>NW_028186590.1:1559437-1652032 GCF_003343005.1 Rhea americana | reverse complement strand
TTTTTTTTTTTTGCCTCAAGCAGATAATCCCTCCCTTTCTTTGAACAGGTATAATGAATTAAGTCCTTTGAATCATCTCATTTTTCTTACTAAGGAAGTTCAAAACAGAAATCATAAACAAAGTACTCTTCGCTATCCATCACTGCCCAAAAAGCATCTTTCCACTTTCTCTCAGGGCCTTTCTACTTCTTTCTGACTGTGTCAGGATATGTTTTTGCTTTCACTTGTTCAGTCTCTGACATAATCCCTCCTCATAATTTACCTCCACCACTGATACAAACAAGGTGAGCACCATCAAAATGGTTTTAGAAATTAATGTATAATATATGCAAGATGGTATTAATTTCMCTATGCTATTTCATTGTTGTTGTTGTTTTTTGGTTTGCCAAAAGAGCTAGGACCTCTGTGGGAATCATCTGGCTATAACATATTRTGGAATATGAGTGAAGCATGATAAAGAATTTTAAAACTCTTTAATGATATGATACAAATGTCAGCTTCACCATTATAAGTGCCAACCTCACATACAGAAAGATCAGTAATAGCGGAAAATCAAATCTCTTCCAAYAAGGTAGACATTTTCAGTTTTTCTCTGAAAACCTGGTTCACTATGTGATTTGTCTGTAAATTCTTCTCAGTATGAAAGTGAATATGTCCCTTTGCTCTTTGCGTAGGCTGCCCAGTCAACTGCAGCAGCTTCTTTGCAGTGAATACTAAGGATACTAAGTGAATACTTAGGATATGCAATGAGCTGACAGATAAGAAAATAATTTAAAAAATAAATAATTTAAAAAATGAATAAATGATCAAAATGTCTGGCACGAGCTTTTACTGATCAGTTGTGGGATTTCCTTAATGTTTCTGAAAGATATTACATGGGAGTTGAAGTGTCAGCCAAATTTCATTTCSAAAAGTGGGGAGAAACACTCTTCCAAAGATAAGGGGCTCTTGGTAAAKCAGTAACAGCATAATGTGATAACACTCCTTAAAGGAAAGAAAAATAGCACAGCAGTACTCTGAACTGTGTGTGTGAAATGCCAGTATGATAAGGAAAGGGCTAGACTCTATTAACCTGTAGGATAAATAAAGGACCGCGCAGCAGTGGAATGGTTTACAATCTTTAAGACAGATCCTGTCTRTCTTAAGACTTTGAATAATGCACTATGCAAAAAGGAGGCCCGGATCTAAACAAAATTCATTTTTGTCCMTCAAGCCTTTAAAATTCTTCTTGCACTTCATGCAAAAAATTTGATTTTTATAGCAGAACCATGGCTGTGGCAATTTTGGAAAGAATACAAAATAACAGAAATACTAGTAGGTCATCCTAAGGTTTGATGCKTGGTTCTTGGAAAACTATAAAAGTCAGAATATCCTAAACACTCCAAAGACCATTTAATCTGTGAACATGAAAGTTCAGCTCCTTTYTGCCACTGGCATAATAACAGAATGGGAAGCCTAGTGGGATCATTTACAACGCAGGATAAATAAGTCTATACTATTTTGTCACATCTTATAAGTTAACTGCAGTCCTCCTAACAAAAAAATCCTAAATAGAAATGTGCTCTACACCATATAAATAAAGGAGAAAACTGCTATGGTCCTTACTCTATCTTCTGTATGTATCTGTATTTCAAGTATTACAAATATGTACTGTTTGTGTATCTCAGCATTCRCAAAAACACTGTTGAATTGCTTGTAAYTTTTATAAAAACAAAAATGCAGAGCAATTTTTGTTGTACTTGACTTTTCCCCAAAACACCAYAAGCTTCACAGTTGCCTAAGAGCTCAGCAATTTTGAAAACTCACTGTTGTAATGGTTTCATTTTCAAACAGAAATCGTTATGTATGTGCAGAGACTGTAAGTATCTCTAGAAATGCCTGAAAGGTAAACTTGATTGAACAGATATCAAGATCTGCTTGAGCTGGGAAAAGTATTAACCGTGATCCTCCAAGAGTCTGCAGAGCAATGTAGACACCAATATACTGTTTAATATCTCAGACCTGGTGGAGGAAAGATTACATTAGATTTTTTGTTAAATATTTTAGAAATATATATGCACATTCTACATTCTATTTTTATTATGTATACCCATTTATTACGATGTTGATGTTTCCTGGCTTTGCAGTTCTATACACATATGTGCTTAGCAAAAAACCACTGCAAATATATGTAGTCTTCTGAAGAATATAGGAWATAGAATCTGCAATGTGTGTCCCATCTCCTTGTTATGTAAATGAAGTTCAATRTTTTATAAGATTTCAGATGAATGGGATGAAATCAAAGTTAGAATCAAAACTCTTAAAATGTAACCAGTATCTTAATATACTTTTTATATTTTTTCCATAAATAATACTTTTAAAGGATATGTAAAGAGTTTATTCTTTGCCTTCAAAGCTATAGTTACTCACTTAGGTCATGTGCTGAGCCTGGATTTTGTTATCCAAATAAATGACATAATCTTTAATATAAACACAAAAAACGAAAAACGAGAAATTGTAAATATTTTTTACTGTTGACACTTGTGAAAATGGAAATATATCCAAATTCCTGTCCAGACAAATCAAAAAAAAAAAAGGCACAGAGAGAGGTAGGAAATAAAGGGTGTTCAAAATTCAGATGGATGGAGGTCCAGTGATGGACATTTATAGTAATGAATGTCTATAATATACAGATGGTTGAGGTTCACCTCTAAACACATTTTAGATYCACTCATAGCAAAAGATTGCTAGTACAGTTGTCATAGCAGGTGTAGTATTCATATCTTATTCTCAATCTTCTATAATTAGTCTGTGATTATTCCCAACAAAACAGACACAGATATTGCCATTCAGAGACTAACTCCAAACAAAAAACTCTGTTACTTACATTTCACAATTTTAAATACAAATATATTATGAAAAACCACACTGCAACTCTTCTTTGAAGATCACAATACTCTGTTTAAATAAAAAGGAGTATTTGCCATCAGTTCCTCGTTTTAGTAGAGGATGGCCAATCTGTGAAACGTGTTCAGTGAATCGATTGCTTGGACATAAAACAGCAACAGCTCTGATTTCTTTCTTTTATAGAAAAAAATCATAAAGGAAATGCTAAGTTTTCGGTCCTGCTGAGAAGAGGAGGAGTTCTGCAGATTTCAATAAAGCCGTGATTTCGTTCAAAGGACTGTGAGCGTGTCGGTATGACCCGAGCCAGAGGGTTAGGGCTGTGTGTTAAGGCAGCTGAGTAGTTAGTACAGGCCACTATCTCTGGCACTATACTGGATCTAAGCAGCAAATTATTTAATACAATAGCCAGTGAGCACTTGTCCACCTTTAATATAAAATGCTTATTTGCCATGTTTTCTTGACAGAAGTTGTCCCACTTTTCCACATTTTTCTGAAGTTAAAAAAAATTATGCTAATGCTATTTCACTCTATGCCCTAACTAAATGTAAGAAGAAATACAGTCATCTGAACAGATGATTGCTTAATAGAGCTGTTTTGTAATCCTTCTTTAGCTACCAAAACTTACTTTCTAACCGCAAAACCAGAGTATGACAAAATACTTACAGAACTCATAATTTTTGCTAAATGCAGACTTTCAAAACATGTCTTGTAAACAAATACTCATTTGTATGTAATACCGAAGAGAAATTTCTCAGCTGGACTGTGCAAATACAGCTTCACAGAAGTCAGTGATAAGGACTCCGAGAAGCCGGAGTCGCAGGCAAGGCCGCAGAGTTTCGTGTAGCGGCTGCCGCTAAGTGCAGCTCCATCCCGGACTCAGGCTTCGCCACCTACACAAAGCAGCACCTGGCTTTGTGCGTTTTGCTCAAACGTGCTACCATTTCTCTTAAAACAACTATGTTGTAGCTGCACTGTGTATACCATGCTTCGTGGCCACTGTGCATTTTTTTCCTTGCTTTTATGCAAATGTTCAGCAACGTGGAAAACGAGAAAAGCACGGCTGTTTGATTGCATGAGGAAGAGAAAGAGTGGCTGTGTTGCAAAACCGAGCTCTCTCCTGCAGCAAGTGGATGCCTCTCTTCAAATACCCAGGCTTTTTATTAAAACTCCTTTCACTAAAGTCATTGATAAACATCTTCTGTTCGCATAAAGAARGCTCTTACCCGCTCTGACAGTTTTATCTCATTTGCTGATATTGACGGAAAATCCTTTTTCCTCCCTGAGGTGCACAGGAGCTGAAGTAAAAAGGAATACAACAAAAGGGTTTGGAAGAATGCATCTAATGAAAGCTGATGGAAACTTTACATACACCAATTGACACATCTGTATAGGTGTTCAGTGTCAACAACCTCTTCTTTCTTGGTCCTTTTCAGTATCTGCTTTTCTCCTCTAGATGACATGACCAGATATTACAAGCTCAAATTCCAACAACATGTAGTTCTGGCTATCCTTTATACCACTCTCACCCTGCCCATGGCTACATGGATCTGGTAAATTAAATAGCACCAGGGAACAGGCCCAGGCACTGAAATGCTGTTGTATATATAATTAATTGCTGGTATGTTCCCTTGCATGGTTTTGGCCGAGGCTAATTTGTGCTCTCCCAAGCAGTGCCGAGCAGGAGCTAATGTCAGCTAGCAGGGGTTCCCAACTAGCAATTTATATTTGGCCACTTGTTGTGTCTGTGAGAGTTTACCGGTAGGAACATGGTCAGACCRTGTTACTAGCCCTCAGGGCCTGAGAACAGATTCTGCCCTGATTTACAGTCAAGTCAAGGCTTAGTGCCACTTGATCKAAGCTGGACCCAAGAGAGGACATGTAGGGATACAACAAAAGGGTTTGGAAGAATGCATCTAATGAAAGCTGATGGAAACTTTACATCCACTAATACTTTCTATGACCATCAGGTAGCTAGAAGTTTTTGTCCCATTGTGGTGTGCAGTAAAGAGGGTCTTATTCACACCTTCGTCATAGATGTGCACTTCTCATAGGAGATTGCACTTAATTACACAGTCCTTTCAGTCCTGGTTGCATGGTTGCGAAAGGATTGCATGATTCAAAAAGCTGCATCTGGAACTACAAACCAGCCTGGATGGACACTCATCATCAAATACTGTTATCAAGCGAGCCACCCTAAGAAGAAGAGGCCATACTAAACTCAACACTTTTTATGAAGATGTTACAAATAAAATAGTCGAGAGAGAGAGAGAGAAAGAAAAGATTTGAGGAAAGGATGAATTTTGCAAGTAGAGAGGTTGTGTGAAAATATCCTGCTGGTTCCGTGATTTTCAGTTCCCTCTCCATGAAGTAAGAAGAAGACTACTTTAATTCCTGGGGTTGAATTTAATTTAAAGAGGATTAGGAAACAGAATGGTAAGTATAGAGGGAGAAAAGGTGGGGGATTAGGCCAGGAGAGAGAAGAAAAAGAAGGAAGGAAGGTGCTCATCCTGTGGTTTCAGTTATTAAATACTAGCTGTCACATGACTGCTTCCGAACAAGAGAGTGACTTTGTCAGAGGGTTCAAAAGAGTCTGCCTGTACAGTGAAAAAATATCTAAAGCTGTTGAGCTAAAGATGTTAAGTACAAAGCCATCTGCTAACTTTCAGATTGATATTGGCAGCAGTGCAGCTACTTGGCAAAAAGACAAAGACCATTTCCTCCAAATGGATTCACCTTGGCCTCCGTTCAGCAAGACGTGTCCACTAGAGCCGCCACAGTCGATGCGGCACAATAAAATCTTCCTTTTCTCCATTCCCAGCTCTACCAAGGAGATCCAGCTAAAAGGCTCCTCCATCCTCGCCCCCAAAACCAGCAGACAAAATCTGAGAAGCCATTAGGAGACTGAGAAAGTCATTAAACTGGCCTTGACAGAGTCCAGTGTGAACAACTTCTTTCTGTTTCATCCTACTGGATCAAACATTTGCGGGAGGTGAGATTTCCTCTTACGCACCTCACCCCTCATCTTCCTTTTGGAACGTGACAGCAGGTACTTTCTTATACACAAACACATGATGAAAAAATAAGTAAACTGTGCCCAACCTTTACAAATAGTTTTATGTCTACCTGCTACTGAGATAGGTCATGACAGCTTCTTCTTTATATTTTTCTGACTCTGAAGATCTCTCAAACTCTTCAGCAAGGTAACCTCTTCAGCACAGAAGCCAGGCGTCCTGACAACTAGTATYAATAAAATAACAATTTGCATTTTCACAGCATTATTGAGCAAGGTAACCTCTTCACAACCTTCAGGGTTATGCTATGAATTTGCAAATTCCTGTTCTTTTAATACAAGTTTTTGTATTAAAATACAAGTTTTCAGAACTCCTGGATTCTGTGTTCGTTTTGCCATTGAGGCACTGAATGATCTTTGGTATGATAAAATCCTCTCTAAGTTTTTCCAGGTGTGAACCTGAGGTAAAATGTACCTCCCTCRCATATTATTGTACTGTTGTGCTATGTAATTGCTTGTAAAATCCCTCCAGGCTCTTAGATGGAATCTGTTGGCATCATGCTAGACACCGTTGCTTTTGTAGGCTCTTGGGTTGCTAAAGGACTTACTGAGTCGTTCTTTTTCACTGGTTGGTTAATAGCAAAAAAATTAAATGCTGTTCTTACCATGTCGGGATGCTAGACCTCCTTTTTTAAAARGGAGTTTCTGCATGCATTATGTCTTTTCATCTGTATCACTGAATTTGTACCAGCACCGGAAGAAGGACACCTGACCTGAATAAGAGCTTTTCATTGAATCTAATTTCTAAGCAAACACATACTATTTCACATATATCAGCATTGCATAATGCTCTCACCTCTCTGTTTGGGGTCCAGAGTGGACTTGCAATAGTTTTAATCATAAGAAAGAAGTTGATAAAGCTCTTGCAGATGTGTTCTATTTTTGTTGTATTTGATGCTATCAGCAGCCAATGAACGGAAAAACAGCTATACGGACACAACGCTGTGTGAAGGACACCAAATGCTTTCAAAACAGTTAGTTCCTTTTCAAATCATATAGGATGTATATGAAAATTGCTGAAAATTGTGTATTATTTTTCCATTTTTAATGACCTTTGTGCTGCAACACAAAACATTTAAACACAAAGCACAGTTTCACATTCATATAAGAGACATTCCATTGCAGATGATTTGTTTTGTTACATTTTATTATTGATAGAGAAGGTGGAAGTGAGGTTGTAATGCTATTAGTTAAAAGCTGGTAAGCATCCCTTCTGGAAAGATCTTATAGAGCTTAATAGGAAAGAAATCAATAAAGAAATCTTTTAATAGGAGGAGGTAATCTACTGAAATTGATAGACAATTATTTCCTTTCTTATTTCTTCATGGATCCTAGAGAGCTCTACAGCAGAGATACTTCTTTCTACATTTTATATAAAAAATGTCTAGCCATTCTGATTAAAATTTGTACACTATCCTTGTAAAATTATGTAAATCAGGATCAGAATCATGCAAGCTATATTTGTCTTATTTAGCTGACATCGTTCTTTCTTCATTTTCATCCTAGCCCTAATGTTTATATACATAAAAATGATGCATTGTAGATACATTGATTTAACTCTTTACAACACAAGCTAATTAATTTAAACCTAAAATACTCACTTGAAATAGATAATTTGACCTTCCATTATGTAAATGTGAAAATTGAACCAAGAGGGGTTGAATGAACCATCTCAAAACAGAGAGAAAGCGCCGGTACCAGGAGCAGAAGTCAGGCGTGCTTCAGTTCCAGCTTTAACCTGCTACAACAATGACAAAGTCCAGAGGGGAGGTAAAAGGCAAAACAATTTGAAACAACAGAGCTGCAAACAATGGATCAGAAGCATAGGATATCCCATGGGACCTTTATATCTGTTAGTTTAACTAAGGTTTTCCTCTTATGCTTTAGAATACATTTTTAYTGTGAATTGCTAAAATATCAATATAAATGGAAAGTAAAGAATAGGACCTAACCATTCAATACAACCAATGTAGAAGGAAGCAAACATGAGGAAAAGTGGGTACAAACACTACATATGGCCCATGATAGCCTGCATCTGGAAAAGCATTTCAATTAGCTCATACTACTTCTCTCTTCTGCTTTTCCGTGRTACATCTCTTTTGCTTGTCATTAGTCTGGCCTTGCTAAAAAMCAAACAAACAAAACCCCAAGACAGCATGTTTTTATGGCCATTCACTAATGTGTTAATGTGGTTCTGTATGCACTTTTTATTTTAGTTGAAGATTTTTTTTTTTCAGATTAGTATTATAAAGCTTACYGAAGCATTTATTTTTGAGACATTATTTCAAAATTCCAGCTGTCTATTTGCCTGGGAGAAGTCACTCTTTGTAAGGACAAGTGAAAACATCATTATTCTTTTTAGTTTGCATCTTCAGCGTGGAAGAGTGGACAAGATGACTTTTATACAATGGCTGGTAAATGTCAGGAGAATTTGGCAAAGCTCTTAGTATGTTGTCCAGACTGACTACAACAAAACTTGCTTCTCCTTCTGTTTGCTACGTGACTCATTCACCCAGTATCGTTTTGAGCATCCTGCTGAGGGTGAAGTAGAGCTGTGGCAGTTTTGGAGAAGCATAAAGACTGATGTCTGATGATGGAGATGCACAATATTCGTAGCTTTAAATTAGCATTTGGTTTGAGAACAGGCATTATTTCCATGTGTGTTTTTCCATACAAAACTTCYGTTTTACATGTGCATGCTGAGGTGCATAGGTTTCTATGGCAACAATAGGTTTGCAGAATATTCAAGAAACTCTGCAAGTTAAAATTAGCTCAGATGGTCATGCACAGATGATAGGGGCCTGGGGCTAGGCAAGTTTATGCAAAATGTTTTGGTGAAATTTGGTGGAGGATGTTATAGTCCAAGATCCATATATTGTACCAATGGCTTAAAACAAGTCAGTAATCTAGAGTGAATGCTGAGAGCTGACTGACTTTGGGGTCTAATATGAATACAATGGCATTTAAAAGACATATTAGGAGAAAACCTGACTTCTAAAACACTAGGTAATGATGAAAAATTAATTCTGATGAATTAGAATGAATGGAAGTTAAATAGCGGGGAACCTTCTTGCTGTCATTAAGTTGAATTGTTCATGCAATCATTMCAGTTTATATCTGACTGCTCCTTTGCCTGGACTCTATTCTCACCCATGCTCTGWTGTAGGCTGAATCACTCCACAGCTACAAAATGTAAAATAGGCTTCAGACAGGATATGGATTTGTGACCCCCAGGTCTCCATTTGGAGTACAAATACAGCAGTAATGTAGAGACTTTAGCTAGTATTTCTGTTTGAAAGAATCCTCCTTATGATGCTGTGGAGCTGAGGGAATTCAAGCAATGCTGTAGAGAACTTGTCCATCCTATGTCTGAGCTTGCCTTGCTCCCTAGTAAATGCTGAGCAGTTAAAGGTAGCACATGTGTGAAGTTAGACTTAAGAGAGTGAATCATATTTAGTTATATGCCTTTGTCTTGTCTTTTAAGATGCTTTGTGCACTGTAACASAGGACACAGTCTCAAGTTTTGTAGTCATTATCTACTGAGGAAATTAGAGACGGTATGTTTGGGTGTATATCAAGAATGCTCCTATAATATCTTAAAGCTTTTTAGCTACACCAAATTTATTGTCCTAAACAGTTCAGAGGATACAGAAATAATTTAAAAGGCAGAACTACACTTCTACTGCAGTCAAAAGGAGACTTCRGTCCAAGAGAAGGTAATGTTTTATCCAGTCACTGCTTTAGCAGAGTAAAACCTACAGCATTCGTTATGTGTAACCACCTGCTTCTTATCTGAACTACATAATTTTATTTTTAAAAAATTTATTATATTTTTAAATAGAAGATGGGATGTGTCATTATTCCTTGCTGTTAAAGAAAATTCTCTTCAAGATTTTTAAGATATCAGCTAGTTGATTGAAGATACTGACATTATTGCAGAGGAGGAGAAATATGAAATATGGAGGGGGAGAGATGTTTATTATCCTGATGTTACTATTCTGTTAATTTTGATAACATGTGAATTCCAACAGAGTTTAATCAAGATTTTTTATTCAGCCACTGTGGTGACTTCTGTATTACCTCAAAAAACCCTTTGGGAAATTATAAAACTGACTCTCAGTTACAAAAAAAATGCAGCTAGGATTAAGGGTGCATTGGCAACATGGATGCTCTACTCTGTGGCTGAATATTAAAAAGTTGCCTGCATTCAGAGGTTCACCTACTGTTTTCTATCAACCCTAAAAAGAGAGCAGCATATCACTGCGAAGAGACCAAGCGGTAGCAAAAGCTGTATCATGCTTATGTGTGGCCGGGCACTGGAAAACAAAAGCAGGTTGAGCTATGTAAGGAAGAAGAAGCAAATGAGCACAGAAGTCAGCCATTAGGCAAATCAGTGGTGTGGCTGCATCTGCATACGCTGTACTCTGCACATCAATCTGCCTCCAAAACACCGCACCTTACGCAGTACGAGAAAAGCTGTAACGGTGCAGCAAGGTTTCTCTCGGCTGAAAGGAGGCTGAAAATATGGGCTCTGCATATTCTAGCCAAAAAACAAGGGGACGCAATAAAAAAGTATTTTAAGAGCAAATGTAAAAGGGAGGTATATCAGGACCTCTCCTCGTGTCATAATATAGTGAAAGAACAAGAAGACATTTCAGCATTTAATTCATCGTTTCTGCCCCTGCTTCCCAAGAGCAATTAGCACTGCTAAGGGAGAGCTGCGTCCTCAGTGGAGTCTGCCTGACTCCCTACTCCCCGTCCCTGGGTTTCCTCACGCTCTGCTGTGGGACAAGGAGCTGAAACCAGGCAGACGCTGGCAACAGGAGCTTCCCAACAGGGACTGGGGAAACAGGGAACTGTCGCCAAAAGGGCAGAGTTTCTCACCCTCTTAAAATTATAAAGTAGCCGGGATAAACTCCCMTGTAGAAAGAGGAGGAAACTGAGCAGTCGGTCCTGGCCGACTCTCCATCTGCTCTGTTACCTCCTCAGATAGCACAGCTACGTATTGACAGGCTTTTCTCTACGTCTTAAATAGAAATGTATGGCATTCTCTTCTTTCATAGTACGTGCTGTGTACAGAAAGAGRGAATGCAATTTATACATAAAAGAACGGTAAAAAGCTGCAGCAGCAAGCTGCATGTCAGGTTGTCTGAGAAACAGTAGTTGTTGGAGAAAATACGCGATCGTATTAGCACTGCATTCATGCAGCATTTTTGTAATTTTAAGCACCCATTCTAAAAAAAGATTGCTTGTGCACAGCGTTATTTTCAGCAAGCCATAACTTGGCCAGATCTAAATGGAATTTCATCAATGCATTGATGTGTGCTTTGTGAGGGCTATTTTGCTAAAAATCAACTTTCTAGCCAAGCCATTGCAGAACTGCAACTATTCAAAAGCAGATGAACTTTGTTTGTTTGTTTGTTTACTCATTCAAGATCCAGAAGTGAGTTAAATCTTGGACAAAAAAATAGTCTGGATCCAACAGGTAAAAATTTCAAGAAGTAAGGAATATCTGGAAAAAAAGTAGATCATACTGACAGTGCCACAGCATCTGTCTGAAATGTTTGCAACTAGAACACTACTAGTTAAAAAGAAGAAAAGCACAGTTGGCCCTTTTCCCCCAATACAGTTTTTTAAAAAACACTAAACAGCAAATTCTCTTGTGCGCACTGCCCCAACTATTAGAGCTACAATTAATGACCATTCAGAATATTATAGACATTTGAATGAGATGTAAACCACCTCACATACTGTTTTAGAGCATTTTACCTGAAACAGTCTGTTTGCTCTGGCAAACAAAGCCCATGAAGATCTTTTCCTTGGTTTATTGTACACAGGAAGCAAATGATWGACTAAACCCTAGCAATCAGGGCGATTAAATCTTTATCTTAAAGAGTGGTCTTGGGAGTATGCAAGCTGTAGAGCTGCAAGGCACTTGTACAGTAACCACTGTCTACATTAATAATAATAATGACTAAAGATGAAAGAGGATGTGACCTGTAGCAAAGAAATGTGCATGACATAGGGAAAGTTTCCATGGGAACACCATCACAAATTTTAAAATATCTCTGCATTTGATAAGAAAAATTGGGCACACATAAGCTTCTCTCACAGTGGAGTGCCTTTGGTGGTTAACAGGCTCACTGAATAGGTGCCCAAGCTCTGCTTGTATCAGAGCTTATATTCGACCTGATTGTCTACTGTCTCTGTCCTCCAGCAGCTCTTACAGTGTTCATCGCGCAAGCAGCAGACAGGGTGCACACAGACCAAACAGGCACACTGAAGGATCCCATTATTTATTTAGGAGGCTTTTATATCCAATGTCAATATGCTGTTTTGAAATGTATGTTCTGAGCCAAATTCCAGCTTTTTCTACAGCTTTGAAAATCTGGAATATTTCCATTGATTTTTGTGAATATGCTTGAGACTAACTCAATAATAGAAAGAAAGAGATTAGTAGTGAATTGCCTAGCTGTATTCTTTGAAATGTATAAATCTGTTAAAAAATACTGGATATTTTTTCACCAGAAACTGGTATTTATTCACAGAATAGCTACAGGAGAAACAGTGCAAACAGTCTGRATACATATTTTCCTGCCTGGGTATCAAGCCCTATGTTCTGTCTCCCTCTTTTGCTTGTTGATTTTTATAGTCTAGACTCTTTTCTGCTCTTTGATATTCTATATTCCCATGGTTTCCAGGCTGTTCCTTTGAGTCTCCTGCTATCCCCTAGCTATTCTATCAGTTCTTTCTTGGCATCCCTCAAAGCTTCATTTTTGTCCTCACTGTTTTTACAGCCAGTTCATGAATGATGCACTGTGCTGCCCAACATGCTCTTCTAAGACAGTAACCCTAAAATATACTTCTCCTCCACAGAGAAGTCTGCTTTACAATGTGGGTAGCTCATCCCAAACAAACACATATAAACATCTTAAACTCAAAGTGGCCCGTGTAGAGCAAATATTTTTATTTTTGTTCTTTTTCAAAGAACTGACCWCTAGTATGAATCACATCTTGGGGTTCTTTGTTTTTTCTCTTTCTCTTACTTCCCTCATAACTTTGCTCTGAGAAAAATCTAGTTGCCTTTTCTCCAGAATGCGTTTATTTTAAATGTACCATTCTGATATAATTATTCTTGTGTTTGCATTGTTTTTTCCTCCTGATTTTTTTGATACTAAAATTTACCCCTTTCACTACTGTTCTTCCTARATACTGAAGTGTATGTTTTGCTTTGAGAATACCAACTCTTTTAGAGTTAATTCTCAGGGCTGCTTATTGAACTGCATGCGAAGTTAAATCCTCTCCTTGTTCTCCAGGCTGCAGACAAYAAAAAGACTGCAAACTCTTGGGATGTATTGCTTGCTAAAATGGGTTGTTATAACCACAACCTAAGTCCCTGCTAGACAAACCATTCCCTTTATCTGGAATACCTTCCTTTGTACGTCACGATCAGCATTTAGATTTTGGCACCAAGGTTTTCAAAAAGATCTGGTGACTCTGGATATCTTCTCTGTAACTCCTTATAAGGCCATGCTCTCTAGATAGTGTCAAGTGGGCATCCTCTCCAAATCAAATCTCTTAAGTTGTTGCATATTATACACTCGACACTATCAAATACCATCAATCTTCTTTTTCAATCTACCCTTTAATCTTAGCCTGGGGCCTGCATTTTATGAGGTTTCTGCAGAGCATTTAATTAAAATGCTAAGTGTAACACTTTTACTAATCCTGCATGTGGAACTTAGTGCTCTCCACTGAGCACTCCAACCTTAGATCACCATAYAGCATTTAACATATATCAGTTTGACTTCTAGAAGTACGTTCAAAGAAACAGAAATCTCAACTGTATCGCATAATTTTGTATATTTCTTAGAACTTTTTTCTAGGCTTGTAAGGTAGCTGAAAGTGGTGTAAGTAAGAGGAAAGAAGTATCTACACTGAATTTGTCCACCTGTACAATATTTTTGTACACTGAGTAGAACTGAATAGAAACTTCGTTACAAACTGGTATTTATTAGTAACTGGTGTTTTTCAACACATCTTCTTTCTATCACAAAAAGACAATTTGCTAATACTGCAGCTTTCTGAGGACATGTGCATGTTCCAAGTACAGTTTCATCAGTAATATTTTTCAGGTACTGGCTTGAATTTCAAGCAAAGAAAAGGGTGAAAGACCAAGCTATACCACTGTTCAGAAGATTCACATGCAACACCTACACTACACAGCGAGTGTGAACACAAACCTATGTCCTGTCCAAAGAGCCCACTGTCCACTTTGTATAGACCTCCACAGTCTTTCTCACTGGCAGAAAAGAAGTGACTTAGAGGAAATACTGGGGAAAACTCAGACCCACGTTAGTACTGAATGCATATTTATCTACAATACAGATGTGCCAAGACTCCACTGATTTGCTAGGTTGCCCCATATATACCTCGAGACACCTTGTCTACTGTGAGGTTGAAAGGATGTCCTAGGTCCTTTCTATGAGGCCCTGGTTGTCTCCTGCAACAAGGCTATGTGGCTGTCAGCCTGGCAAAGCTGGCCAGGGTTGCTGAAGTGTACTGCAGCCAAAGAGTCATAGGCCACAACCCCCTGCTCTSCTAAGCAAGCCTAGTGCAAGGAGAAGGCTGATCTATGCCTTTGGAGCAGCCCCTGCTTTTGGACTCTGGTAAGATGCTTGCTTTTCCTGCCTGGTATCTTGATTTAATTGATATCTAATGCAAAAATGTGACAAACTTGAAATAAGTTTAAAGGGAATTCCTGTTTTAGAGCCAGCTCTAGTTCTCAGATTTGCTGCTGTRTGGATGATTTAATTTCCCCAGTTCAGCTAAATCCATATTTACACAGGAAGAAAAATATTATGGATCACCATTTCAGAATGCTGGACATCCTTCAATTATCAATGCGTTATTCCAGTGAGTAAGTAGTGATGAATCCAGCATCCAAATAACCCTGACATTTAGCATTGAGAAATTGTATTAACAATAATAAACTCAGCTATAATTTAGCAAAAACGACCGAATTTTAACTCCTTTTTACTACCTGTAACCACATGCCAGAATATAGCATCTGAAAAGCAATATAACACACTATGTCTTACTAATTTTCTTGCCTGCAGCATTTACAATATTTTATGGGCCTCTGTTATAAAATATAAGTTTCTAGCCAAGYAATATTTTCTTATTCTGAGTGTGAGAGAGATTCTTAAATTACTACTGCTCTGGAATGTGCGATAATTTACAGATATTTCTACATTTGGCTTCTATCCAGTTAGATATACCTGGTTTAAGAGAACACCTACAGAAAAAAAAAACTGCTAAAGCTGCAGTATCTCATCCTCTATTGCAAAAGGGAACCATGCAGTCAGTAATAGATAGTGCCAGCCAATTAATTCTTTTCTTTGGCTTTTTTACTGTTCTGTAATAAATGATTGAATATATTTTTAGGATTAATCCAATAGACAGTACTACTTGCTCTGTCTCACCTAACTGATGTGTTCCATCAAGCTATACTAGTTTAATGTATTTTGTACAAAATGCAACAGAAGATAATTATCCCAGGCAATTTCCAGAGTAAATGTCAAGATTATACAATAACTAAAATGTCTAGCAARTTTTTAAAAGGTTATATAGACTAAACTAAACAAAAAATTTAAGTGCTTTACCAATACAACATTTTGTTTTTAGGGATATCCTCCTAGAGTGGAATCCAGGTCTCAGAGTTAGGTACCTATGGTTCCTATACAGTGCATAAGCAGAAGTAGGCACACTGTAAGGCCTATACCCTAAAAATCCCGTGTGCTGCATGAGGAGCCAGCAGGAAATGGTGGGTAAAGGAAWGTGTTGAAAATCCTCACCTAGAGCCAAAGTACCTGACTCAAGGCTTCAGGAAGTTTCCTCCCTGCCTCTAGGATGCCAGAACATGCAGTCCACCCTTGAGATTAGGCATTTACAACTCATATTTGAAAGAACAATCAGGCACATCCTTTTCAAGTCAATAATAGTCAGGATGATTACTGGTAATGGTACCACCACACCTATTTTGTATCTAACAGCAAACTAACTAGCACATGCATCCAGCAGATATGAGACCAAGCTTTAATTTCTTCTTCCCTCTGGTGGGAAMGCCCGAGAGTCCTGTGTGTTCCAGGTGTGCTCCTGGGTACACTGCGTAYAGCAGCCAGTGCAAGATTTGTCAGGTCTGAAGGCGAACGTGCAACAGAGGAGCATGACTTAAACATGAGAAACTGGAACTAGAACCCAAAGGAATGGATCCAGCTTCTGACAAGACTGGGAATAGCAGTCAGGTTCCACAGCTTGGCCCATGATCACTCTCCTGGCTCTTTTGGTTGCATTTGTTTCTAGATGTCTTCACAGCTGCAGTAGCAGGATTGTTGTATTGCAACTGGGATGAAAACACTGCACAACRCACAGCTTCAAGCAAATAGGTAAATAGGATGTTGCTTGATAGAAAATAAGCGGTGACAATGGAGAAGTTATGAAAATGTCTTTATGTAATTAAAAGTATGCAATCCCACTCAAGGGGTAAACAGAGAACGCAGAAAAGACTGAAATGTCATTTACATTAGATGAATAATGGGCAACATAACACAAGACCATAAAGCTAATTACTAAGTGATAGAACAAAAGCTTCTAATATTTTTTCAGTAAAGTTCTTTTTATAAAGGTATCTACTTAGTAGGTAGTATTACAGTGCTTAAAAACACAAAAAAGTCTTATTGAATATCTCACCAAGACAACTAAAGCTGCAAACAATACTGCTTTGGATGCCTGTATACTAGATTAAGATGGAAAGGGCCAGTAATACATGCATTTATGCATACATACATCTTGCATTTTCAATATTAAACAATATTAACACACAGTAAAGCCTAATGTAACTTGCAATGAATGAACAGAATAGCATGAACATCTGAGCATTGRTGATTGTAAAACTCCACCTATTGGACAGAAAAGTTAATTCACTGATCACATTGCCATAGGTAGTTTATTTGTGTCCAATAAACACTGGAAAGGATTCCCCAACTTAGATCATTTCTTTCAAATGAAGATCTGCTTTTCCTGTAATGGCTTGTGCCAGTTCAGCAAGTGAATTACTCCATGCTGATGAAAGTCCATTTATCTAGTATAACTGTGAATATGTTAGGACTTTTCTAGTGCAAAATATCATAAGAAAACTCACATTCTGTCATTAATATATCAGGAAAGGCTTCTGTAATGCAGACCTCACCTCATCCTGAACAAAAGTTTCACATAAGCAGCATTAAACAGAATTACAGAGGAGGCTTAAGGCACAAATAGCTTGAAAATAGGGGAATTTCTAAGGAAAGTATTGACATTTCACAGAGCAATTCATCAGAGAATCCTGTGTTCAAATTTGTGCTGCATTACCTTGAAAATTATGTTCAGGGCCCTGGAGTGTTGTTCCCAATTACATCAAAGAATACAGAATACTCTGAGAAATGTCCTAGAGGTATAGTGACAATGGGACTTGAGTGACAGTGTGTTTTAGAAACGGTTCTCGCCTGTATTTATATGCTGATTGTGGCAAGCAATTATCTTGGCACTTTTTTGCCCCAAGATTGCTATTTCATTTAGAATKAATTCAGTAAACAACTCTATTTACAAAGCATCTATCTGAAAGAATAATCACATTTTTGAACAAGTTGTCTAGACAGACAGGATCTCTGTCCTTGYAGATACTCAAAACTTTACAAGGTTCTGCGCAACCTGTTCTAACCTGTGGGTTAGTCACGCTCTGAACAGGGGATTGGACCAGGTCACCTCCAGAGGCCCTTTCCAACCTAAGTTATCATATGAATCTCTGATACACTTTTGATAAATTCATTGTGTTACACACACCAACACAAATAAGATGTTTGTGCTCCTCAGTCAAGTGCCTCAAGTGTAGAAGATCTGGCTTGAGAGAACTTGTACTTAAAATGGTCCTCAAATATTTAGGACAAATCTAAATAATAGATAATATTAGGAATATCAGGAATAAATAATATTCCTGAGAGTAGCATTCARTCATAACTATCTGTCTCAAAAATTATTCAGAGTATTGCACTGATCAGAGGACTGTTCATATGTACCTAGGTTTTTCGGACAGATTTACAAAGACTTAAAAGATACTGGTGTAGCACTTCTCTGAAGTCCTTTGCTTATTCTCAAAATTGTCAGTGCCAGGGAAGCAGCTTCCTGATCACCCTTCCCCACTCTCCGGTTTCGTCCTCAGCCTGGAAAGATCGTTGTTGGGGTGAGAAGGTGGTTTATCTTCCACGTTCAATTAGTCCTTCGGTTTCTTACAGGGTTTCCAGAAGGGAGAGTGACTTTGTGGTGGGATATTTGTCTGCTATGGGTTGCRCTGCAATCATTAACTTGTTTCACATGGACTAGCAGACATCAGATAGTAACAACCTTGCTCGGCTCTGAGCAAGGCTTGACTCAGAGCAGTGACCTAGAAGCAGCAGAAGTCCTCTCTCACTGTTAATCCTCCGCGCCACCGCCTTCCCCTCGAACACGCGCCTTTCGCTCTCAGCTATTTAAAGTATGCTGTAAATCTTTGCAGTAATTGGCCTTTTTCCAGAGAATGGCTGCAGTATACAATGCAGTCTGCATAACTCAGGAAAGATAATAATTATTGTGAAGAAAAGTGTTTGACATTTCAGAGTGTTGTAGTTAGGTTATTTTTATCTCTATTTTTGGTGCAAAGCTCCTACTGACAGAGATGCAAATTATGTACATAGGAAACATTCCTATCTGGCTTTTGTTGTGAATCACTTGACTCTTCATTTGTCAGTCACAATATCAGTAAGGTGATAGTTTCCATTATCACCTTCCTTACACTTTTGGGAGATTTTTTTTAAGCTGATGTTAGCTTTACAAAAAAAATTTCTTCCAAAAAATTATACTTAGCTGCATGTTATAAATTTTATGGATTTCTCAATCTATAATTTATATGGTCACAAATTCTGGGAATTGACTGTTTATAAAATTTTAGCTTTAGGAAAGTATATAGGCAAAGATCCATTAGCAAGCAAGAGTGAGTAATCGTAAGATATGATAAGTATTGTTGTTAAAAGTGCCCTCTTCAAATTTACATAGAAAAAAAAATAACTAAAAGACATACAGAAAGTCTAGATTCCTTGGACAGTAAGACTTATCAAGTTTGTTTTATAAAAAAGCCAACTGACTGTAAAAAGGAATAAAAAAATGGTGGCAACAATAGGTTTTTGTCTTGGGCAACTCAGCTGTAGAACATACAGAAATAAATGAGAAAGCAACAAAACAAGTTCTGTGACATTTCAGGAGTGACTAATTTACGCATGACAGCAGGAAATATCTAATCATATCTGATGAGATACACTTCAGAGCATTGCATCAAAAACACGAGAGAGGCAGAGAAACTTATCCAACTAGATAATCAATGTGAATTTATTTATAGGCATGTTACATTCCTTCTTAAATGAGCTGCAGTAAAATATTTAACAATCTTTATAAGGGCTACCACTAAAAAATAAATCAACATAATGGACAGTTTCCTGGTTCACTGTCTATCTTTTTGTTTTTGTTTTTTAAGAAAAGTTGTTCTTATATTTTTCTGGAAGAAACGTCCTGGATGTTTCCCTGATATCACTGGCAGACTTTTTTTCTCTTCTGGATTCATGTAATATTGCCCTTCCTTGCTCTTAAACATCTGAGCACTTGATTCTTCACTATTTTACAGTACAAATAGCTAGTTACAGCTAGACAAACTATGCAGAAAAATAACTATCAAATCTCTTGTTCCTGGCTGGGTAGATGAGGGCAGAGCAGTGGAYGTTGTGTACCTTGACTTCAGCAAGGCTTTCAACACTGTTTCCCATAACATCCTCATAGGAAAACTTAAGAAGTGTGGGCTAGGTGGGTGGACAGTGAGGCAGAAAGAGAACTGGCTGAAAGGCAGAGCTCAGAGGGTTGTGATCAGCAGTGCAGAGTCTAGTTGGAGGCCTGTAGCTAGCRGTGTCCCCCTGGGGTCAGTACCGGCTCCAGTCTTGTTCAACTTGAAGGGACAGAGTGAAGCCGCGGCAAGTTTGCCGACAATACCAAACTGAGAGGAGTGTCTGATACACCTGAGGGCTGTGCCGCCATTCAGGGAGACCTGGAGAGGCTGGGAGGAGAGGAACCTCAKGAGGTTCAASAAGGGCAAGTGCAGGGTCCTGCACCTAGGGAGGAATAACCCCAGGCACCAGATGGAGGTTGACCTATTGGAAAGCAGCTCTGCAGAGAAAGACCTGGGAATCCAGATGGACAAGTTCACCATGAGCCACCAATGTGCCCTTGTAGCCAAGAAGGCCAATGSTATCCTGGGCTATATTGGGAAGAGTGTTGCCAGCAGGTCAAGGGAGGTGATCCTGCCTCTCTMCTYAGCCCTGGGGAGGCCTCATCTSGAGTSCTGTGTCCAGTTCTGGGCTCCCCACTACAAGAGAGACGTGGAACTACTGGAGAGAGTCCAGCGTAGGGCTACAAAGATGATCAGAGGGCTGAAGCACCTGCCCTATGAGGAACGGCTGCGAGAGCTGGGCCTGTTTGGCCTGGAGAAGAGAAGGCTAATAATGGACCTTATCAATGTATTCAAATACCTTCAGGGAGRGTGTCAAGAGGATGGAGCCAGACTCTTTTCAATTGTCCCAAGCRACAGGACAAGAAGTAATGGGCACAAACTGAAGCACAGGAAGTTCCGCCTGAATATGAGGAAGAACTTTGTTACTGTGAGAGTGACAGAGCACTGGCACAGGTTGCCCAGAGAAGTTGTGGAGTCTTCTTCTCTGGAGATACTTAAAACCYGCCTGGATGCAACCCTGTCTAACATGCTCTAGGTGACCCTGCTTGAGTAGRGGGTTGGACTAGATGATCTCCTGAGGTTCCTTCCAACCTCAAACATTCTGTGATTCTGGGTAGTGAAAGTCTTTCTCACATTCATCTCAAGGGCAAGACAGTGGAGAAAGAGGCTCAGAAACTCAGAGTGCTAACACAGATACTGAAATGTTCAGAAGCTGTAGCAACAGAAATTCTGTTTGGACATATAGAAAAATTGTCTCTGTGATAGTGACTAAGCCGTGGCGTAGCTGCCCCGAGAGGCTCTCAAATATCCAYCTTTGGAGATACTCAGATCTCAGCTGGCAAAGCCCTGAGCAACCTGCTTTGACTCTGAAATAGACTCTGCTTTGAGAGGAGGTTGGACCATGTGACTGTCAGAGGTCCTGCCCAGGCTAAATTTTTCCATGTTTCTAGGATATTTCTTTCTGATTCTTTTCTAACRTCCAGTGTGTGATGTGATTTTTGGGATTGCTCTCCATGTACAAGAATATAACTTCCATCCCAATRTTGTGCATCTTGTTTACCAGGCTTCCTTCTTCTAGCTGACATGCTTACATGAATTCAAAACCTTGATGTACCCTCCTGGTTTGTTGCTTTGGCTATATTGCTACTTTTTTCTCTGAATCCACCTCTTTCATTGTATCAAACATAAGCTACTTGGCTTTGYGTTTCCCTGTACAGTGTTTCCATACTTCCCTGTCAATCCTGTTCTGTGCAGAAGTTGCCTTACCTCCTAATTGGCCTTTGTTAAAAGGCTGACCGTTTGCCAAAATTTTGAAGAAATAGCAAAAAAAATTTTGCATATAATAGTTTCTTTTAAGCAGTCTGATGCATCTTCTGTATCCTCTTTTAAATTCCTTTTTACAACTCTCCTCTGCCTCTAAAAAAATCATCAGCTGTTTGGTACCTCTTTTCCAGCACTGGGCACATACACAGTTTATGTTATTATTTCCCTAGTATCTCTTTGATTGTTCAAAGATAGGATATCTGTATGTTGTTTTTCATCAAGCTATTTGGCGTCTTATTCTTCTGTCCTTGAACAGATTATGACCCCAAACCGTACTACAAAATGAATTATATAATTACAGTAAAAATCTCTTACTAAAAGAATAACATGACTACAAAGTCAACCACAGAGAAATCAGACACGAGAGGGAAAATCCCTTTCTTCTTAGCCCATAGCTGGTTTTGTTTTCAGGAGTGTTGCCAGGTCTCAGTTTTCTGAAATACGCTCTGGTGTTCCAGGTAAAGTCTTTTCTTCTTGCATATTCAATATTGGAGAATCTTTTAAGTATTAAAACATAAGAACAGCTATGTCAGGTCAGATCAGAAGTCCATCTGGTACAGTATCCTTCTTCTGGTACAGGTTAAGAGTGGCACCTGGAGAAGCATATAGGAATAGAACACGTATGTAGCAACATACAGTCTGCAGGGATTTGTGGCTTGATGYGGTCCTTGGTGGACTTTTCCAACATTGATCTGCAATGTCTTTTTTTGATCCCATATAGCCTTTTAGCATTTGCAATGTCCTGCAGAGATGAATTCCACTRCTTAACTGCACGTTGCATGGAGAAATGTGGCCTCGTGGTTTTTTTGAATCTTCTGGCTCCAGCCTTTTTTCTGGAGTGCTGTGTCCAGTKCTGGGCTCCCCACTAAAAGAGAGACATGGAACTACTGGAGAGAGTCCAGCACAGGGCTACAAAGATGATCAGAGGACAACAGCATCTCCTGCATGAGGAAAGGCTGTGAGAACTGGGTCTGTTCATCCTGGAGAAGAGAAGAGTGAGAGGGGAAAAGAGCAACAAACTGTTGTTCTCTATTTGTTTTTCTCACGCTGCTCAGATTTTTATTAAATATCGCTTTTTCAAGGTTGAAGAACCCTCACCTGCTTGTTATTCATGTTGAAACCAGTCCAAACCTTTGATTAACCCTGATGACCATGMTTTATACAGCAGCAGCTGATATTTTCTGTTTTGTTCATGATTGCTTCCCTAATTACTCCMGACATTCAACTTGCTTTTTTTACCTACCCTTGAGAGTGAGTTATGTTTACATACCCTGTCCTATTGCCATGCATCTTTCTAGAATGGTGGGAGCTACTATAAACTTAGATCTGTTTGGACATTGCCAATTATTTCCTATTTATTTWTATGGAATTTCATCTGTTATTTTTTCAAACACTTATTAGGTATTTTGAGACCTTCTTGCAACTTTACACACTCAGCTTTCATCTTTATTGCTCACATAGCTTCCTCTTATCTGCAAATGTTACCACCTTATTGTTCACGCTTCTACAGGTCATTTATCTATATGTTGAACAGTGCAGGCCTTTGTGTAAATCTCTATGGGACTTTGTTAATAACCCTCCAYCTACTTTCAGAATGATCATCAATTCTACCCTTTGTTTTCTAATCTGTAATTGTCATCTTTCCAGGAAAATGCCTTCCTTATCCCACGGCTAGTTACTGTTTCTAGGAGCGTTGCCAGGTCTGAGGCTTCTGAAATTTGTCTTGGAATTGCGGGAGAGAGTGTGAACTGTGTCTGTCTCGTTTGCATGCTCATCCATTAGGTGATTACAAGTAAATCCTTTCTAAAGGGTCCTTGTCTCAGCCTGTCCCTGATGCTTTTAAATGTGAAGAAAAGCTTTGTCACTCAACCCAGTAGACACAGTGGGCAGACAGAGAGCACAGACTGGATGGTGCTTGTTGGATGCATTTTTATTCTCAGTATCCAGCCCAGTGCATCCCTCRCAGACTCTAGACAGAAAAATAATAATTTCCTCACTAACTTTTCTATAATGCTTATCAGCATAATAGCCAAACGTTCCACAAATATGTATGAATTTATGTTTACCGTTCTCCCYACCACAGCCTTATGGGAATAGGTCCTATAACTATCTCATTTTATAGATAGCATTTGAGAAGCAGCAGTTAMGGTAAAAATATTAAATAGATGCTAATTCTAATTATGTAGCTTGTAATACCTAGGACTTGGATTTCCTGAGACACGCGTCTTTATAGCACATTGAATGTTCCAGGCACAGCTTCTGTTTCCTCAGTTGTGTTTTAAGTCTCTTGTAAACTAAGTGCTCAGTAAAGGAGAAGCCTATTCCTAATGATTATCAGTGAAAGGTTTTTTTATGAGCAAATTGCTTGGCACCAGAAGAGACTTTGTAGGTGAGACAGCGGAACAATCTGATGCTGCCCTCAACCACTTGTCCAAAAGGCACCTCTTTTCTGCTTTTACAGTGCTCTTCTGCTGTCACCATATACTTTCCAAATCCTGCAACAAATATTGAAGGAGCTCCACAAAGAGAAGCCTTGTTCACTCCTGATTCCTGACTTACTTACCTTAGCTGTCCTGCATTTGAAATGAAGCATRTTTCTGAAGGAGGCAGGGGGAGGTGGTGAAATGAAGGAGCACCTAATGACCCTGTTATTTTAATGACCCTGTTATTTTCAAACTGCTGTTTCCCTCTTTTAACTTTTTCGTTCTTTTAAAGTCTTTTTCCTGATTAGTCCTCTTYGTTTTTAAGTAAGCTGAAAAAAGAAAATGTAAATCCCTCACGTTGATGCCTACAATTTTTTTATGAGGACTGAAACTTTTAATTGCACAGCACAGCTATCTGCCCARGGAGTTGAGATGGTTCTGATGCTCGGGTGAAAGTGGGAGGGCAGTGGATGTAATCATGAATTTATCAGCATCATCACTCTCTTTCCCTTGAGCTGGACAGGCATGGATTTATCCACAGTTTCTTGTGCCACCATCTACCATGCTTTCCCTACATCCTAGTTTGAAAATAACACCCACTGCAAGAGCAGAGGAGACTGAGGTCCAAAACTTCAGTGATGATAACACYGTGAAGTAGTTGCTGATCCTGATACTTATTTTGTGCCCGTACCTGTTAGCTCTGTCTTTGATATGAGTATAAGGGGGTGACTGGTTTAAACTATAAAGAACAGAAAATTAAATTCTGCATTTTGAGAGTATCTCTGTGCAGCATTTTAAATTTCAGCAGCATGTTGGATGACCCAGCCCATGGTCATCTTCTTGGTCAACACATGCCTATATTTAAAACTCAGTCAAAAATACAGCCATTCAAGTGATTCAAGAAACAGATAGACACAAGAGAACAACCGACAATCATATTCTATTCTTAATTGTCACTTGTAGAGCTCAAAGCTAAGCATGCACTGGGCTGCAGTCACTTGTAAAGGAAAGGCTTTCACTGGGGGACAGAAGAGAAATGAAGCACCTAGTTGCTGGCAGTTCTGTACAGCTCCAAAWGAAATCTGGAGGAAAAGCGCCCAGGACTTGGCACCCTGCTCACATGCACACTGCTGCGAATGGCATAATGGTGCACTCACTGAGAGGAAACTTAAGGAAGGCAAAACACAATGTTAACACACTTTTGTTGTGTTAGTTTCACCTCAATGAGCTTCTGACCAGAACATTTTTTTGCAACCTAATAACAATCTTGAGGTCAATAATGACAAGTAAGGGAAAGGAAAATGTGTATTTTTTTTAAAATCTGTGCAAGGGTAGTACAAGTCTTATTATAAACAGTTAAATACTAACAAGCTATTACAGTTATACTTCATAATGTTTTATTATTGTGTTATTCTTATCTATTTATGGATTTTATATTTCTTACAAGGGAGAAAATAACAAGCGTTAAATTTTGGAAGAGTTAGTTAAATATAGAACATATTTTGTGGATTAAAATATTAAATATCACAAATTATGTGTAGAGGCCTATATATGACAACATTTTCTGATTCTGGAATTTGCACTGATACCATATGTTATTGAAACCCATCTTTGATCATAGAACAAACTGTCCATCCGATTCTTCCTGTCCCAGGGCTTTTCAGATAGCATGTGTATAAACATAAGATGCCATAAGTCTGCAAAAAGCCTGAAATAACTCTGGGCAGAGCTAACAACTTTGGGKATCATCATTCCAGACTGAAAGCCTCTCGAGAAACCTCATGGTCTCCAGCACTGTGAAATCTGTCTTTTCTCCCAAGCCACCACGGAAATCAGAATTTTTACCGTGGAATTTGCTTTTATGTGGAAGCAAGCATTTCCTCTCCTTCCTTGCCCTGCTGAGCTCTCTCTCCCTGTGCCTAATCTCACTCATTTTTTTTTCTCCCAAGGGAGATTTAGGGAGGCTGAGCGAAACCTGTGTTGTCCCTGGGGCTTAGCTGCCGGAGCTGGCTGGGATGGAGGAGCAGGATGCAGTGGGACAAGCTGGGGGCAGGCGAGTGACAGGGCAGGAGCACGGCTGATGCCCAGTCAGAAATAGCCATACACTACTTCTACTTTCATGAGTATTTTTACCTCTGAACCACTGTAGTGGTCACATAGGAGAGGGAAATCCTGATCCTGTTTAAATCGATAGAAGTTTTGTTACTGGTTTCAGTGGGGACATGTTTTCTCTCAAAGAGTGTTTCATGTCAGTAGAATAAAATTGTTGCTGCATCACACAGAGATGAATATCAATGGAAATGGCAAGGATAACGTCATGTCAAGGATTGCAAAAAGCTCTGAAACTTGTGATCAGCTAACATTAGTTCAGATCAAAAGGAATCTGAAAGTATTTAGATGTATATTATATTTTCCCTGTTCTGTTGAAACATGCTAGAATATTCTTTTCCCCATGTAAAGTGGTGTTCTAGTGAGTTAGGGTAGTATTTAGGTAATTCAGAATGACAAAGAGACAACAATATAAAACAGTATCATCAATACATATAACAYTGAAACTGGAAATAGTTTGAAATTTGTGGGGTTTTTTTAATTTTGTGCAGTTGTAACTTTTGGAATGAGCTTTTAAAAATGGTATTTTTTGTAAATGAGAAGTTATTCACTGCATTTTATGCTCACCAAGTCTTTTCACCAAATTCACTGCATTTTCTGCTCACTAACGTGTAATCATACAGCACTCATTTCTGATCTTATTTCAGTTGTTTAAAATCAGTAAAATGAGTGAAATCAATAAGTGAAATGAGTGATTGACTCTGCTGTAAGTTAAGCGAGATCAGAATCCTAATTTTTGCTGAAATGCAACTGGATTTATTGTAATCTTAGCATGGTTTTGCCTAAGGTCTGCTTAACTTTTCTTTTGATTTTCCCTGCAATTTCTCTAGAAAATAAATTCTTCTGTATTTAAGATAATTGGAATTACTGACTGTGACATTAGGGGATAATTGCTGTCTGGCACCCCTGGAGACAAAATACAAATCTTTTGACCTAGAATGAAATGAAAATAGGAAAGATACCAAATCTAGACGTTTACTCAAAGATACGGGAACTGGAAGCCTCATTCATGGAAAGAATTCCTCTGGCAAAGGGACGGGGAGTTACGGCGGACACACAGCTGTGGGCGAAGTTCACCTGGTCTGATGCACAAATCACCTCTGCTTGCGCTCTGTRAACGCTCCAGAGGGATTTCTTGAATTTTGGAGAGTACTTTGTGACAGCCTGGGAGTTCACAGCCTGGCTTCAGTGACCTTACAGTGAGGCTACCCCGGAAAGCTGATTGTGCTGAGGGCTGAGAATCTGACCCCATGTGTTTCCAGGTTTCTCTGAGTGACCTCTCCTAGAAAGAAGCTGTTTGGTCTTGGTGAAAAATGGAATCTGACAGCTTGGAAAGAAAAGCTGTTTTTCTCCCCATGCCAAAATTCATGTAATTTTGGACAGAAAAATGCACTTTTATGATGAAGGTAAGAATTTATTGGGTAATAAATTATTTTTTAAATTCCAGTGATGTGTTGGAACTTGACAAGGATTATAGTTTTACTGTCAGTTCTATTAACCCACACTTCTGGATGTCAGTTTAATTATTTGTTGTTGGTTTAATTGAAAGGCCCTTAAGTGAGTGCAAGTTTTGCCCCTGATATCAATGAGATCAGTCACAGGTCCAGGCTGTCTTAACTCTTGGAATGATTAATAGTAGGCAGATCTTTCCGGCTCACCATCAGTCACAGCCAYGCACAATTATTCTTGAACTGCCAAAGCCAAACACAAAGCAACAATTAACACACTTAAGTTAACTTAGTGGTACATGCTTATTGTAAAAAAAGTCTACTAAAATAAAAAGAGAATAGGCAGCAGAAATCATTGTGCTATAGTAATAAAGAAGAATAAAGAAGACAGTAATGTATAAAATAGGTTTTTGTTACTGGATAYTGAGTAAAGAAGGGTAAGGTAATCAGGAACAAGGAGTCAGTAAAATACTATTCAAGGCAATTAACGTTGTGTCCAAATAAATATTTGCATGAAAACCACCCTCATGTCTTTCACACTTATTGTTGTGTGTTCTTCCTCAGTTTCACACTTGAAATAAAAATGTGGCTATGCGAAGCTGTAGTTAAATAAGAAAGAAGGCACAATTTCGAAGAGAAGTAACTAAGTGAGGTCGAAGTAACATTCCAGGAAGAGCTAAATAAACAAGTGACTTCCAGCCTGTTTCCCTCGCTCTTCTCCTCCTGTAGTGCAGAGAAGGAGCACTAAGAAGAGCAGAGAGGGAGGGCAGGGAGCAGTGATTGCTGCTCCTTCGTGAGACGACTCACTTGGGCAGAGGCCTCCTTTTAACCAAGTGAATTGGACTTTTGTTCCCTCAGTTCCCAAAGCTTGTTCCTGAGCCTACAGTATCAGGAAATATGGCTCATATCCTCTTCAGAGGAAGGGCAAACTTGCTTCTCCCACTCAAAAGGATAAGGCAGGGGCACTGAGCTCCTTCCAGCTGAGTCAAACAATGAACATCATGAGGCAGCTTAACTTAACTGTCCCAGATCGGGTCAGTCTGAGCTGAACTGAGGAACCTTCTTTGCCACATTTAACAGCTCCTTCTGAGCCAAATGTTCGTTTTTGTGGTTTACACTGGATTGCACCTCTTGAAAGTCTAACTGCAGTCATGTCACTGAAATTTTTGTCATCAGAGAGAACAAGCCTGCAAAAGAAGCTGGGTCCACCTGATTTATTTGCTATTTCCCTCCAATCCAACCACAGACTTTCYGGACAGCTGTAAGAAAGCATGTTCTCCAACTCAAGCTACACATAAGAACAAGAATATGGAATCAGAAATTTAAGGAGAGGAATATGAAGTCAGATATGTAAGCACACTTTAAAATCCTAATAAGGTGATAACATTCCTACATAGGTTGTTTTCAAGAAATTATCTGAAACAAGTCACCATGCCTYAGCTGAACAACAGAGATCTTTTGTAGAATTATGTTCTCTGTTATTTAATTAATATCCTTTTARAAGTATAGTAGTTAGTGCTTAGACAATAAATTGCTGAACAAGTAGCTAAACAGCAGTCACTGGGATTTTCTGAAAAAATCTGTATTAGCCTGATTTGTAAACAGAGAAAAATGTAGATTATAAAGTGACCTAGGGATACATCAGCATCAACATACTCAGCTCATTTAAATGTGAATACTAGTTGGACAGTGACCTTCTGAAAGATTTATAAGATATATATATACCATCTGTCTCAGTTTACATTTGCATGAAAGGGATGTAATATTGACTAGATCATGGGGCTATTAAATCAGCTACCACTGGTTTGCCTATTAACATTTGTCTGCCTTTTGAAGATAACATGATAATTATTGGTAGGATATTTARACAGACAGTGTTTCAGAACTCATAGATGATGAGTTCTGTTTCAGGATGAAGACATCAAAATATGCACAAGACAGTCTCAGCATATTAGCATCTTCTACAGAGTTTTTTCTTGTGCACAAATAGAATAGCAAATAGGCATTCCAAGCCTTGATTATACAGTGCTTCCTATGTTTTTATTTCCCTACCTATATCTTTTGAAGATGCTAGATCAAGAAAAGACRTATTCCAGTCACCCATGAGAACTGCTGAAATAAAATGCAAATGACAATAGATTATGATTGTTCAGAAACTGATTATTATGTCATCTCTGAATTTCTTGGAACAAGGCTCCCCCTCCTTGAAGGGCAGGAGCCGAATAACCCCAGGCACAAGCAATGACAAAATTTTTCATGTCGTGTGCCAAAAACACTTCCTAACTTACTCAAGGATGGCATGATGGAGTTCTATATCTAACCTCTGAGATGATTTTTTCTTCATTAGTGCAGTTTTAAATAAATGGATAATACTAACCCTTCTCAAATGCAAATTTAACACCAAAACTTAGATGGTTTTGCACCAGAATCTTTTCTGTTCCTTCACAAACCTCCTACTGCTCATAAGTCCTGGGTACTTTCACTTATTCCTTTCCGTGCCATGTCATCTCTTCTCCTTCTTTATAGCTTCAGGTGACTTCCACATCCTTCTTCTGCTCCTTAGAGCCTCCTCTTGTGCCCTGGAGATACCACTACATGACGCAACAGTGATAGCTGCATGGTGGATGAGTGACTCAGGTGTATGGTGACTTGGGCAWAGTTAATGTGAAATCAAATTAATATCTTTTGATTTTTTAATTCATTGACAACAGTATTACATGCCCTTTCTGGCACACACATTGTAGGTTCACCATCACGATGCTAGATTGTGAGGCTTCCTTAGGATATTTTGCTCTTGATGAGGCACAAAATGGAATCGCCAAACATTTGCTGTTCAGGCATTAAAATGAGACATTGCTCACAGAAAACTGTTCATGTCTATGGTCCCCTTCTAACAATACATATGATAGTGTGAACAACATTGACACTGGAATTACCAGCATGAGGTCTGTGAGTTACAGCTAATTGGGATGATTGAGATAGTTCATTTCTCAGAGTTATTGCCTCAGAYTCTCAGCAGACGGCAGAATTCACTGCATGTGCAGTGACTTTTAAAAAGTTATATTTTCTGTAATTCTAAACCACTTTAGAATATTAAGGATCTAGAGAAAAAGAAACCTTAACCATGTGATATATTAGCACAAATCAGCATGCATTTCCATACAAACTGAATTTTGACTGGAATAGCTATCAGGACCTTCTGGTTATTCATCTCTTTTCCTTAATGTTTTCACACATATAGATTTCAGTTCCTCTCATTCTCTACATCTGCATGAGAAATATGAAAAACMTCTTTGTGTGTCCAAACGTGTATGTTCTATGAAAAGAGAGTGTTTTATCAATGACAAATGAAGAATAGCAGTATGCTTAGTATTCCTTGAAAAGGTCCAAATTTAAGCAAAGTAAACAATTTTAAATACCAATTTTTATTCAGAAAAATCAACTGGGACATCACCAGCTGGATCCTCCCAAGGCCATCTGATGAGTAAATCAGTGAGAAGTGAAAATATCTTCTTTCTAGGACTGAGGTTCCCTTGTTCTCAAGGTTTTTTTGTGTTAACATGAGATTGGGGCCACCAGTTTCCTCTAAACGCCTTGGTGCATGCTATTCTTTCATCTGCTTCCCCAAACAGCAGACCCTGCCACTCAGAGACTGGCATTGCCTAAGTCACATTTTCTTAATTTCCCTATCCCCAGGCTGGCACAAGCAGCAGCCTTTTCTTCGCTCTCTTTGCTTCTTTATATGCAATGGGTTGCAGAGATCCGCCCTCAGACCCCACCAGGCCACACATGTCTGTCCAGCCTCCACCCCCTTCCCTCTGCAAGGTTAAAACAGACCCAGCAGTSTGAACCTCCCTCCTTGCTAAGTCCTGCATGGGGCAGTCTGCACCCCTTCACRCTCTCTTTAACAGGACCATGACAAGGAATCAGAAAGTGTGAATATATACACCAAATATTCACATAAGAGAAGTGAAGAAAACCAGCAGTGAAGATGAAAAGCAACTGGTAAGAAAGCGAGTGGGATTCATGAGAGATCTGTTTATAAGAGACGAGTTAAAGCTGTCCTTGCCAGCTGCCTTTTTTGTTGTTTGTTTTTATGACAGTGTTATATGAAAGAAATGGTTAGAAAGAACTTTATAGATGTTTTGTTGCACAAAGATAAAAAAGTTCTTATGTAAAGAAATTGTCTTGCCAGTTCTGTTAATAAATCCTTTATTCATGTTTTTATATATGTAATAGGCATGGCTCTGAGGAGAAAGCCAATAACAGAATCTGTCAGAAACTATACATTCATATTGGAGTTTTCTTTCTGTTTACAGGAAAATTACAGCTTTCTTTTACGTGTGTAGTTTTCTGGGGTCTTTCGTCTCAGCTACCATCCAGCAACAATCAAGTAAGGAAACAGACCGTATCTGTTTCTTCTTTTTGTAATTTTGACTGTCAAAGAAATTATTCAGARCTTATTCAAAATTAAAATACTCTCTAGCTAGCCATCACTGAAAGACAGAGTGATCTGTGTGTATGTATGTACGTGTCTAAGTATGTATATGAGAAAGAGGGGAAAAAGCAAGAGCTGTATGTATTATTTCAAATTCAGCATTAGGTACATTTTAAGGTAAAGTTTAAGCCTAGAAACAGGTAGTAGATACAGGACATACACAAAAAAACATATTTCTATGCTTCTGGTTAAATATTCCTCTGCTATATGTGGTAACAAACTTAAACCACTTTATTTGGTGGGCATAAAATGTAAAAGACTGGCTGTCAGTCGTATATCTTATCCAATAATATAGAACGAGGCTGTTTCTAAGGTGTAACATGTCAGGCTGAATGTTCCCTTTAAGTCCATGTTGTTAGAAGGAAACCCACATTTATGCTTGGGTCCTTGCATCACACAAGAGGCTCTCTGTAGGTTGGAAATACATCTCCTTCCAATTTGCATGCTTCATTCTTCCCCATCCAGACTCTACTAACATTTTCCAGATTCATCTGATACTAGACTTGAGCAGAACTCTTTCTAATAAATGTTTATTTTCCCCTCCTCCTCCTTTCCCTTCCTTGAATTAGGGGAATTTGGTGGATTCTCATGTTTACTTCATGGCTTTTTGGCAGATAATATTCAGAAAAATTAAATTTTTATATTTGGTTTTCTCAGTGGAATTTCTTCTACATTCTTGCTTGGGTCAGTAGAAGGGGTCTGTAAATCCTGCTTGCCCCCACCCTGTAATTCATGAATGTCCATTCTCTGGTCAAACAGAGGAAAGTGGGAAGACCAGGAATGCCAGAGAGGACAGAAGAGAGGCCAACAGTTTCTCTTCTCAATAGCCTCCTTAGTTGGCATGAGGTTTGTTTAAGTTTGCTTGGGATTAGGGAGACTGTTGATTCAGGCCTTTTTTTTTTTAAAAAAAAAAAAAAAAAAGTTAAACCACCAGAAGTTCCAGACCAAAAACTGCTTACAGAGCAGGCCTTCTTATGCTGGTACAACTATTTGTCCATAGTTCTGCTATAGAACAAGAATTATAACCCTCTAATTTTAAGGCTAAAAAAAAAAGAAGAAAAGCAAATAATCAGTCAATTCATAATTTTAAATTTAGAGCTCACTAGAAACAGATACTTATTTTCTCAGATCTTTGATTTCACTGAGTGCAGTTTAAATTTATTATTAACTACAGCTACTATTTAATTGATAATACTTACAGTTGCTTCACTTGATTCCACTTCTAAGGCGATCTCAGGCAATGTGCACACGTGGTTAACAAATCCCCCTTTTCTGCAGGACTGCCAGTCATTCTTGGTTCAAGTCAGAGAACTGATCTCTGCCCAACAATCAGGATTGGCCAGGATGACTTACCAGGCAAGTAGTGTATGGATTTCTTCAGCAAAAACCTACTATTCAGAAACTTTATCAGGTTATATTCAGCTCTGTGATCGCACAATTCTCTAATTAAAGTAAAATGAAAGTTACATTCTGGATATGTATTTTTATTTTTGTAGGCTTTGACCTGATTTCTCAGTTCCAAATAGAAAAAGCTGCCTCCCGAGGAATTGTCCAGAGAATAGTGGGCTCCACTGCTCTACAAGTCGCTTATAAACTGGGACCCAATGTAGACTTCAGGATTCCAACTAGGTAACGCCTTTTGTTGTCTGTCTTGAAAATATACACCCTTTGCCATATTATTATTTAAGGGATAACTCCTCTCCTCAGCTGGATCTCCTAGTTTGCACAGCTTTTGGAATTGGAATGATGAGTCCATTTTTTTTTTAATTGACAGCACCAGACTAGACTGATTCTGTAGCAGTAATTTGAGGGAATTCTGCTTTCCTCTACCTCTGGTACTGCTCAGAACATCTGGAGATTTGCTGAAAGAAAGGGATTCATCTCTAGGAACCAAAGCCAGCAATCATACATGACAGAAAAAATGAGAGGGAGGCAAAAAACAGTGGGAAAATGGGGGAAGTTTTCTTAAGACTTTGGAACAAAGGGAWCTTTCTGCTCATGTAAGGACTGCAGGAGCAAGGTAGGATAAAAGCTGATTGATTATATGGTAGGTTATTTTTACATTTTGGATAGCGGGTGCATGTGTGTTCCTGGGTGATTTCCGCTCACTTAATCTGTAAAAGATGAAAACTGTTTTTTTAGCTTGTCACAGCCAAATTGCAGTAAGAGCCAGGATTTAGGAATCTAACTGTGTTTGTACTTTATGGGCCAGACTATTGATGCTGGTGAAGAAATAGAGACAGTACAGCAGGGTAGAGATGTTTTTGCCAAATTTAGGCAAGGCTGGATTCTGGTCCAGTGCCTTCTGTAAGTAAGAATGCTTTTAATTAGCAATGAACTGGCAAGGTCCTTAATTGGACTACTGTTTCAGCTGAGGATTATCAGAGTGCAAGGTGTTTCTGTCATACTCTGACTACCACTGACAAGTCCCTCTTGCTCCAGTCCTGCCTCGTCGCTGCCTTCTTGGCCATTAGGTTAAGAAGCCAGTAGTTTAAACCTCAACTCTCTGACTACACTGGGTTCATTGCATTCTTTACAGTAGTAAATCAAGGCTGCCAGTGTATAAAGGTGAATCCAATTACAGAGAGTAAATGGGATCTTTGTTTCATTAAAAATGGGAGATTTTCAGATTCTCAGCTCTCATATCAGCTCAGAAGCAGTCTGACCTGTCAATGCAGTCAGTATTTTAAATTTTAAGAAAATTGGCTCAGGTCACTTATRCACACTGTAGTAAATGACTCTAGGGAGATATAAGCCAGAGAGATAAAAGTTATTCCTGACCAAGCTGGTGTCAGTGTGCCATGGCTAACTACTTGCATTTGGCTTCTTGGCTTGGTGGAGTGCTGTAGTATCATGAATTTATCATGTTCAAGATGCTAACTGGTACCTCCAGTCAGATTTATGCTGTTCCACTGCAATGCTAGCTCATTGTATAACTGAAATCTGGCCCCAGCTCAAACTAAAAAGCCACCTGCACTGAAACARTGTGTCTTGTCTTAGGGAACGAGTTAAGCCTTGAGTCTTGACAGCGGTCTAGCACAGTCGGTGTGCTGCTTCTCTGTCTTTGAGCCTAGTTCTGCTGCCCTGCTCCAGTGTGATTTTACCATGTGCCCCTCTCACTAAGCTCAGAAGGAGTTTGGGAGTAGGTCACTGAGGCCCACCTTAGCCTAGCACCAGTTCCAATAAAAATCTTAAAATAAGCCCAGATATCCCTACAGCATTTATACAATSTGGTATGGGGGGAGGGGGTTGCTGATATGAATTTGTAGTGATTTAATGTCCGAGGAGCATTAAAGGAGGTAGTAGGTTATGCAGACCACCCTGAAGGAGACAGAGTGTCGGTGAGGGCCCTGGCRTAGCCCGGGCTCCGTCAGAGCAGAGCCGTGCAGCCGCCGGGAGCCTTGCTGGTGGGTTCCTCAGTCCACCCGCCCTGTCCTTCTGACGATCATTTCCGCGCTTGCCGGGAGCGGGCGGGCAGCGCTGCGGGCGCGGAGCGGGCGCGGGGCTGCGGGCGCGGGGCTGCGCACCCCACCCCCTCCCCGCGGCCCCCCGCGCCTCCGCGCCGCGGAGCTGTTCGCGCCCGCGGTGCTGAAACACCGCCCCGCCGCCGCCGCCGCCAGCTCCGCGGCGCTCCGCGGCTCGGAGCCTGCTCCGCCTCACATGTCCCCCCATGTGGGCATGGCTTAGCTTATTAACTCCGCTTCTGCTGAAAAAAGCAGGAATAGCTTGTGCTTTTTTTTTCCACGTAGCTTCCTTAAATAGCTACTAAATTGTAGCTTGGTCTTTTTGATGGTTAGTATACTTGCCAAGGTCCAGAAGTATAACCCAGGTAAGCCACAGAGCTGGTCAGACAGAATGAATACAAATGATTATGCACAAGTCTTGACTTAAGCTTCTCCTGTCACCTAGATGAATTTCCATTGGCCTCTAGTGTAAAATCTGCTGAAGAATCAACATAGTATTCGCTCCTTAGTGCATTAACACTTGTGTAACTGCCATGACTCATACTCATTGTCTCTGATATACTGAGCCTGTCATTTCTCAATTTACTTTAATAATCTGTTGTAGGTACCACTAGTTAGCAAGTGCAAAAATGAATTCTGTAAATTTGGATAATAATTGCACTGATTTTTAAATGAAAGCTTTAAAAATATTATGTTAGCACATAGGAATATGTTGATAATACTTTTGTTATGTGGGGAACAAGGTTAGCCATCTTTACACATTGGTTGGGATCTGAATGCTTTGACCTTCCAAGCAGGAATCATACTAATGATATTGTGTTGCAATGCGCACCCTCTGTCTACACCTGTATGGATAAATTAATGCCAGGTGACATTCTAAGATCTTCAGACTTGATCATCTATTATACTCTTAAATTAGTAGACAATACCTTGGCATGGTTTTGGCCCAGTCTGCTTATCACCCTTCTAAATTCCTCAGCACATCTTGGGAGTTAGTGTAGGCTATGGGCCATTCATGGGAAGCAGTTTGCATGGGGTCACTGTGTTTTGGAAGTAAGAAGGTTTAAACTTTTTCATGCTAGTTGAACTTAATATCAAAGAGCAGTCCTGGACATATTTAATTTAGTAGTATGAAGGTAGCCTACAAACCTAGAAATGATATCTCTTTGCCTGCATTCTCATCTCAGCAGAAGTACTGTGAAAAATCAAGGTGCTTTTTGAGCAGCCTTTATAATCAGAGTTGTGGTATGGTATGGACCACTTTAACAGGTGACATGACAAGCAAATATTTTATGATAGGAAATTTCAACATGAAAATAGGAACTTTATAAAGCCTCATTGGGAGTTTTGGAACATGCACAGAAGAATTTCATAGACTGATTTCCTTTTTCTTCCTGTTTTTTGGTGGTAATAATGTTACTCTGTGGAGTAATGACCCTCAAATGCATGTGCCTGAAGATCTGGCTTTCTGCACTCAGGCACCAAGGTTCTTCAGTTGCTTTTCCTTTTGCATTGCAAGTAAGACGGCCTGCACAGTATCACTCCATTGATATTGATGATGACTCTGTAATGGAAATGATAAATTGCAGCTAAGAAGCTAATCAGCTCATAACAGTAATAATTAGCTCAGAACTGGATGTTTCTGAAGAACAAAGACCAGCTGAGACTAATAAGTTCCACCAAATTACTTTTGACTAATGACTTAGGATAGTTTCTTTTGAAAAGGCTTGGCTGGTTGTGTATTRCTATTGCTTGTTTGAGGGTTGAGGGTTGCCAGATTGTGCCTGTGAGATCAGCTGTGATCTTGGCTGAGTTCAGGAGGTGATGATACCAGAGTCTCCAGCTTGAGCCAAGGAACCTACACCCAGCCCTACATGAAAATGTGTTATCAGAGATTGGTCAGAGGATCTCTACAGCTATCTCCARTAGATTATACTTACATTTTAAAGCCTTCATTTAGCATGGATTAAGTTATCACTGTAGGCAATGGAGCCCAGTAAGAAATTAACTCTTTAAAGAAACATGCTTATAAGAAAAGCTTATTTTGTAGTATTTAAATGAGTACATAGCTAACCTTTTAAAATATGCTGCTGCTCTTAATGAATCCTGAAGTCAATGGGACTATTCAGAGTTTTCGCTGCCTGTTCAGGTGACGTATCTTGGTTATATTGCTGCCTTGTTTATTTAAATATCATTATAAGTTTTCCATATTTTCTAATTATTCAGCATTTTAAGCTGCTGACTTCGGTAGTCTTTTGCCTATATAAAGATCACCGGCTTTGGGAAAAAATATGTACTGATATCATTAAAACCAATAGAATTACTTTTCATTACTATCATAATAAGTGAGATGAGAATTTTTCTCTGCTCTACTTAAAGAATTATACATATAAATCACACGTAATAGCATTCCTGTGCAGAATGCMTTTCTGTCACTGGGTCCTACTAAGTTTAATGATGTTGAGTCACATTACTGATACTTAGACTTTAGTTTAAAGGCAGTAGCCCTTCTGATTGTTTATTAAAAGCTTTCTTTAATTGTGAATAGTTATCATGTACATGTTTATATACTGTTCTATATACATTTCTTACAATTTAGGTTTTTCTTACCAGAGTCAAAAGACCTTACACAATTTCCCTGTTTTGTGTGTCACTTGAAAATGTTAACATATTTCTTTTCTATTTTAACTTCTGAAAAAGGAGGTCCTATATAATAGTTTCTAAAGGATTGATGCTATAGCTAATTACAGTGCAAAGAACCCTTTTGCCAATCTGGTTTAAACAAACTTCTAATCAAAAAAGTGTAACTATGTTTACCTAGAGTTTTTTTTGCTGGTATAGTTATGCCAGCTGAAGTGGGGTGAGAATGTGTGTGATATTTTAACTGGTATTGCCACGACAGCAAAACTTCTCAGAGGAGAGGAAGCATGAAATTCTCTCCTTGGAGGATCTGTGATCAGTAGCACTGCCTTTGGCTGCAGASGGTGGCATATCGGATTCTCTAAAGCCACCGAACTCTATACAGAGAAAGTGAAATGTCACATAAAGGGTAGTTAAAAATAAACTAACAAAGATAGTAGTAAAAACAGCTTAAAAAAGAACAAACTGTGGTATTTAGCAGCTGAACAGAGAAAAGAGATGAGCTAAGGATTTAGCAGCAGAAAGGAGAYTGAAATACTTGTTTAAGAGAGACTGTAGAGGAAGAAGAAGCAGAGGTCTTTTATGGAAACAGAGGTCCATAAAAGATGTGCTGAGCTAGGTCAGGACCTGAGTAAGACACTGAATGTGTGTCTGAACAGAGAGAGGGAGTATGCTCCCGCAGCAGGAAAGAAAATATAAATACGCCATCTAAGCTGGAAGCCTAAAAAAGGGAAGGATAGGGGAGAGCAATAARCACTGGAAAGTGCTCAGAAAAGGAGGAAAGGTAAAATGTCCAGACATTGAGATTTGCATTTAAGATGGCAAGATGCAAACTAAAACAAAACAATGAGAGAACATCACAAGTTAGATAAAATGTTATAGCACAAAGCCARTTGGGACAGACTGCTCTGTCAGCAGAAATGTAATGCGACATAGCAAATTGCTTGCATTTTAAAGATCCTGGCGAGGAATGTCCTCTCCCACCTTCGTTTGTCTCTGTGCTTTGTGTAATGAGGTATCTTCCACCTAGACTTTGTCCTCCTCAGGCACCAGCTTTCCCTGCAGCTGAGGTACATAACAAATTGCAGGGTCATGGGGAAGGAGGAGAAGCACTAGCACTGCGGTTCGGTTTATCAGGTAGGCGAAGCTGCTGCTGCTGCTGCTAGGCTTTGCCTTTTCCCGAAATCTTGCTGAGGCTGTGCCGTCTCCTGCTGGAATATGACTGCACTGCAGCTCGGGATACATTAACACCACACTACAAGCTGTCTGCAAGYATTCTCTTAATAAATTAGTAGTCATTGAGGTTACAGAGGTTTGCTAATGGCTAAATTCCTGCGGGTATAGGATTGATCTGCCACTTGAAAATAGCTTTGTTTGAAATCCCTACTTGCTTAAGAAGTTTTTTCAACAAACGCTGGCCACAAAACAGCTCTGCATATCTCCATATTTAAGAAAATTTAATCAAACAACTCTTTTTGAAACTTAGTCTTAAATGTGGTTAGAGGACATGTATTCAGTCAATCAGATTACAACACTGCAATTTTACCATCCATTGAATGTGAAAAAGTGCATTTTTAAGATACTCTGAGATTCACTGAGACATTTGAGATAAAATCACATCATTAATTTAGACAGTGATACAGCAGATATAGTGCTTATTTGTTTTTSTTTCCAAACTGCATATGTTACTGGACTTGCAAAACAACAGAAAATTTTAACTGTAGCATATCTGTTCCCTGCTGCTTGTAGTCTTACAGTTGAATGTCACAGGATGTAATACCTTTTAAGTGTAGGTTCTTACTGTGTGTATAGCTGTCAAAGGAATGTTTTCTTTCTGCAGAAGTGATGGCTAGTAGATCAATGAAATGGTTATTATTAGGCTGAACAAGAAAAGGAATTTGCAAAGATATTCTTATGTCTTCAAAACAAAACAGTACTGCACTAACTATATATCTCGTCAATTATAAAGTCACACTAAATGACTAAGTGCTAATCTGTTGCTRCTTGATTCATTACAGTTAGAAGGAATCAACATAAATATTGCATAATGCAGGAAGAACCCACATTTCTGAACCAGCTCCTTTTGCCAAATGAAGCATAAAGCTAGTGATTTAGAAGGATATTCCATTTCAGCACTCTTCATACGATAAGAGCAGCTGAAAGGTGGTTCCTCTGAGCAGTTGATTTCCACTGCTCTGTGATGGTATATAAAGCTTTTCAGAACAAATACACAACAAATTTATTGTATTTTGATCCTACACAGTGCTCTGTATTCCAATGGATTGCCTGACGAATATTCCTTTCTAACTACTTTTCGGATGACGGGGGCAACACTTCAGAAATACTGGACTATTTGGCAGATTCAGGATTCTTCAGGAAAAGAACAAGTTGGAGTGAATCTTAATGGTCCAACAAAAAGTGTTGAATTTTCTTATAAAGGACTGGATGGAAGTCTTCAGACTGCATCATTTTTGCATTTGCCTTTCTTGTTTGATTCCCAGTGGCACAAGCTTATGATAAGTGTGGAAGCAAATAGTGTCACACTTTTTATTGACTGTATTAAAATAGAATCCTTAAACATAAAGCCAAAGGGAAAAATCAGCATGGATGGCTTTGCTGTGCTTGGAAAACTTAAAAATAATCCTCAAATTTCAGTTCCGGTAAGTTTTAAAATCTTATATTAATGCAAAAAAGTGCTTTATGGGAACTTTACATGTTATCATTTTTCTTGTGGAATACATCTTCAAAAGACTTCTGAAAGCAGAAGTGGAAGAAAATAAATCATTGCTAGGTAAGTACTAGCTTTGCTTTTGAAATTTTGAATGTGTATAAACCATGTAAGGCAAGAGATGATGCTGGTTGTGTCTAAGTTTCAGCAGTGAAGTGTCTCAGACATATACATTTCTGTCACTGGCTTTTACTCTGGGTGTATCAGTTGGGTATTCCCTTGCTTRTCTTTTATACGGACCTCCAGAAGGAGGTCTCAGAATGTGGGCTTATGGCCTGTACCTCACACCAAAGACAGAGCAAAGCATTATTCACTCAGCAAGATCCAGGACCTCTCTCCTATGTGTCTCCTAGCCATCAGCTAGATGATTAACCTTCTCTCTGGTGCAATAAATATTTTAAAATAATTAATAAAATGGGAATATCTTCAGTACGAGGGAGATTTTTGATCTACTCTGATGCTYACATAAGAACTAAGAGACCAATGTTTAAATCTCAGCCGTAAATCAAGAGATAATCCCCTGAAGACTGTTCTAATCATTGTGCCAGCAGGTGTGATAACTGTGGCACTTCCTCTTTGATTAGTTCAATTTTTTTTTCCAAAAAGATTGACCTGGATAGACAGCTAAYTGATGGAGTGTTCTTTCTTATGAATCCTATCAGAGACAAGAGTAGAGCTAGAGGTTAGATCCAGTCCACTGGAGGGCCTAGCAGAGCTGAGACAAAAGTTTAGCCCACCGCTGTAATACCTTCTCCTGGTCAGCTCAGGAAAACCTGCTCCCATATCCTTGCTTTTATGAATGCCTTTCTAAATATCTAAATATCTCTATGCRTTATAGAGGACACCTAGACTCAGTATGAGAGCTTCTTTATTCTGCATAGTAAGAGGTAGGCAGTGAAATGCTGATTCCATATCCCTTTAGTGCATTTAATGCTGAAAGTATCCTCTCCATGCTACCGCAACACAAGGAAAGTTATTTTGATGGGGAAAGTATCGTTGGGGGTGATATACGGTAAATATTGAATGCTTTTGTGTCCTTCCACTRAGAAAACTGTGTATGAAAATCCTCAGGGATTTTATTTGATTATCTGCTTTAGTTTCTGAGATGAGTGATTGRTAAGAAAAGCATACAAAGAAAGTGACATACCTGTAATTTCTGAGAGAAAATAATTTCTAGCTGTCACATCTGCATTTTGTCTTTAGACATCTCTGAAAGTGTTTTCTCAGGTAGTGTTTTCTCAGCTAATGAGTCACATTGCACTTTATGGTGAATAATATAAGAGTTTTGTACCATGGTAGCACTACATGACATTTAAGACTTGGTGAAGGCTATTTCTCAATTCATTTTGTAGATTAAAAGGAAACTGCTTAAAAATATAGTGGAAAAAAGTTGTATGGAACATTGCAAAATTCCACGTATTACCTTGTTCATTTCCAAAGATCTCCTTTAAGTGTGCTAGGAACACATAACGTAAATGGCAAGAGTATAGGGTATTGGGTATTCATTTCTAAATGGATTGAATGRCAAAAGAGAAATCAGATACCCAATATATTGTAACTGTTTTCTATGCCCTTATACTGAAGATTTGCATCAGTTTTGAAGTAAAATGAGCAAAGTGAAATAAGACATAATCTGGCATTCTGTATGATTTGCCAAAAATGTAGCCACAGGATAATTCACACTATATAAGTATCATAGGACAAATTTTGCAGGTTAAGAAATATCTCATACTTCATCACCTGTGTATATATAGCTAACTGGTTTGCATTGCATTGAAATTAGTTCTACTTGAAAAATTGTCACAGAAAGCTGCCATGGGCATTTGAAAGTGGCCATCCATCATGTTGCTATAGATGTTGATTAGGAAACATTTATTTACATTAATGCTATTGAAAACAAAAGTTAATCTTTTAAAATACCATTCAAAGGAAAGTTAATCTTTTAAAATACCATTCCAAAGGGATGCTGGTGTTGATAATCAATATAACAATTAGCTGCATATGTATTTTAGCTTTGCTGACTGGCCAGAGGAATACTGGTGGATGAATGGATGGATGAATGGGATAATGCAAATGCAGATTTTTTGCATATTTTAGGGATATAAGAATTTCTACCCACTTATTGCAGTTGTCTTTGGGAAGGTACTTAGATTAAATAGATTGGATGCATAGAGAGGTATAGGTATCAGGGTAATAGTACTAAAACACCTAATTTACAGTGTTAGAGTAAACCATGCCTTCAAGTTAAGCATATAGGCATCCTCCTTAAAAGCAAGAGAGTTCTTATTCCCTCTTGAATGAATGAATAGAAGCAGCAGTCTACAAACTAGGAGAGAGTAGTTTTAGAGTCACCTTGACTTAGAACTCAGAATTCTCCCATTCTGTGTTAGTTCTGGCTGAGCTCTCAGCTAGGATTAGAAAGGTCAGAAAAAGCTGCAGAAAAATTTTGGAATTTTATCTCCTTTCCTCTCCAGCCATGTTTTGTGTAAAAATGTTGCTGCATTCTGCACAGACTTACTCTTTCAGTAAGGCATACAAATAAGACAAATCTATTAGGCTGAGCCTTTCAGACGTCTTGCAGGGGTGTTTAGTTGGAGGGCATTTTTAGGGTTTTTAGTTTGAGCATATTGATAAGGCTTGAGTATGAAAAACCTGYTCTGTTCTTGGTAATAGCTTCTGGGCACATGTAGTAGCAGAATTTTAGGTGACTATGACACYGTACAGGTGAAAAAAAATGGCATATTTGGATTCCAGCTACTGAAGTAGTTAGAAGAAGATTTGGAATAGCTACTTCATCTATGTGTAAGCACCTACATCACTAGGCAATAATGTCAAGTTACCTCACATCAGCGGAAATGTTAAGTACAGGTAACATCCTTTGAGGATGAAACAACAACATGGAATYAAGATTTTTACAATTCATCAGTTATCATTCCAAGTATTTTTATGCCTTTAGCTTGTCTATGGAAAGATTCAGTAAGACTTACTGTACTCCATGAAAAAGCTGAAATATTTGCACATGGCAGGTCTTAAAACAGGAAAATKGTGCATATAGTTTAATAAAAAGAATAATGGAGCATTGGAACAAAATATTAGTAAAAGAAGTAGGTAAGCATCACATTAATGAAATTTAGTTTGGGTGTTCAGAAATATACTTTAACTCAGTCAGAACTGTTGGGATGACACAGGACTCRCAAGACTAAATTGCATGGCCTATATTTTGACATCAAAACTGACAATGGTATTAGGCAACATGATCATATAAAGATATAGATTTAGGGAGACCACATATTCTGAAAATATGRTGAAGAAAATACACAATTTGATGGACTACTAATTTTGAAATGGCTGTTCATATTGCAGAAGTCTGTGTTTTGGTCTGTCTTTCCGGTTTCTCCTTATATGGAGTAAATAAATATACTGTTGGAGATTTTCTAGGCTTATTCTTTAGCTTGCTTGACTATGTTCAGTTTAAATATCTCACCAGWCTTGGTTATTTAATATATCCCAGACACAATTTCTAATTTATTTCCATGCATTGCTAAACTATATTACTTCCAACGATATGGTTTTTAAAGGACATAAATCATATGTTTCTTATTTTTTTCCCCAGTATTCTGAGTGCTATATTTATCTTTWAGAATAGGTCAACTTCTGATAGGTCACTATAAAATGTGTCATTTTAAAAGAAGTCCTTTATTTGTTGTTGTTACTATGATTGCCCAAGAGAGCAATAGGCGAGTTCCATTAGAAACTGGGGCTTGCCTTTGAGCCTTTACAAGAATTTATTCCAGGATTTCTGGAATGTTTTATAGAGGATAAAATTTTATACAGGTTTACTGCTGTATTTTATGCTTTTTAGATAAAAAAGAAAGTATTTATTTTTTTTATCTAAAAGTAATTCAAGTAATCCGCTGTAAAGACTAAGCAATACAGCTATATCATCATTTCAAAACTAAAAAAGAACCTTCTGAGTCACATGTTTGTTATAAAAAGGTAAGGACATTCATTTCTTATTGCTCAAATATTAACTGTTGTGAAATGATGTAAATTGTCTTCGTTCCCTTGACTTCAGAGGCACTACCCTGATCTGCTCGTAATAGATGCTGAACAGTTTGCTAGAATTGATTCTTGGTCATTATTTAATTGATATTTAGTGCTGCTAATTAGTGCGGCTACATGATTTGTAACATCTAAGAGGCAGCTTCTTACCAGCATTTGCTGAACAGAGATTAACTTACACCATGGACCAGATCATGACATTGTAAAAAATTCCACCTTCATGTCTCTCTCTTTTTTTTTTTTAATTTTAATTTTTTTCCCTTCCCTCTCCACACTGTGAACTCTCACATTCAAAAGACTGAACCCCTGCTACGGAGGGTCAAATAACACCAGAATTTGCTGCACTGCTCTAGGGCTTTGAAAAAGATATAAGGAAAGTGAAGCTTTAAAAAGCCATCATAGAGATGTGGGAAAATGAATAAAAAATGTTTAAAATGCCTCTAGAATGAGATATGTTTAAGTATACGTATATGTAAGTATAAGTATATGTAGTTTATTCTTGGTCACTTAAGAACAAAGGTACRAAGAGTAGAAAGCAGACTTCCTCTAAAACAAACATAGATACCGTTGATGAAAAGTTGTGGAGGACCTTTACCTGAAAATTGTTCAGCTGAACTGCTCTCCCCGGAAAGGGCCTTTCCTCGAAGCATCCCCAAGGAGGCCCTAACCGCGGGAGGCTCGGGGAGCCACAGACGTGCTCTCACTTAACCCAGAAGAGTGTCACAAGTTTCCTTAAAGCTATGCTACCTCCTGAGTGCCTCACTGTGATTGCTGCTGCTATACTGCAAGTGCTGCTGCAGATATTTAGGCCTCATTTAAACCTTACCTTAGCCCTTATGTCCCTCAGGCTTTTTTAAAGCACTGGTAAGACAACTGAATTGCATAGCTCTGCTGCTGAGATATGCCAAAGTGTGGGCATTTAAGGGCATTTCTATTGAATTTGGATAGAAATCTAAAGCCATGAACAGATGGACATAACTAATCCGATTATCTGTATGCACTGACTAGGAAATTAAAACTAAACTGAACTCTTGTAGGAATCTCAGAAAATAGATATCAAAAATATTAACCTAGGGGTCTTAAATACCACTAAAAGGTTTTAATTTTCATAAATGTGCTTTATGATAACCTCAGATTTTTCTGGGGTTCATCTCTGAGAACTCCATACCTGTATTTCATCCTTAGTAACAGTTTATATTGATATTGATAGAACATCTGCCTAGATATCTTCAAAATAGTGGCATCTTTTACATTGACTTCATGTAATCAACAAGATGATTATGGAACGCTCGTGTAGGGAAAGGTACCTTGATACCCAGACTAGGACCTGTCTGCTCTTTTTCATCTTTCCTAAATGAACGTGAGCCAGTTACCTTTCAATACCTTGCCAACAGAAAATTTTAATTTTTAATTTTTAAAAAGTAAAAGTTTTCAGCTCAATCTTTGATTTACGTAACCTCTAAACAATAGCAAGAGTAGAAAGCCAAAAATTTACAAAGCGATAATCGTTTGAAAAAAATATGTTCTCTGACCAAGCCACGAGGAACTAAGAATGTCAAATCAAAACTGGCTTTTCAAACTATTTCAGCTCTTCTCACAGTCACATTATGGTACAATGTGTTATAAATAATGCTAGGTAATTTTTCTGCATAAGGTGCCCRCCTCATTTGCTTGGACTTTCTTGTGTCCTAATTTCGTAAGAGTAATCAGGCCTTACTTAATACTCACCATTCAAAGCTGTTATCAAATACAAAACAATTAGTTTTCTCACTGGCCATGCAAGAATGTTGGAAGATAACACGAGACACTAAAATGATGTCTTGGCTCAGTGATTCAAGTCCCTAGTGCAGCAAGCAATCAAATTGTATAATCTCATTCTTAAAATTTATCATTCTCTACGTTAAAACCAATTATGTTCAAACTTGAAAAACTGAATTCAAACTTAAAAATGTATGTGTTCACTAGTAGTATTCTTTTCTGACATGAGTATTGACATTTGGATGGTCACTGATCCTGATCAATATTAAAATATAGTATACATTCAATTCTTTCATATGTATATTAAGATATTCAGTTGCCTATTCTTAAGGAATGGGAACAGCTTTAAAATGAGAATTGGATAAAGGAGGTAAAGAATTGACTCTGACATAGTAGTGTCAGATAACACAGAACAGGTAAAAGAAACGAGGATACTACCTCTTTTGTGCTCTCTGTGCACAGCACTCTGGAAACTGTCATGACTGCAAAGGAAATAGAGCAGCAGAGATGCGATAGCAAGGATTTCAGGAGTGGTAGCATCAAATGGGGAAGGTGAAAACAGAAAGAACTTCAGGGTATTTGGCAGAGATCTTAAAGGACATCTGACTCAAATCATTTATTAGCAATAGCAGCCAATATGCAGCTAAGTCAATATAAGGAAGTTGGCAGAGAGGAAAGCATCTCAGAATGATGGTCTGCTTTCTACATCAGAGGTTTAGGTTGAGATTGAAGATAGCAACGAGATATGCTAGAGGGAGGAGAGAAGGCAGAAAGCACTGAGACATTATGTTATGGAAAATATGGTTGGAAGTTAACTTTAGTTTAACAGAGTAAGGAGCAAGATGTAGAGAAGCAATGAAATGGGAAGTGAAAGCCACTTGGCAGCTACACAGCACATCAAGAGAGACCTAGTTGYCTTTTCTGGGAAGAGCTTGTCTTAATTCTGTGACTTTTTCCAGCRCTGAATAAAAATATTTGAAGACATGAAATCTCACGGGTGTAAGTTACTCGGTTGCAGAATGTTGCTAGTGTACATATGATCCAGCTTTTTGAACCCCTCGGACTATCAATTCTGACCTCAGACCTATCATTCTTCATGTACATAACCATCTAGTTAGAGAAAATCTTTTTGTGGATGTGTGTCCCTTAATAACACCACTGCTATTGTATATTATGGAAAAACTAYCTATGCTTATAAACAATGTCTTTAAAGGATGCTTGTGACAGCTCTTCTCCTTAAATCCCACAAAAGGTTTATGCCCCCTGTTTAAAATGCYTACAAACTTTGGGGAAGGAGAAGTGAAGATAGAGAACTGCTCTGGAGCGAGCCCCAGTGGCTGAGTCGGACCGTCCTCCTGCTTAACGTGGAGTGTAGCATCTCAGCAGCCATCTGTTATTTTTAAATACCCACCTTTCAAAGCATACTGTTAGCTGATCAGTGTTTCTCCTATCAAAACCTTGCAAATGTGAAGATTTACACTGAATTAACATGATGTTTCTCTCCTTTGGCAGTTTGAAATCCAGTGGATGGTGATCCACTGCGACCCACTGCGACCCCAGAGAGAAGGCTGCGGTGAGCTCCCAGCCAGGGTGAGCAGCGTTTCCATCCTTGTGCTCCGGATCCCGGCACTGCCACGAAACCTGTGTCTCCTGGGGGGCAGGAAGGGGAGGCAAGCAGCGAACAGTAGCCTCATTTTCTTCCTTATGGCCAGCAATGTCTATTTTTAACATACCTGTCTGGAATTTGGTGTGTTTAGAAATCTAACCCCTCTCTGTGGCAGCCTCATTTTAACTCTTCAGTGACTCTCTTACTTTTTCTTCCTACCAGCTATTTTGGTCAGAGACTTTTAAAAGATGTGCCTTGAGGAGAGGAGAGATTTTGCAGAYGCCCCGCTGTATCTGCCTCCCTTACTGGCTCCCACAGAGCATTAGGGAGTGAAAGTCGTGGCAGGAGGTGAAGGACATGCCCAGAGCAACAGCAGCAGGGCAAAGGGTTAAAGGAGCTGCTGTTATTCAATCCTTTCCTTCCCAGCCTTCAGCTTTCCTCCAATCCCCACTACCCTCCTCAAGGCCATTAATAAACGGACCTGAGGGGTGCCTGAAGCAGGGCTCACCTTTCTGCTGCTGGCACACTTGGGGTTTTCGGTGTCAGGAGGCACCTAAACAGCTTCCAGACCATGGCGAGGGATGTCCAGGGCCCGGTCCCCCTGCCTCTGGGTCTTTTTCTACAAATTATTTGCCTCTGCCTGGCTCAAGTAAGTTTACTCTGACTTTAACTCTGCTTTTCTCCTTTGCAGATAAGCCAGGTAGAAATYGAGGTGAGTCTGGGGGAAGGGACGGCGCTCCTCCGCACTCAGGGCGAAATTTCCTTGGGCGACTGAAGGCAGCTTCGTGTCATGTCCTGGCCCCAGCACGGGGAAGGGTTTTCAGTCCTTTTCTCCTCTGTGGTAGCTACATTTTGGACTCTGACACAACACTGGCGCCTTTGCAAGGGAAAGGCGAGCCAGGTTCAGGGAGGTGGGTGTCCTCTGCGCGCACTCCTGCGCAGAGCAGCCCAGGGGTGGGGAGGCACCACGGCAGCGCCCCGGAGGACGCCAGGGCTGATGCTCCCTCTGAAGACATCGCCGGCTGAGTTATCACCGGAAAGGCTGGTGCGGGTCTGGGGCGCGGGGCCGCGTCTCGGAGCAGAGCCCTCCGTTCCGGGACGCGAGGCCCGCGGGGAGCGCGTGCCCCTCGGCTTTGGCGCCCGGCGGCGCCTCCCCGAGTGCCTCCCCGGGGAGCTGCAGCGGGGAACGCAGCGCAGCACGGAAAGAGCCGCTCTGAGTTTTCTTCGCCGGCACAAAGTCTTAGGAAATCCGTCTCTCTCGTTTCGGCCGGATGAAGAATTAGAACAGCGAATTGCAGTGCTTCGCTCCGCTAAGAGYGTTTTGCTATTTTCGCCACCCTCCGCGGCTTCCAGGCGCGAGGCCCCCACCTCCCGCTGGCGCTGCGGGACACAGGTTCGGYGCCTTACACCCCATTCACCGCTTTTGACAGTCACAAAAGCTAGGATAGGACAGCGCTAGTGCATCCTGACAGAGCTAGTGTGAGGACACAGATCCTCGTCATGAGCCGTGGCTCCCCGACAAAGCCAAAGGAGCCTCTTCCCCTGTGCTTGTTCCCCCGGGCTCGCTTTCACATTGCTGCAGGTGTGCTGAGGTCTAACTGCTCTTCTTTATTTGTTTTTGTTTGTTTTTAATGCCTTACCAGAGAGGCCCCCCTGGTCCACCAGGCCCACCAGGTCCACCAGGACCACCAGGAGTTCCCGGTATTGATGGCATCGATGTAAGTGTTTCCCGTGCCCTGCCTAGGAAATGCCTCCTGCTGTGCCTCCGTCATCCCCACGATCAGCAGTTGACCCTGAGGAGCCTAGAGTTTGGCTGTCTCAGGTGTTAGGGGCGGGGGGGGNGGGGGGGGGAAGGGAGGGAAGGAAAAAGGCATTTCAGATCATCTACCGTATGGAAAATACAGGATTATTTATTACATGTAATCATGGTCACACGCTATGATTATTTGACTTAATGGGGTGTAGGGGTTTTGTAATTCTAATCTCAAAAGGAATTCTGTAGTACCACTCCTATTAAAGCATGATAAGCATTTGGGGATTATTCCTGATAGTAGCTGCTTTGTGTTTTCCCCTAATTCCTGTCTGGGATTATTCCTATTAGTCTGTAACAGAAATCATGTGTTTTTTTTTCCTTCATTTCCCACAATAAGATCAGTTTGGGGTTATTTTTTGATAGTCTGTAAATAAGTGTTTTTCTTGAGGGACCAAGAGAGGCCCGCATTGCTCTGACTCCGACTTACACCTTCTCTTGTGTCCTGTAGGGCGAGAGAGGTCCCAATGGCCCCCCAGGTCCACCGGTAAGTGATTTTGGCTACTTTGCATTACCTCCTGCAAGAGCAGAGGTACAAAGTTATGTTTATTCTTCCTCTCGCTGTCTCTGCTTCCTGCTCTGAAGCACACTTAACTGTCCATTTAAATCCTGAAGGGACCAGATGGGGATGCAGGCAAAGCAGGATCCCCTGGCCTGCCCGGAGAGCCAGGAGCTGATGTGAGTATGCTTAACTTATTCTGGATTTATTTTTTTAAAGGAAAATAGTTGGTTTTAGTATATTTCTGTAGAAGCATGACCTCCTTCTGAGGTTTCTGGCTTCCCCACCACCTCCAGCGAGGGCCAGCAGTGCACGTGGTGGAAGAGGCGCTTTCTCCAGGTGGAAAGGCGCTCTCCAATGGGGCCCAAGCCGGGTGGGAGGGAGGGCGTCAGGCAGCCGGGGCACCACGGAGAGCAGACTCTGGTTTTAATTATTTCAAGGGTCTCATTACTCTGTTGCTCATAAGAAGGAGAGAATGGGAGGGTCTGCATGCTGTGTGTATGGCATGGTCGTGATGAGTTCACTCAGGATACTTTAGATTAGTAACCATGCAATGTGAACTACAAGAAATACCTCTATTGCTTGTAAATATTCCCATTGCAATGTCTTACAGCAGCTAGTCAAGCTGTAACAAAATCGTAGTGGAAATGCTACATTATAACTTCCGACCATGAGAACCTGTCTTCCTGGACTGCAGTTTACTTACAACAATAATGACACACATCAGCTTCACAGTAATTTAAAACAAAATTCTAATAATACATATATAGCGTATGCAGGGTTGCGTATTTGCTACACTGCGTAACTGCGAAAGTTAAGAGTCTATAATTGCAGAACACTACTGAGGGCAGCTCCTGGTATTAAAAAGTGAACGGATATGTTTTCATTCAATTGAAGCTTAAGGATGATTTTAAGCTGTGTTTCTGGGAGAAACTATGATTTCAGTACGACTTATTCTGACCCCCTGCCCAGACTTCAGCCATCGCAGAGCCTGTATCTGCTAATGTGTCTTCCTTTCTCTGTGCAAGCTGAAGAATAAAGGTTCAAGATCATCTGCTGTGGATGGAATGTTTGGTTATAGCTCTTGAATAAATTAGTGGCAATAAAAACGTCTCCATACATTATGGGAAACTTTTCATATTTCTCTTGAGATTAGTGATTAAAAGCATTTCTTGCTAAGAAGTCAATTCTTTTTATTAGTACTTGGATATTATGCCAGGATGTAGGCAAACTGATGTTTAATTTACATAAGTGGTAGAACACTTACTGTAATTTAAAATGTAAAAAACAGAGATTGTGTGTGGCTAATTAATAACACAGAGAACATTTAAAAATGACATAAATTAAAAGGCCTAATATTTCTGGAAGATTACAATACTGTTAATTTTATTTGTTTTTGAAAGATACTTAGTGGAGATGGAGCTGAAATAATCTTTAGTTAGARTGTCAAAATTCTAAATTTGTACAAGGAAATGGACTTACCAATACAGTATTTGATACCAACTTCATTTTTTCCTGAGAGTAATGCAGGCCACAAACCAGTTGTACATGTAAAAAAACTGTAAGCAGACTATATCTTTAAAAATCATTGCTTCCTATAATTTTCTCTTAAGATATAGTTTTGTTCTCCTTACCAGAATTCATAATAACACACTCCCGTGAAACAAAGCTTTCAAAATTCACCTCAGCTTTTAATATATGTTTGTACTTGCATGTTCCCTGATATTAGTGGATGAGTGAAAGAATAATACTAAAATACTGTATTCTGAAAGGGTAGAACTTTTTTTTTTCAGTTGAAGACACAACATAGGACTTAATTGTACTCCCACTGTGCATTCCACTTTTAATTGAAGGTTTAGGTTTATAATACCTTCTCCTGTTTTCTAATTGGTAARGCAGTTCTGACTTTTAAATCTTATCTTTTTTTCAAAAACTACTTCAGTACTGGGTTTAATAGACTGAGTAAAAATCCTGCAGAATAATTGCCTATAATGATCCTGCAAGCTTTAGAAAGCAAATTGTCAGCAAAAACATTTTTGGGGTCAATACTGAGTTGCTAGAAGCACACTAGAAAAGGAAAGTGTTGGACAAACATAAAAACAAAGCTTTTCTTACAGAGCTCTGGAAAGTTATAAGCCATATAAACTGATTAAAATGTTGTAARCAAAAGAAAACAAAGGAACTCCAGATGAATTACCGTTTACAATATCAGGATTGTTTTTTGATTTTAGCCAGATAGACAAGTATGATCCAAAGGGAAACCTCAAGCCTAGCGTGGCAGCCTTGGTTTTCTGTTCAGAGCGTATGGCCGATAGAGAAGCTGAGGCAGCCCCCAYAGCTGCTTCTTCCTCAAGGAGGTGTGTGTTAGTTATTCCTAATCRCCCTGTGTGGCTGTCAGAAAGCTGAGGAGTGCCATTCCCTTCTGGACTGAATGACAAGGTGCAGTAGATGCTACATGGACTAATGTGGTCTTTAAACTGAGGTCACGGTGGGCATTGCTTCAATAAAGCCATTAGCCTGAGGGAAAATAGGGAAAGATGAACAGAAGACTACGTATGGTTTAGAAAACTCATCTGCATCATTTTATGACTCTCCACATGCAAGTCTGTATCCATTCTCAGCACACAACTGCAATAAACTAAAGCCTAGTCAACCAAGGCTTTAGCTGGTCCGTGTAGCTATGACTTGCAAGAGTATAGTGCTAAACCCTGGCTCCAAATGATTATAACTCTCTGTTTTAAAAATAGGACCCAGAATTTAAAACCATGAGCAATATTTTATTTTAGGATAGTTAAGGTTAATTGTCATTAAGTTCTGGGCTCTTGAGGATTCACTAAACCAAAATGTGGCCTGATGTGTGGTGAAGGTACACAGAATCCAAAAATCTGTGTCTGTACAAATTGATTTTAAAAATACATAATTCTTATAGATAATATGACAAAAACCCCATGAAATGTATGTGTGGAAAAATGAGGTGAGAAGGTTTACATGAAAGGCCTTCAGTCTTCCCTGAGTGATTTCAGATACTCAGTTGTCCTTCTGAGAATCTTGACACTTCTTCCAGTTCTTAAATATGGGAAATTTATTAGAAAGGGAAAACACTGACAGTTGTCATTTTAATCTGAGCCATGAACTAGGTTCATCAGTTCATCAGTAATTTTCTCTGATTTGGAGAAATTAAGATAAATTCAGACTGTGTTTGGTTTGATCGTAGTTTAGCTGAATAATTGTTGAAGGACACATAYGACAACGTGGATATGGGATGCCGGTTACAAAAACTGGCGCTTCGAACCTGGCAGTGTTTGAATTAGAGTTGTATCTCTGCTCCAACTGTATATRTGAACAGACATACGAGTTATAAGTCTCCGGTTATTACATATTTATCTCATGTAATAGATTAATTTTTCTGTATTTTAGAATGTTTTCTGTTAGGATTAAAAAAAAAACACAAGCAACCTTTGCATGAACATTTTATATCTTACTTCCACAGGGGCTCACAGGCCCTGATGGGTCACGTGGAGCAACAGGACCAAAAGGACAGAAGGTAAAAGCAAAATTAGATAATAAATTATGGACTTCTTTTTTCAAGCTGCAGCATTTCTTAGAATATTAAAACACATATAGAATATAGATGTTGATCCTGTTGGGCCCTTCTAACAYGGCATCCTTAGCCAGCAAAATGGGAGAGTGGCATTGCATTGATGGCATTAAGATTTACCATCTTCAGTAACTATAAAACTCTTTCCATTGTGTYGTGCTGTAATAATGTCACAGTAGGAACCTGAACACTGAAACGTGAGTCCATCAGCAATCAGACAAACAAAATGAAGAAATACACATTAGAATTCAGAGTAACCAGTATCTTTGAATTATTTTGAGAGAAGAAAGGCCTAATGCTGTTTTTTTGTATTAAATATTAAGCCTTTCTTTTGTATCAAGTTTCACTGAAACTAGYACAGTATTAATCATGGCAAATAATGTTTGCAGAATATGTCCGCCAAATGATACCTGCCAAAAGACAGGAGCATCTTCTTGTGTATTGTATAGAAAACTATGTGCTAATGCCTCTTGAAAGACTGCATTTTTATCCTTTTTAGGGTGAGCCAGGACTGCCAGGTGCTCGTGGATTTCCAGTAAGTAAYACATTTCCCGAATGAAGACGCTTTTTAGACCTTAACTATAAATATGAAKGATTCCTATTGCTAAACGTAGTGAAGAAAAGTAAGAAGAAAAGTAAGAAAATATTTCTGAAGTTTCAAAGAATTTGTAAGTTTATAGAGTAGTATGTAAAAAAACCTTCTTCAAATCAAAATGTGCAGGTTTCATTATTGAGGAGGGCATGTTCAATTTGCATGCTGTAAAAAAGAAGGAAATATCTGTGATGTGGCTGCATATTTTGGAAGCATCGTCACTGCCGCTTTCCATCTCTTTGTGCAAGCACTCTGGAGACAGGAGAGTTCACATTTTACATGGATAAATTAATCTAGTCTTTCCCGTTTCAGCTTCTCACCATGTGTTTAGAAGTTGGAATGACTGAAGTATTAAATGCAGTATAGGAGTTGCTGTGCTGTTCCATGTGAAAATAAGACAAAATATGAGAAAGGACATTCAAAAAGTACTGCTCATATTTACATGGAGATAGATTTAACATCCTTTTTGGGGGGGCTGTAAAGAACTGTGAATTTCAGGAATTTGCAGGGCTAGAGAAGTGGATGGCAGCTSCCATGATGAAACTCAGTTTATATAGGAAACTGGGAAAATCTCAAATAAAATGGACACTGGAATAACATGAGTGGTCTAAGATTATAATATGGCTGCACAGAATGAACTGATTTCATTAAGAATTAGATTCCTTTTTGAGAATYAGTTTCTATTAAATAGAAAATGTGTTGTATTCCAAGATGGCATTCCTTTTCATGAAARTCTGTAGCTTTAACTGTATCTTTTTATTTTTGATGCTCTATCGTTAACTTTCTTTACATTTTTATTATAGAAACATTTTACTATTCAGACATTGAGAAAATTATATTTTTATTCTTGAAGAGGTTACATGAAAAACTTGTTCAGGCTCAGATGAATCATTTTGTGTGGACATTTATATTTAATTTTCATAGATGCATGTTTTTTACCTGGAAATCTGGAGCCTGGAATAAATAAGTTATACTTTATAACAGCTGGTCAATCTATAGGCTCAATGTATAAGCTAAAGTTAGTCACAGAAGATAACCAGAGGGAACTTCTAGGTAGTCTGAAAGGCCTGATTTTGACTGTTTTTTTGTTTTATTTATTATGTTTTTTTTTCTGCCAAATAGTTAGGAGAATAATTTCTGGGTTGTTTGAAAAAGATCTTAAAATGTGTAGATGGAATRAAAAGACAAGTTAACTTTGCCAAGTTCATCATTTAGATGATATAGAAAAACTGCTTATAAAAAAACTACTACTAAGGAAAAATGGGAAATTAAAAACTGAATTACTGAAATACTACAACTTGAAATATCATAGGAAAAAATGGTCAGCTCAAATACAYTCTGAAAGTTGGGGAAAGTATGTATTATTTTATCTTATCATTGACAGACTAGTGTAAGACGGAATAATGTGAAAGCCTTCAGGAAAAGTAGGTACAGAAAACATATAAAAGAGGGTTAATCTCAGCTTAGAAGTGGAGATGTTACCATGGAAAAGCAGCAAACCAGACCAACTTGTCAAGGTTGCTGCTGATTCCTTTCAGAGTAGCATTTATCCTATTTGGGTCTTTTTTTGTGACCATATTTTAAGGCTGTGAAAGCACTAAATCTTACGAGAATTTGGACCATTGTTGAGAGTTTAGTTTGTTTGAGCTGAAACATCATCTCTCCTGGTGATACACTTCAGTGAACCTCAGTAGGGATTGCCTTTAGAGCTGTTCTGCCTCTAATAAATAGCTGAACCTTCTGCTTGCAGKCATCTGCAGGAATATGTATAATCATGGGATAAAGACGGTTAGATATTTACGGATAAGAGAAAAGATGGATTTGCTGAAGCCACTTCATGGTAGTATTGAAAACTATAATTCCCCTGTTAATGATTAAGGTCAGACACATCCTATTTCTGTTAAGATTGATACTTATACCACATATTTTAGGCAGGATCCCAGTATTTGATTTTCTGGCTCCACAGTTGTTAGCCTGTGTATTCTGAAAGCATATGGAAAGATTACTGCTCAGATCTCATAGGCAAATTACATATACACAAGCTTTTCTTTTGACGAAAGCTTTAGACGGCTGAAGAAGTAGCACAATTAGTGGATTTTTCTCAAAATGGCTAATACAAGTCATCTTGACTGTAGTGAGATTAAACTTACTTTCACTTGAATAATGAAACAAATCTAAAAACCAAAGGATAGGTGTGGTAGCGATGGAGTGGGATGGTTCTAATTCTCAGTTTCAGAGGCTTTTTGAGGAGCTTTTACTAGAAGTGAGAAGTGATGGGAATGTTTAACCTTCCCAAGTTTTTAACTTGATCTGTGAGACTTCATTTATTAGAAGTATGGTGAGCACACTTATGATTATACATACTATTTACACAATTAATCGAGTATTTGGGTAGAAATAGCTTTCTACACTGCTTTGAATTCAATCAGTGACCTTTTGTAAGTAGAGTAGTCTCTCTGGATGACTAAAGACTTCATTTCTCACAGAAATAAACTACTTATATTGTTAAAATGCTAGATGCAAACAGAGAGACAGAGGCCTTGGCTAAAACCTTAATTAATTATAATTTTTTTATCACTATTTTTCGCACTCACATGGTGAGATTTTTTTTTCCAAGTTAGGACTTCAGGGTAACTGAAAAAGTAATGTAAAATATCTGAAGTGTTATATAAATTGTTTGCTTTTCTGGTTCTGCCACATAGTCTTCCTCAGAACGTCCAAACAATCTTCAGTCTCTTCTTTCCTCTCCCTTTTCGCCCTTTTTTCTTGCTTCATCATTTATTTTCATATTATTCTCTTTGTCTTTTCTCTTTTGCTGATAGTCCCTCAAGTGAAAAATTTACAAAATTATTAGAATATTTATTAGAACACCTAGATAAATTCAGATAAGCTGACGTGTCTGATAAGGCAAAGGTAAGGGACGAATCTGCAGGGTATGAGCCTCCGAAGAGGGGCTGATGGACCGTGGGCAACCGACTGCRCGCAAACTCCCGTTCAGGGGGCAGAGAAGAGCTGCTCAAACAGGCCTGGGGCACCCGGGGAGCTACGGCCGCAGCTCCAGGCTGTGGGGAGGCGTCTGCCTCAGGGCACGGGGACAGCTGGTGGGGATCGCTGACCGCCGAGCGAGGTATCCTTCACTCAAACGGGAACCTGCAAGCAGCCAGTTCCCTTCTTTCAGGGATAGGTGATATTTTAATGATATATCCCTATTGCAGATAAGTCCTGTCAGGAAAGATTGGATTTGTGTCGTGAAATACAGACCTTTTTAATACATTGCAGCARGTTAATGTTAAGTAGTTGTAAAGGAGTTACCTGGATCAGGCAAGAAGTTGTTTACTCTCTGCAGTGCTTAAGTGGATAAAGTATAATTACTCTCTTAAATATTTGAAATTTTATTAAGCAAGTTCTCTAAAGATAACCTTGAAGATACAATCCCGTACAATATTTTGTGGCCTGTAAACTTCACTCATCCTAGGTGCTTTATTACATCAAATCTCCTGAACATTTAAACATCTTTATAACTTTATATGCCAACTGTTACATATATTCCATTGACACTGTTTTTCTTAAAGTCATCCATTTCCTTCAGTAAAGCAAGACTGAMGACTCTGTTTTCTGAGGGAGAATGTATTGTCCAAATAGGCAGAAGAGCATTTTCATCTTGGACACTTCTCATTAAAATGRTTCAGAGCAATGGTGAAGGAAAATGAATTTGCATTTTGGAGCAGTTTTGGAGYAGGAACAATTTGGCATTCTTTCTGATTACTGAAAGTACTTGTTTAACAGATTTAGACCATGGAGAACATGGCCAAAAAAAAATTAATGTTTTTTCCTCTTTTATTATCAGTTTAAGTGCACGATTAGGAGGAAATTATTATATCATTAATGTATTTATCTTCATGCTTGATAATTAGCTAAACCRAAAAGCTTTAATCTCCTCTTTCCTTTGTGGAAGTATACATGTTTGTAAATGTGCAAATAAAAAATACTGCAAGACAGCTTAAGCAATAATTTAATTTGCTTCTGATATAGATTACYTAATAATAAACTCATCAATGTTTAACATTTGTTGAAGTTTTCAATAATACTTTCCAGAATCAAACATCAGTGTTTTGTATTTGTTTTCACCATAAATATTCTGTGCTTGGCAAACATTGGAATGAGTATGGAATCTGCCTCCTTCTCCCCTCCTCCCCTCCTCCCCCCCCCCAAAAAAAAAATCTGACTTTTTTTTTTTTTTGGTATTTCACAGGGCAAGGGACTTCTTGGGCCACCTGTAAGTATCATTTTCTACAATTCATAAATATACCATTCACAAATCAAAGGGATTCAGTGAAGAAAAGACTATTGTTTTAATGCTAAYGCTCTATTTCTATTATGCATACTTTCTTTTCTAATGGTGAGGTTATTTAAGTTTATGTTGTATTGGGCAAGAATACTGATGTCTAACTCGGAGAATTGTTYGTTCTCACTCCTTGTTCCTTGTTATACAGATATTCTATAATCTAAAAATGCTATTTAATGTGGTTGTTACAGGGTCCAGCTGGTGCAGCAGGACTTCCTGGTGAAGTAGGCCGTGCTGGTCCACCTGTGAGTACTACCGTGTTTGCTAAAAGTATATTCAATACTTACTCTAGAAAAAACATGTAACGGCTGTGCCATCCAAACATGGTTTGAGCTATAACAACATTTGAAAACATTAAGTTTATTCCTYCACAGAGATTGCTAGTAGAGGAAAGACTGTGTTTGGTGAAGCTATCAGAAACAACAATTAATAGCATGGAGCTATGGCTACCCAGGAAATCAGAATGAAATGTTTCATATGATGTTTCATACCCTACTTCTCCCTTTCTTCAAAGAAAGTCATAAAGCAAACCAGCCAAAAATGCAGGAAATGTGAWAGTTTTAACACTGCATGTTGTACTTTAGCTTCACTCCTGTCTTCTCACCTCTGCAGTGTGGTACATGACCGCAYAATGTTTCTGTTATCCATGTGCGTATCAGTGAACATGGCAGTTCAATATTTCTTCTTAGCCTTGTTATTCAGTGTGACTCCCTCTACTGACCGCACTCCTAACACATTGGCTCAGCTTCAGCATGCTGTCATATGCTGACTCCATACTTTACCACTGAAATTAAAATTGAAACCAAATTCTTTTAATTGACATCTGAAATAGTATTGGAACTGCCTAATGAAGCCTATTTTTTAACACATATCTCTCCAAATCTGTTGTGGTCAGTCATATAAATGAATATAAAAAGACTACCAAAACTACCAGCTTGGTTCAGAAAATCCATCCATCTGACTATCTAGCCTCTCGCGAGGGCAGTAATGGATGCTTAGGAAGTATACAGGACACACTATTCGAAAAACAATGTTTTTCTGTCACACTGCTGCACCTTCCRGGAGCTGGCAGTTTGGAGACCTCCTGAACGAGAAGTTGCATCTGGACCACATTGTTCAGTAGCTATATGTAGGCCTATCCTCCATTAATTTGGTCTGTACCTTTTTGAATTCATTTATACCAAGCRCCCCACAACACACTATGACAATGAGTTCCACAACATAGTTACACATAGCGTGGAAAAGAACTATTCCTGTTTAGTGTTTTTAACCTACGTTTCTATAGCTCATGTACTGTGCGAACAAATGAATTATTTTTCCAAACTAATGGAAATTAATTGCATTTATGATTTAATATCTTAGAATTCATAATAYGGAAATTACAGTATTAAATTAAAAGATGGGCCCAATTGGAAGATTTATTTTATTTAAAAGTATTCAGAAAAAGGCAGAGATTCTGCATTGTCTTTGCTTCTGTAAACACTAGGCATTGAAATTTCACAAACAGGAAAAGATTCTAACTTTACAGGTTCAACYTGGGCTCTGAAAAAGTGATTTTTTTCTTCTACTTCAGACATTTTTACYAGTTTACTAAGATTTTTAATTCAGATCTTAATTAACAGCTATGAAATAAAGGAGCGTGTAGATGGCCATGCAGTCACATGTTTCAGATTTCTAAACTATGTGAAAACTATCTGTTTTTGTAGAGTCATATAGCCATCTCAGTGAACTGTAGGGTACAAATAGAGCAAGTTAAGATTCATGATATGTTGGAGATTCCTTTAGTACTGTATCAGTCATTTTACCTCAGTATTTTTYAGAGTGCCTGTCATTGTGGTACTCAAATACTTGAGTAGTAAAAATAATACAGTTTAAGAATTGCCCTATRCTCCTTGAATAATTTTTAAAGGATGGGTTATAGTTCTTAAAAATGCAGAAGGCATTGCTTTGAATTCTGCTGTCAGAGACATATTGTGGGTTTAGGTCTTATTGGCTGCCCTGCATGTACTTCTGTGGCCATTTCACTCCTGACTGTTGTGTGATATGAATATATAACTTTGGTGTCATTACTGCTATGAATTAACAAAATTATTTTAACATTTTTTTTTTTTTAGGGAGATCCAGGAAAAAGAGGACCACCAGGACCACCAGGACCACCAGGTCCTCGGGTAAATGATTATCTTTAATATGTGCTGCTAATGTCTAAATTATATACTATTATACTATTTAGATTTACTATTTTACTATAATAACAATTACTGAATTATATACTAGCTGCAACTATTGTTGCRGCTTGAACAAAGCTTCTCCTTAAGTCATACAGCTGAATACCAATACTGGGACATCCCCAGGCTATATTAAATCATAAAATCTACAGAGTCATGTTCAAATGGATGAASATGGGGTATGACTCATGTAATGATATCAACATTTCATTTTCCATTTAGAAAACAGGTTTCTAGTCCTTATGGTTATAAAATATAGTTCAAGATGTAGAAAATCTAACTTCTGTAATGATGTCTTSCTGTCTCTGCAAATAATCTTCAACTGTAACTTTTACAGGTTTTAACCTTCTCTGTGAATTACAGTATTATTGTAGATGTAGTCTGTGTTGGCTGTCACCAGGTTTACCTCAGCTGTAGACTCTTGTTTATTTGGGGGAGAAAAAAATTAATATTTGACTTATTACCTTGAGCAGTACATGCTCCCAGGTGAGTTAAGCACTAATACCTTTCTTGCGGCCTTGCTCCCTGCAGTGAACGTGAGAAAGATTTATACCACTGCTTTGCCTCTCTAAGAGACTGGCTGTCCTCACTGGGCCTCTCTGGAGGAGGAATTTTTGTCATGCATTTACCTTTGTGATGTGGCTATTTACCTGCCCAGAGAGGTCGAACTGAGAGTCTGGCAGATGTATCACAGGTTGGATGCTGTAAAATGCAGATTATTGGGAAATGTGGTTGTGTCATGTTAATATCTCTGTAAAAACAGTACTGTTCTACTGCTGGACAGGCCCTTAAATCCATACAGTTTATATAAGCCATGTTTCTTGCCTTCATGAAAGTTGCCAGAGACTTTGCAGAGGCTTTGTAGAAAATTAAATYATACTTTGAATGATAAACTGGAGAGCAGTGTTTTGGAAAAAAAGTAAAAGGCTACATTACACAATAGTAGTGTATTTTGCTTCTATTGAGAAATCATCACAGGGCAAAATCATCAATTAAATGCCACAATCCCACTACAGCTAAGAGCATTAAGGCCCCCATCATACCCTCAGCTTACTTTAAACCCTACCAYATAGGAGGAGACTGGCTCCTGCCTTAAACTCGTCTCTGCTTYTTGGAGCTGCCTCTGCTCCATCCCCACGGGGCTTCGAGAATCCAGCTGCTGCCGTGAAGTCGTATTTCACCCTGTTGCACCTCACACGGCTCCCATTAGCTTCCAGCAAGTGTGTTTGATTTACCAGGAGAAATGGCCTTCCCCACCCTGGGCCCRTCTCTTCGCACTCAGATCTCTAGTTTATTCCAATTCCAGTAACGGACAGACTTCTCACTCATCTATCAATACTCATGAGATCATTTTCTCTATAAAGATCTGAATCTTGTCTTGAAATGGATGGTAGTAAGTTTTTTTTCTTTTTAAAAAAATTTTTGCTGCAGAATTGTTTTGGATTCTGTTCGAAATCTATGGGGTTTGGACAATGCAAGGAATTAATTTTACCTCTGAATACTTYTCTAAATACTCAAATTCAAAAATCAGTTTTCATTAAATAAGAGGTTTAGAAATACCCTTCTAAGGAAGTAAYGTGAAAACTTGCTACAACTGGCCGTCAACTGGATTACAGAAATATTAATAAATCACAGGATAGGTCTGAAAAATACGATATTTGAAAAAAAGCTGGATAATCTGAATTCCTACATAACTTCTGATTTGAATGTATAGCTCAAATACATTTGCTTTATATTTAATACAAAATCTGTTTTAGGTAGCTTAAAAATAAAAGTAAGACTTCATTTTTCAGGAAAGTTAGAGGAAAGGATTTTGTAAGTACCTAGAAACCCCTAGAATTTAGGTGCTGTTATCAGAAATGCTTCTGGCTGATTACACTTCCGATTTCAGCTTCATATAATAGAATTTCTGTTTTCCATTGCTGTATTGTCTAATTGGTCAGATCTGGGTTTTTGTTTGCTTGCTTGTTTTTACTTACTTTGATTAATTTCATTTAACTTAGGGAACAATCGGCCTGCAGGATGGTGACCCATTGGTAAGATATTTGTGTACATTTTTTTTAAAACATCATCTCAGACAATTTTACCCCAGTGGTATTAACTATGTGGATGCTTTTCAGTGTCCCAATGCTTGTCCACCTGGTCGCCCAGGACATGCTGGCTTAATGGGGATGAAGGTAAGAGAATCTATTTGTTTGAACATGTTCCTTACAGAGATACTATCTCAAAGCACAAGGCAGGGGACTTGCTGGCTTGACAGGAGGGCAGCTCGCTGCTCTTTTCGATGAATGTTGCATTGATGTGGATGTTTACAGTTATTTCAGCCCTGCCAAAATAACATCTCATTGTCAAAATCTCTTATTGCTGTAATCTTCAGGGTAAAATGAAAAAGTTTAGAGTACGCTAAGGATTGCTTCATTTACTTCCCAGAACATCTGTAAACTGACAACTCCAGAAACTCTAGGTACTCCCCTAGGTCCTGGTCTTTTTTCTTTTCACCAAAGACCTGTAACATACTAAATTGAAATGGCATATCTTTTGAATCTCATTTTATCTGAGATTTTTTATGTATTCTTTGCCTGATTTCTGGGAATTTCCCTGAGGAAATCACTAAGTGGTAACCTGAGAAGAAATAGTAACCTGTTAGATCTAGGAACAGATCTTTTTGAAGTTGGTGTTGTTTTTTTTTCTTAATATGTAGTATGAATTAGGTAGATGAAGTAGCACTGGCAAATGGGGATTGCAGAGGGACAAAAAGGTAGTTCTAAGGAGTCTGTATCTATTTTGCAATACTCCATATTTTAATTTTGAATAATCTCTAATTATTTATTTTGTTTTTTGTATATTTATTTTAGGGACAGAAAGGTTCAAAAGGAGAGTCTGGTGAACCAGGAAAACAAGGCTATAAGGTAAAACAAACAAACAAACAAACAAAAAAACCCAGCTCCCCCCATACAAAAAGAATGGCTGCTGTGGTTAGCAAGCTAGTAGTAGTTTAGTAGTTCAACCTTGTCTTCAAAAGAAGCTTTAGAATTCATTAGAACTATTTATTGTTTTTTTCCAGAATGCATGAAGAGATACTACTTATCGTAATACTCCAGAGTAACCAAAGGCACACTTCGGTTATTCATTCACCTCACCTCTGTATTTTTAGAACACAGAAGTTAGTACTGCCATACTCCTCTTGCTTTTTATTTTGATCATTCAAATTTAATTACTATGAAACTCGTGGCAAGAATTGAAGAACTCATCCAAAGATTTATATACAAAAGACTTCTGTGAATTTACTGAGGATATTATGCTATGTCACAGCTGAGTAGTAAGAGGGACAAGAAGAATGAGAGAGAAAAGTATGTCTTAAAGGGAAAGGACACTGTTCTTCACTGAGAGGTGAAGAAAGACTTTAGTAGTAATAAAGCGGCCTAGTATGATTCAGCTTTAAGACTGAGCTATGTGCTCCTTTAAAGTTTTTCATATGAATTAATATTGTTTAATATTTATAATAAAAGCTGAGATTTGCACTACCTTGGTCCATGTTTTAATGTTTTCATCAAAGGATTTTTTTTCTTGCATTCTAAACCCCTTTGAAAACTAAATCACCTTGAAAATATAGTAAATTTTTTTAAAAAGCCAACTTTCTATTCCTGAGTATATTGAGAAGAATATTTATTGAAAAAACTCCCCCATTTCTTTTTCTGAATGTTGAGCTGTTGTCTTATTATGTGCCAAAATCCCTCTAGGCAAATTAAACTGGCAGGAAACACAGTAGTTCTGGTAGCGTGTACTGTCATTGTATGAGTGAGGCTATCATCTAATCTAATTTGTGTTTGAACAGATAATGTCACTATTTACTCTTTTGATTTTCAAAAAATTCTGAAGCAGAGTGTGCTGATGTGGTGAAGAGCTACTGGCATGTCCAGTCCATTCACATGTTCACATATACCTTCATTACACTCTTAAAAAGAGCAAAGACACCTACAAAGATTAATATTGAGGAAAAAAATGAATGATTAAGAATAAAATATCTTTATGCTGAGTTTGCTTTAAATTACCCTTTTGCCTAATAATCCAAAATAATATGAACCTAAATTAGGATCTGTCTATGTGCTAGGAACTTAATCAGGATTTCCTTCAAGGGGACATGCTGGTAATGATCAGTAAGCAAACTTTACCTTTTAGGATGATAAAGCATCCATGATATGGATTGGTTACAGGTGTATTCCTTTTGCTTTCCCAGGGTGAAGAAGGAGACCAAGGACCTATTGGTGAAGTTGGAGCTCAAGGCCCTCCAGTAAAGTATTTCCTCTTAAATAGCCCTAGCCATTTTTTCTTCTTACTGTAAGAAAATGTATATTTTAAAAACTCCACATACCTACCTTTTAATTCTCTGCTACTGTCTATGAGTGAAAGCAGAGCTAATTAGATTGAGTCAGAAAACTATGTATCACATAGCCTTTCAGCTCTAATTATTTCTATGGAAAGACTTATTTTTAAAAATATTTCATATCCAAAATCTTGTATTCTTTTCAGACTGAACATACAGGTGAACTGTGTAGGTTTTTCCTGGCTTTCTTTTCCATAATTTTGATGACTCTGACTCCAGCCTTGCAAAGCTAGTGTTTATATTTTAAATGTGTTTAACTGTGGGATTCTGTCTGCTGAGATTTGGTGGTGAAGTGACTGACACTGAAGAGCAGATTGTTTTAGGTTTCTATCTTTTTGCATGTCCAGGAAGTAGCCTCCAATCGCACCTATCATTTTGGAATTGTTTTCTTGGGCTTCACCTAACTTCGTTCCAACATACACCTCCTCGGGCAATAGGGAACAGGAGAAAAAGGGTCATTCTAAGTAAGACATCTAGGCATAGGCCTTAGTCATAACACTTTTTTATTTCTAGAGTTTATTTTCTGATGGTATCCTACACTTTTTTTTTTCCAAGTTGCAAACTATTTATTTAATGCTATTGGTTTCCAAAGGTGATATTATGCATGAGTTTATCCCAATGCATGTGGTATTCAAACCCTAAATTACAGAATTCTCTTTAATGTAAAACTTTGGTTTAGGACTAGAGAAAGAAGGAATAGAGACTGCTTAAAGGAAAGGGTGTAATCCTTCTTATCTTTGATGCTGAATAAAGTATTCCTGGTGCTCTTGTGCAAGTAAAGTAATTGCCTAAGAAGCTTTTTCTGCTGTCTGAAGGGCCTGTGGAGACCTATTGTTTTAACTCAGCTTGGTAAAATTCTTACATGGTTCCTATTATTGTGAAATAACGCAGAACTAAGAAACAAATAAAAAGCTACCTTTTTCTCCCCTCCATTCCCCTTCATTACTCATTTCACTTCACTGTTTCATCAGCTGATGACCTTACAAACAAGTTTTAAAAGCAATGTTTCTTTTTAAAACAAAGGATTTTAAAACAAAAGTGATGTCAGACAAGCAGTCTAGAGGAACAGATGGAGAGGATGTAGGCTCTCCTTGTTACCTTGTTTGTTCGTGTGTTTCTTGCTTGTAAGAGTGTAAGGCTCAGATCCACAGAAAGGGTAGGAATCTGGTCCCAACAGCAGCATCTACGATCTGCCACTTTTAAGAAATGCAGGGAGAACAGCACTTGCATAAGACCGTTCACCTCTGGGAGAGGCGTTGCTTTTGTTGGAGAACGGTGGGCACCGCAGCGTGTCCAGTTCCACCTCTACCCTCGGCACAGGGGTTAAACTCTGCGTCTCTCCCTGCCCTGTTGGGCGACTTCAGGCAGAGCTTCCTCATGTCTTGGGCTGACAAAGCATTAAACGTTCCATGCAAAATTCCACCTAGCTCCATTAAGAGCAGGTGGAAGGACGCTCCGTCTAGAATCTGGTTTAGGAGCAGGTTTTGTCTATGCTAGGTTAAGGTTTCTGTAGCTGTTTTGTTAGCACTGTTGCAGTTCATTTTCCCTGTTGCAAGACAAAGATATTATGGCAGAGGACTAGGTCTCTCTACCCAGAGATGTGACATGTGGTCTCAGTCAGACAGAAGAAAAAAGTGAAGCTATGTTTGCTACTCCTCATCTAGCTGTGTTTTGAAGAAAAGCAGTGACATTTATAACACATTTTTCTGAACTAGAATATCTTCTCAGTCCAGTCTCTCAGATATGGTAGGCGTGAAAATGGAGAGCCTGGTTTCCCAAAAACCTTGTACAGTTTTTGTCTATCTCTAGAGTTCTATAAAGTCTGTTGGTGCTTATTTCCTGTATCTATCTCATAACCTGCTTTAGACAAGCAAGCTCTTTTGTGAATCTGGCCTTCATGTTTCTATCTCTCACATAGACTGCATAGGGAGATTGCTTCAAATCTGTGATCCTCAGGAAGAAAAATGAATGTTTTCAGCCCTTAAAGTATATTTGTGGTTCATAGCATCAGCCTGATAGTTTTGTTAGTCTTTTAAAAACTCTTAAATTAGTAAAATATAGAATTGCCTTATTGCCAAATAAACATAAATATTATAGAATTCTAAGAAGTCTTCAGTCTGAAAACTAGCATGGTTCTGATAAAAAGACCAAAGACTGATTTAAATATATTTTTAATTTTCAGGGCATTCTAGGTATCAGAGGTATAACTGGTATAATGGGACCTAAAGGCACTAAAGTGAGTATTATTTTTTTTTCCATAAAATGAACTGGATACAAAAATAGATATCCCCTGAATATTTTGAACTTTTTTTTATATTTTTTTTATTTTTATTTTTTTAATGAGTTTCCTTCTTCCTGCTAGATGTATTTCCACAGCTACAGTGCTTTGGTTAGAAAGAAAGGCCCCTCTTTGTCTTTCTGATAAATGCATCAGATTTCACTGAATTTCACTTATTCTTCCCACTTACCCATAATTCCTTCTGATCCTTGCATTTATAGTAATTTGGCATGTGTGCAAGTAGGCAGTTAGCAAGGTAACAAGTTATTTTTTTCTAAATGTTTATAATAACTGTAAATTTTAAAACTTGTGCTGTGCTTCATTTAAAGTGACATATAGGAAAACAATTATATTGTTGTTCGCTTGAGACATGTAATAAAAAGAGTTTTTAAAACAGCGCTGCATTTTATGATTTTCATTCACATTTTGGGGGCATCCTACTAGGCTGTGAAGGAAACAGTATTAGTAAAGGACAACCCAAACACATTTTGAAATAATGTGAGAAGATCTACCTCCTCATTGTCCCAGGGGATGAACTGGTGGATGGATTACATTTGGATTACATCAAAAAAAAAAAAAAGAAAAAAAAAAAGAAAAAAGGAAAGATTAAAAATTTGATTAAAATTTGTTTAATAATTTTTTTTTAATTATAAAAGTCCTTAAAATGAAACACTGAGCTGTATCAGAAGCTGCAGTTCCCGGTAAGTTAGGAAGTAATGTAAGTTGTTCGTGTTTCAGAGCTGCTTTTAATGTCGTGTGGTATTTCCTTTTTTGATAGGGAGCTCGTGGCCTTGATGGCGATCCTGGTCCCCAAGGTCTTCCTGGAGCACCTGTAAGTGGAGTGTGTGTTAGCCAAACACTTCTGAGTGTCTTCCCACTTAGATGATATGTTCTAAAACTTTGTGGCTGTAGAGCAGAAGAGCCTGATTATTCTATTTTTCTTCACATATGAATAAATTACATTCTATGAAGTCCAGAACCACTTAGTGTCCCCAAAGAACTATGGGGGAGACAAAGCCTTTTTAGCTTGCCGGTATTGTAACCTCTTCATGCTGAGTGCTTCTGGGCATTGGGGCAGTTTGGATATTTTCAGTATGTTTGTTTTCTGTTTGTCTGTGTGTTTTTTGTTTTATTTTACCATGAAGCATTCGTTAGAACTAAACCTGTACAAGGAAATTTGTAGGTTTTTTTGTTTGTTTATTATTTTCCTTTTTTTCCCCCCCTCACAAGGCTAGAATTTACTGTCTAAAAGAGATATTCCAAATAGCCAAGAACTGTGGTTGGGAGGACTGAGTGCAGCATGCTGTGCTTACACACAGCTGGGTTCCTACACAATGTCTGCTAGCTGGGGTTTTAAAACACAGTTGTCGGCTGGAGCTGTCAGCTCCTGTTTTATAACTGTCCTCAGGTAAAAAGTCCTCAGTGCTGCATGGGTAACTGAGGCGTAGGTCATCCACAAGCTTTTCCTGTCATTGGGTCAGGCAGGATCAAGCTCCTTCTGAGAAAGATGCTGCAACCAACTTGTCAGCCAAACATCATCACTCCCAAAGCTACTGAAATTCCTAGCAGCCACTAGGCAAATTACTCTTGGACAACCCACATGGCAGTAGGTGCAAAAGGCAACTGTGGACTTGGATTTTCTTAGCTTCTGCCTAGATGAAACCTCGGGTGTACATGATAAGGAGACATGGTCTTGGAAATGCTTCCTCGTGCCCGGTAGATGGTGGGAGGATAGGAAAATCTCTGCAGATTGTAAAGCCCAGCTGCACCCTGAGTTTGGACCTCGACAGGACCAAAGAGGCTAGAAACAGATTCCATGCACTAGAGTGAACTCTACCTTTGTTTATTTACCAGAGCTTTCAGTCAATAAATATAACTAAGTTTATTGTAGTTTTACTACTAAAAGATTTTTTTTTCTTGTAGGGGGATCAAGGGCAGAGAGGCCCACTGGGAGAGGCAGGTCCAAAGGGAGAAAGGGTGAGCACAAGCAAATTTCAAATCATGTGCGCTTGTAAACGTGGAGAGTACTAATAATGTGGTATGTTTATGTACTGCTTCAAGTAACCTAATTAATGCATCTCTGAATAAGATCTTCCTTGCATCTGCCATTTCACTGTGTATAATTTCATATTTTATTATTACTCTTAGGGTCCTCAAGGTACAAGAGGAATAAATGGTCTCCCTGGGCCCAAAGGAGAGTCTGTATGTATATTTCATTTGTTTTATATCATGCTAATTTATATACCCTGGGAGACATTTCTCCAATAATACATTTTTTTGTCTTTGAAGGGCTTACCAGGAGTTGATGGTCGGGAAGGGATCCCTGGAATGCCTGGAGCAAAGGTAAGAAACATTTGACATACATTTAATTAACATATGCTGCTTTGATAGTGCCCTAGATTTGTTCACACGTTTGTGGCAAGCTTTTTATTTGTGCTGCAGCCTGTGGTTTTATACACATTACTATGCTAATTGAATGAGCTTTCCCATTCTCCACTTCTAAAAGCACACCAGCTCTGTGTTACAGAAACAAAGTTTTTCTTCTTGTTTGATTTGCATAAACAACAACTTAAAATATTTTTCAGGGTGAACCAGGAAAACCTGGTGCTCCAGGTGATGCAGGGCTTCAAGGACTGCCAGTAAGTATCCAGTATTTTACCTTGAAAGTGAGATCTGATTCAAGCTAAAGAAAGGTCAGATATGGGCCTTCTTTTGACCCTGAAATTGGAGTAAATTGGGTGAAAAAGCTAAGCAAAAGGAATAGAAAGGGTAAATTCACTGCAAGGGGAAATTCTGGTATGAATATCCAAAATTGTTTTGCGTGAAAGCCTGAAACTCCTCATGGTAGCATCGTGAAGAACTCCATCTCACATAAGGTTCGTGGCCACCTTGCAGTTGTCTCGGATAATTTCTCCATCCTTGTGGATATTATGGTGTGTCTCCACAATGAGAACTGGTATCATCTGGATGACAGGGGCCAAACTGATACCCAGACTTAGCTGGAAAAGTCAAATGGCTTCTCTAACATATCTTAAATGGTCAATCTCTTTTGGACATTTGGCCAGCCCAGAACATCTGGAATGCATCGTGCTTGTGCTTTTTCCTGATCCAGTGCACCCTCTCTGGTGAGGCTATAGGGAATTTGTGCTTCTTGGAATGCTTTTGCAGCTAATCCACTAAACTGATTTTTTCATGAAAGCTGTGCCAATTATGGAGAGCTAAATAGAAACTTTTTTGAAACACTATTCTACAGGAGTAATTGTTGTAAGGATGTAGTGAAGGGGCTACACTAAAAGAGAATTGGAAGTAAATTTGCAAGATAAAGTGAGTTCTACTTGAAAAAAAAAAAACTCTTGCTAGGAGCTGTTGCACAGAAGTGAGAAGAGGATAAAATGTATACAAAAAGTATCTGTTAAACCGGTTTAAGTGGGAAAAAGCCACATCTTCTAAGTTTACCATGCTACTTTTATCAATTTATGAAATAGATAATACTGCTCTTCTGTTACATTGTAAATGGAAAGAACTTAAGCTTGCTCCATCACTGGTTTGAAGTGCCTCAATACCAAAGAAAAGGACTAGAAAAATCAATTTACTGCTTCAACAAGGGAAAGATATGTTTTTTAGAGCATTTCCAATCCTCTTAACAACAAATAAACACTGTAAAATCTTGTTTCTTTCAGGGATTACCAGGCTCTCCAGGTGTAAAAGGGATCCCTGGCCCAAAGGTAATTATCTGAGTATTTACTTTCTTATAAAACTGTACTTGTGCTTATCAAGGTCTATTCAGTGAAACTTTATTAATTTTCCATTGTGACAAAGATGAATCTTTGGTTGAAATAATTAAATAGATGCTTGCATCGGTTCTGGTCTTATGCTTTTCCATGATCTTTTCACTACAGGATCTGATTTTGGTGACTCCAGGTGTTAAGTAGGCAAAAAAAAAAAAAAAAAAAAAAAAAAAAAAAAAAAAAGACATTTCCTTTTAAATCTGTGGTCCTTGACATGGGCATCTCAGTAACATTAGAAGTGAGGAAGTGAGGGAGCCCCTTGGAGCTCTTAGTAAGAATAATATTTATAACTGTATTATATTTCAGACCAAAATGTTTGAGATAATTCTAAGTAACTGAAAAAGAAAAGACTGAGACCTAAATTTCAATTTAAATTACAATGCTGGAAAGTAAGGATGATGTTATCCTTTCTTGTGATTAGAGAGCAACCATCAAAGTTATTTGGTGTTTTTCAGAGTGTATATATAACAAAAGAGCTGGAATCTATATTTTAGAAAAATTAAATATAAGTTATGTGGAAGCTAAAATAAAAATAAAAAAGAATGTAGAAATTAAAAATGAATAAAGAATGATTTTTCAAAAGTGTTTATTGACTTCCTCTTTTTTTTAATTTTAAAAAGGAATGATAATCTAATGGTTTGGCTGATATCTTTCATCTTCTGCCAACAGGGTAATAGAGGTCCTCCTGGTGTGCCAGGTTTGATGGGAAATTCCGGTAAACCTGTAAGATCATTTTTCTTCTTTAAAATACTTGGAAAAACAAAAATTCTGCATTGTGCAGAGATTCACTTTTCAAATTTGTTGTGTCATTCCTATCCCCAAAACAGGGTGAACAGGGGCCAGAGGGAGAAGCAGGACCAACAGGACCCCGGGGACCACCAGTAAGTATTGAATATATTTCTGAGTGTATTTAATATTGCAGTGTCTCAAGTTGGGGCTGCTGAAACTAACCATGAGATGCAAATATTATTCAGCACAAGTGCTGATTTTTAAGGAAAATTGTAGGTATTCTTTAACCCTTTCCTGTGCCAGGCTGATACACAATCAGAAAATTCTGGAGAAGCGCATGTCCCACAACTACTTATGGCTCTGGAGGTTAATAGTGAAGCTTTGTTTTGCTTTTAGCCTTTATTTTTGAATAGGCTGAGTAAAAGCCCAAATAGAGAGAATGAAGATGGTTTATGAATAGGCCCCCACAGGCAAAAAGCAGGAACTAAACTCCTGTTCTTCCATACCAGTAGTTCAGCTCCCACCTCTTACATCTAAAAACTTAACTGTCTGAGCTATCAATAGATTACTTACTCTTTTCTTTAACTCTTCCAGCCTCTGAAAAGAGACAAGTGCTGAGACTGTATAGTACAAGATTTTAAACTTTGTACTGAGTACTCAGTAAATGCGTGTTTTGTGTAAGACATATTTCTGATGCAGATGGACTAGTGAGACTAGTCTAGTCTAGACTAGATGACTAGAGAGGCAGGGTGCAGGGGAAATGTAGCTGTGTCTATCCAAGCAAAGAAAATGGTTAGAGACTATTCCTCGGCCATTAGGCCAACTAACATGACCTGATTTGTCTTCATCCAGCTAAAATTCCCTTGACTCACCCCTGCTCTGAAAATGAGGCTGGGTGCACTCAAGTTTCATTTTAGGAGAGATCCCTTGCCCGTGCTCCCAAAGCTGTTCCTGGGCATTGCCTAGGAAAGTGCCAGCTGGCCTGAGCAAAACTATGCTAACCATTTATCGTGGATCATGGTGAGGTGCTGCTCAGGTCTGAGCCTTGGCCTTTCCTGGTTGGTGTTATGAATGTAGCCGTAATAATATAGTATAGCGTATAGAGTGATGTATATAGTAATGCTCTAAATACAGCTTTTATCTATGCTTAGAAAGAGTGATGTCTTAATTTCTTTCACTGAAGATTTTTCTCAACACTAAAAAGATTTAGGAGACTAAAGGAGTTGTTGCTAGATGGCTAGTCCACTGCAGGAAATAAAGCTAAGTCTTAAGGAAAGTGAAGGGGGGCAACTAGAGGCATTTGCTGAAGGCCAGTGTTGAAGACAAAGGATGGTTATTCCTGAGGCATGTTTGGGGTACCAGAGGGTGAGCTTAGCTACAATGAGTTTTCTGACTCCCTCTAGAGTCAGGGCCTGTTCCTGCTTCTCTGGGTGTAGAGGATGTCAGGGATTTGAAGAAAAATTTCATGTACCAGTGTTCAGTCTGATGACATTCAGTGTTCACAAGGCTCTAGGCTGCATAACCAACTGCTTTGGCAAGCTGGTCTTTTGCCTCTGCTGCTCCAAGGATAGTTGCCTGGAATCTTCTGAGCTTTTCTATTTTATGTTTGCATAAATACTTATACAGGTATTGGGACAGCCTCAAACAGGGTTTAGGTTTTTACTGGTAGGGATATACTCGTAAGGATATTTCATGGCTCAGGAATACCTTCTCTGAATTAACTATTCTTCAAACATGCAGCAACAGTCCATCAAGAAGTAGATCTAGTTTTCTTCTCTTTTCTTCTGGGGTTTGCATTATCTTGTTATATTAGCATTATATTATGTGCTAAATGCATCATATCGTGAGATCATATTTATTTTCAATTGAATCTTTGAATGACTGCTGCCTACCCCGCTGCCTACAAATAATATAAAATAGGTAATGTGAGCATATATTCACCAGGGAAGAATACAGTATCTTCAGTCTCCCCTATCTCTGACTCACAAACATCTGGTTTTGCTGTTTGTATTTTAAAAGTGCTTGATATAGTGGAGTGTTTTCACAGCCCTGTTCTTCTTCATCTGATACTTTGTATACTTGTAATGGGTTATAAATGGATTAGACCAAAGTAATTGCCCACTCTGATGCTGCAAGATAATCTGCTAAACTATGCTTTTAATCCTCTAAATGTGAACATGAATTTACAAAATCAGCAGTCCATAGAAACAGCAGTTGACGTGCTAGGTTAATTATGAACAACCTTGTAGTCAGACAGAAACACTTCATGCAGATTAAATACAATCATTTTTCTGTTTGCCATTCCAGATGCCAGCAAGATATCTGGATATCTTATTTTTATTTTCTTGCTGTCCTTATTAGTAAAATCAGCTGTTCAAAAGTGCACCAATTTTTCTTTTTCTTTACAGGTAGACGTAAAACATTAAACATTAGAGCAAAAATAGAGAATGGAATAGCTTTCAGGGAATATAAAATGGAGAAAGAAAATTCATTATTGATAATAAAACAAGCTTTCATATAGAACATCAAACAGCAATTTTCCACTTGTCTGTAGTTCCCTTAAAGTTACAAAGAGTCGTGAATGATAACCATGTTTAGCTTCCTTCTGCTTAAGACTGCAGGCAACATATGGCTAGAATGGCTTTCTGTTTTCCCTTTGCAAACAAAAGAAGGACATTACTTTTTCACAGAAAACTGGAAGGATCAGGATTTTATGCTCATGAAGGGGGAAAGGTTAGATAACGGAATCTCTGTGAGCTTTGGTCAAAATTGAGTTTTCATTTCTTTTCAGGACAAAATAAAGAATGTTTTCTCCTCTTTCTCTTCTGTAGCATACATATATAGTAGGTGTATTTCAGTCTGTGCTTTTAGGACTCTACCCTTATGGTTCCAGGAAAAAAAAAAATCTTGTTGTTAAATAATTCCAGACTCCATCATTTTAAGACTTCTGAAACTAGGAATTTTGAAAATAAATTTTTATAATTACTCAAAAGAGAAATTTCCTGTGAATTTTGGGATTTTTGTCACAGATTTAACATTTGCTGAAGTTTCACAACACTTTCAAAGTCTAAAGATTTTATTTTTGCTCTCCAGGTATTTTTTCTTGTTTTTTTCTTTCCTATTCTGATTTATACACTCTCTTCCTTATCATTCACCCCAGTTCCTTCCTTCGTCCTTTACCAATTTTTCCATTTCATTCTGGCTAGTAGAAGTCTGCTGTAGAAGTCAAGGAGGCAGCCCTTCGTCGCTGTAGATAGAAAAGTCTTGACCTTTTGCAGAATAAGGAGAACTTTAGCCACTTTCTTTATTGCTGCATGGCAGCAGCCACATAAGAGCTCCTCTTTGCTTTCCCTTTTCACTTTCCCCTATGGAAAAACAGCATGGTTAGGAGCTGTAGGCAGGCCAGAAAGGAGAGGGGATCTAACAAAACTGGCTTTTCTAATATAGGCAGTAGGCCAGTATCTATAACAGGGGAAAAAATAATCTGCCTGCATTTGTGTTGTATTTAAAATTTGCTTGCTTTTCTGATCAAGCAAGTTGCAAAAGATACTTTCTGAGAGAAAATTTTTGTTTCAGTTAGTGTGTCTTTTTAGTGATCCTCTGACTAAACCATGCTATTTCAAAGCTATTTTCATTATTAAACAACTGTCAGAATGTAATTGTAAGCAGCAGGTCAAAATTTTGGCCTTCTGCAAGTCTGTAGATGCTTGCAGTTTCCCAGGGGAGATATTAAATCACTGAAATTAAAATAGCTGGATCTAATTAAAAAAAATGGAAAATAAACTCATGTACTGAGAGAATCTAACCTTACTATTGACAACTCTCCAAAAGGGAAGAATACATTAAAAAAATACAGTTTTAGGCTACCATTGCTTTTCCTTAGAAAACTTAAATTGGCCTGGGGAGGTGGGGGGGAAAGAGTTTCCTTTTTGTTTCTTTAGTTAAATAGTCATCTATTTAATTCAACAGAAAAACAACCAGAGTAGCATGAAAATCTTTCATTTTTAAATTAAATATATTTTCTACTCCTCTTTGATTGTTTTGTCAGTTAACCTTATGTTTGATTTGTGTTATGCTTGTCAATCCAAATAATTACCAAACTCACTTGTGATTTAATCCTTTTTAAACCAGTCATCATGGCAGGTGGCCCAAAGGAAGCAATTTTTAAACATCAGAGTGTCAGTCTCAATCTGTGGAATTAACTGTGCTCTTTAATAATTTAACTATTTTTTTCGTATTTATTTGTGTTTAGCAATTGAATTTCTCATGGTATAGCTCCAGAAAATACTCTCCTCTCATTCCTCTTGTTTTTGTTTTCCATCATTGATTTTTCTTCTTAAAAGGCACTTCCTACAGTTCTGAAGCGAAAAAACAGCGTGGAGCATTTAAATTCAGTATAAATTCAGTAAACTCTTCTGATGTACGTGCAGACCTGCATACATACGTTGATGTTAAAATTTTTGTGATGTGATACACATTTTCCCAATATTATAGCCTTGATACCCTAGCTCTGTATGTGGTCACTGGAAAGAGACTTTCAAGGGTAAACTACTTACCCTGAGTTAGAGGTTCGGGTTCTTTGGGCTGACTTGCTCTCTAGAGGTGCCTTTGCTCATTATGAAGAGGGAGCCTAGAGAGCAGCTTAGATTTCATACTAAACTATCAGATAACCAAAGTTAGGTGAGAATCCTGTTTTCAGCATCTTAAAAGTATTTTCAGCTAATTCATTTTCTTTCTTTATGGCAGTGCTATTGAATATACTAAAAATCAATATTACATATGGTAAAAATACAATTCATAGCAAATGAGAGATTACTAAACTATATACTATAAATTACTAGCAAGAGATTCTAATTCCTGTTTAGATTATCTGGGAAATTTAGTGAGATGCAAATTATCTGGGCGGTATTCTCGTTGTTACAACTTTTCCACTGATAGTAGCATAGTAGCACCCTTAACAGGATGAGTTCAACAGGAGATCAACGAACCAGTGAAAATGTGAGCCTGAGAGTGCGTTTGTAATTGCTGGTGTGCATTCTGCAAAAGAATCAAGTCCTTTAAAATTTCAAGGGGAATGAAAACCACTCCAGAGAACGAAAGGAAGCTTTAGTGTACATCCTGTAATGTCCCCTGATGTATGTGGCATTCAGAGGCTAAATATAGAGCTAACAGAAACACGAGAGAGACATGAAACCTTCATTTACATGTGCAGAGTGGTCCAGCAAGCCTTGCTCGGGACAGAGGGAAGGTAGGTTTTGTTCTGGCACCGCAGCTGCGGTAGGGCTACATCTGGTATTGCTCAGTGCTGCAGTGCTGGACACCCTCTTGCTTTAAAAATGTGCATGACCTTCACGTGAGAGAATGACCCTCGCACAGGGCGAGTGTTAGCAAACCGAACGGGAAACAGTTATCCACACTGTCAAGCTGCTGGACCGCTCCTGGGCATGCTTTTGGCCCATGCGGTCTGTCGTTCTCTCAAACGACCTCTAGGCAGTGGCCAGGTCGTGGAGTGAACCTGGGGTAACTAGCCCAATGTGAATCACTGCTATACAATATATCTTGATGTTACATATGACTTGACGTACAGGGTTTTAACTTATTCCACGGGTTGGTGGGATTCTTGATTGTTCCTTGGGAAACACTTCCCTTCTTATTCTCTAAAGTACAATTCCCGCAGACCTTGCAGTGATGGCCCTTAGTTTGAAGTAATCTGTCCTTACAGGTACAACGCCAGTGCTCATAGGAGGTTCTGCCCTCTGTATTCCAGTCTTCCCTATACTAGCCTTCTTTTCACCACACTGGAAAAGTGCTGGTGTTAGAAAAAGTGCCTATAATGCAAATTTAACAAAAGATATTTTTCATTTAAAGTAATAGTAAAGATTTTCCTGCATTCTGTACCACCAGTAAAACTTCTGATGCACTTAAGATGTTTACGGTAGGAGTTTAATTCTCTGGAAGGAACATTGTTTTGCCTAACAGTTGTAGAGCATTCAGTAGTAACATTCCAGGTCAGAGAGGTAGTACAGAATTATGTGGTTAAATAATAGATTTACAAAAGGCTATTGCACTTCTTGGTCATAAGATGAAGAAATGTTTTTTTTTATTTATTTATTTTCTTTTTGCTACTAAAAAACATTGAGAAGTTAGACAAAAGTTCTTTAAAAGGACAGTGATTTTAATATCAGAGGATATTTGAGGGGAAATTAATGGAAAAGTTTGTTTATATTTAATTCTCTGATCTCTCCAGGATACCTAATTATTTCTTGAATTCTAGAGTTCAGTATTTCTAAGCTGCGTGAGAAGTCATCAGTGCATTTATGAGCTGCTGTAAAACGCATTTTAAGCCTGCCATCTCCTTTTATGGTTCAATATGTCACAATATCTTTCTCATTATGAACAAAATGCTGTATTTTAAGTTCTTCACTGTACACAGTACTGATATGTTTAAAATCTGCATTTATCCAAAATTTTCTAAGCTATATAAAACAGATTATCCACTTGCATACATAATAACTCTGCTTCTTGGTATTTTATAATCTTAAATGCTTCATCATCATTTTATAACAAGTACCACTCATTCATTTACATAGTAAAAGTTACAAAAGTGTCTTAAGTGAAACTTAGGCTTGTGCTGCCATGGTCTATATCTGTACACCTACAGGTGAGAGTAAATGTATAAAGCTTATTGAGCTGCTCTTAAAAGGAAGTCTGATCATGAGAGACAAAACCTTTGTGAAACAGATACTTTAGTTCTAATATTATTTACAACCTTTGAAAATTATCCTATATGCCAGATTTACCCAGAGTGTATAATCAAATGGCTGCATTAAAACATGGAGTTATAACACTGATGTAACAATATAAAGTGAAAAATATTGTTAAGAGCAACAGTTAAGAGCATGTTAAGAGCATGTTCATGCTTTTTATTATTATGCATGGCAATTAAAAGATTCCCTTCCCCTATAATAGTCTCTCTCTATATATTACCTAAATGAGCTTAAGCATGACTTTTGCATGCAGTTTTCAAATTTGTCCATTGTAGGATCATGGGCTTTTAAGTACTTTAAAGATAACATTTAAAGGCCCAAAATAAAAATTTACCTTCACTGGGACTTGTTATTCTTGAGTAGGGAGCTTATAAATTGTGCTTAATTGTAGTCGTGGGGGAGTCTGCTGATGAAACTAGAGCATAAGCCTAAAGCTAAGTGTATGCTTCAGAGTTGTCTTAATGAAATAAATGCCTTCCTGGCAGAAAGCTCTGAGCAGCAGTTCCATGAAGGGAACTTTGTTGTGAAAAATCACTCATCAGAATAAATAAGTTTAATCATCTAATGCTATTTGAAAATTGTGTGCCATTATTACCTCAAAATATTTACATTTCTTAGGAATTTTCAGTGTTGTTAATGTACATGGATTTTTGCACTAATAAAAAAAAGTCACTAAACATTAAGAAAAAAAATCAAGCTTTTTTTCCAGTTCACAAGAAATATTTCAGGAAGTAACAATGTCCTTCTATTTCCTATAAGGGTAGCAGAGGGGAGCCAGGTCCTGTGGGTCCTCCAGGTCTGCCAGGGAAACTGGTAAGCAGCATATTTACATATTTAGAGCTTTAGTTTACTTTCCAGGAGCTGTGGTACCATTTGGAACTATACTTACCTATTCATCTATGTATAGAGCTGAAAATAATGCTGAAACGAGTGCCTGTTGAGTTTCCTTTTCAGTCCTTTGTGACTGAGCTAATATTAGCAAGCGTTGTTTTAAAGCATATGGAAATGTGTGGGATTTTTTTCTTCTGTTTCAAAAAATGAAAAGAGTTCCTGTGATACGTGAGGCTGGGGCTGTACATTCCTGTGTGGGCTGTGCGTGCTCGGGGAACAGGCGCCGTGAAAGAGCAGCTTTCTGCTAACGGCTGCATGAAGCTAATGAACGGGCCGGACCATGAATGCCACCTTTCACCGCTGCTCGGGCAGTGTTTGCACGGCCGCGGGAGCAGAGCTGGGGAGGTGTTGGCTGAAAGAGCCGCTGTTAGGGAGGAATGAGGAATGCACGACCCACGGAGCGCAAGGTCTGAGGAAGTCCTTAGGAGAGAAGCAGGCGAAGGACTGCAGGGTGGAAAGCCTCGTAAGCCAGTTCTTTCGTATTTGTCAGCAAGGAAAATCATCATACACTGCTGGTTAAAAGGATGCATTTTACATCAGTCCAATTTTCATCAGATAATCCCTTTTCTTCAGGTTAGAGTTGTTTTAGGAATAGCATTCGGAAGCTTAGTTGTTCATTCTAAAAACAGAACGGGAAAGTTTACACTCTCAATTTGTTTTCACAGGGTCCCCAGGGTGATATTGGACTTCCTGGACTGCCAGGTCCTCCAGGTTTACCTGGTGGTAAGGGTGACCGGGTAAGAAATGCACTCATATTCGTAATCTGCAGTGTGGTGGCAGCAGTAAAAAGAGTGATTTTTTAGCACTGTTTTCAGTAATTTCTGGCTTTGTATGTAGATCTGTTAACTGCTTGAAAGTAGCACTTTCTGTGCCTGCTAACTACTTATAGCTCATAAAAATACACAAGAAAAGACTTGACAATATTATTTAAGAGACTGAAATAAGATTACTGGTACTTTTTTTTTTTTTTTTTGTAATCTGAATCATTTAGGGGGTTAAATCATTTTGAAAATCATTGCCAGAAGCACATCTGAAATTGTAAATCAGACTCTCTGGTTGCTAAAGAAGCTTTGAAATCTGCAGTAAATACAATGCCTTTAGTATACTTCTTAACATACCTGCTATGGAAATGCACTGACAAATGCAACTGTCACACTATTACAGGCTATAGGTGCTCCCTCCAGTATTTTGTTAGGAATGAAGAACTAGGCCTTGTGGTCCTCACACACTGGCAGAAGATTTCCTGCTCTGCTGAATAAATGTCAGTGAGACCATACATTAAAGTAAAAATGTTCTTTACCTTCTCTTGCTCATAGGAGGTTACAAAGGATGGAATTCCTCTCATCAGACTTCAGACCTATTTGTAATACAGATGGAGAGTTTCATGTCATGCTTAATCATACACACTTTAGGCATCTACTTCAGCATAAAATGAACTGCACTTTCAAAATGCCTCTTTCTGTCTACTGACACTCAAGGAAATATATGATTATTAGTCAGATGTATGTCTTTATCTGGACAGAGGAATCCTGCCCCTGATATGTTCCAGATACATGCAGTAAGGTGGTTGGATAGGGCTTGCAGTTGCTTTTTGCAGTTTTTAAAAGCCACTCAGGTGCATTTATAATGCAAAAAAAGGGCAAACAACTGAATATCATTCCTGCCAGTCTTTGTTATCCTTGAAGTATTTCTGCATTTGCATTTTTAGATTTTTTTAATGCAACTCCCTTAAAGTTCCTAAAGCTATGCTAGCAATTACCTCATCCTGCCATTGCTTTTATCTCACTTGTTTTGAGACAGATGCCAACTAGATCCACTTATATCCTTGGTTCAGTTTTTTTTCCTTCAGTCCCATAGAAGCTGGAGTGGATTTTCTAGAGCAAAGTTAAGACTGCTGCAGCACCAATCTGCAGTATGCACTCCAAGTCACAGGCCTAGGGAAAAGGCGCAGTGCCATACCGTCCTTTCTCCACCCTGGACAGCTCGCAGCTGCAGCTAGCCTTGCGTAGAAGCTCTGTCTTGTACGGAGTCAAACATCCTTTCAAGATTTGGAAAGAACTATCTCTAAGATCTATTAACCCTAGTCTTTGGATCAAACACTAGTGTTATTATAGATTAATGTAACCTTTCTCCCTTTCCTGATTTCAAAACATTATGGTTTTCTATCATATAAAGCTCTGTTGTGAATCCTAAACATGCATATGAAAAGGTGGTGTGAAGAGCAACCGAAAGCTTGACAAAGTTCACAACAAAACACATTTCAGTAGTCCTTCTTGATCTAGATGCTGTTAGACACCAGGCACTGTCTGCAGGCGCCTGGTGCATTATCACACACGCAGAAACACAGAGCGCGCCAGGAGGACACATCGCGCCCCAGCGGCCCCCGCGGAGCGGCTGCGCAGGTGTCCCGCCGGGACGCGGCCGCGTGTGTCCTTAAATAGTACGGCCTCTGGTACAGTCTTCGGCCCATGCCGACTAGCACTTTGCGGGACAATTTCTAGGCATGCTTTGGGAGGAATCTTTACAAATAGGTAAGCAGTATGTTATAAAACGAGTGTTTTAATTTTTGACATGTTACCCGACTCTCTCTCTTGAAATTTTGAGAACAAATATAGAAYAGAATTAGATTGTTTCAGCTGTAATTTTTATATTTGCTGATACAAATATTACAGATTAATTTCCACAAGAGCAAAAACATCTCCCATTTCTTTGATTTTCAGAATGTGAGTAATAGGAAAACTKTAATAAGAAAAGATTTTGGGAGCACTTCAAGCAAAATAATTGCTGTGCTGTTTGACAAAGTCTGTATGTTAAACAGGTCTGTGATTACCATCACTTAGCTTTGCAGAAAGTTTAGTATTGTTTCTCTTTCCTCAGCAACATGAGAACAAATCTGAGTTCATGAAATGCAGATGTCACATTGGTTTCTATGCCTATATCTTAACATGAATTAAACGAATCTCTGAAATTGGAGTGAAAACACTGCATCACAGTCTGCTTTAGAAAAACGTTTAAATATACAATTACAGTTCTTCTGGAATATACAAATTTGAATGTGTACAGACTGCAAAGAACATCTAAGGATGGTGTGATTCCTTTTCTAACAAAGTATAAGTATTAAATTTTTTTAAATGATACACTGTTTTATAAATGAAATATTTTTGGTATAGAAAAAAATAGCATGTTTTTGAAATTAACCAAGTCAATAATTTACTCCTGTTTGATTTCTGCCTGGCTACACAGGTATATTTTAACATTGTAACAGGATTGTGAGATCAAAGATGGAAAATGGAAATACCAACTTTAGGATACAGGGCATTCAATTTTCACTGTGATGATGAATATACTAGAGAAAGTACCGCTAAAAAAGTTGAGAATTAAATAGCAAGCAAGATTGTGACTGTAATACTGGGCCTCTCAGTATGCTTACACTGCATTACTAAGGCTGGTACGGCCTATGGCAGTACRGAATACTTAACAGGGCTAGAAAAAGTGATATACTTACTGGAATTTCTAACCAATACGCATAGCAGAGCTGTAGCAACTGCAAGAGCATCTGCCCTTGTAAATGGGAGAGATGCTACTGCCTGAAAGGCAGAACTGGGACCATGCAGTGTGGCAGTGTATTCGGTTCCGTGCTATTACGTCCCTTAGTCTGCCACCTTAATTAACTATTAAGATTAAAGTGCTGTCATTATGTTTCTTATAAATATGCAGTTAGAAAGATCTCTTTCATCATTGCTAGATGATAGGGAGGATTGAATATAACTTAGTAGAAACTGTGAGGCAGAAAGAGAGAAAGGTTAAGCATCTTCGTAACTTACTAAACATACTAACAAAGTGGCATTAAAAGTTTGGTTATGAAGATTCTTTAGTGTTTTCCCTTTTCTTTAGTCCTGAAGTCATAATTATTATCTTGTCCAGTAGGTATTACTGGTGACCAAAGGAGATACATCTGAATTTTTCCCACTTACATGAGGGGGAAAAAAAATTGTGCTGATTTGTGCTTGCACTAAAAAGCTTCTATTTATGTTACTGACAATATAATGTACAATTCAAAATTGCCAGTTACAAATACATTGAATAAAAAAATTAATAAATGTCAGAAGGAGGAAAWGGTTGCTCTGAAYAGAACATGACTGGTTTAAAATTACACCTTACCTCTACTTTATGGAGTAGAGAAAAACTATTTAAATTTCTGCAGCTTCAAATTGTAAAACGTTTTATCTTTTGCTTTTAGGGCTCGGTTGGTGAACCAGGACCTAAGGGTGAGCAAGTAAGTCTTGTTACATATCTTGTTGCTTTCAAGTCACACTACTGCGTACTGCTGTATATTACATCAACTAAATCTGAAGGCTGACAGTATGTCTTGTTTTGCTATAGGGTGCACCTGGACCAGAAGGAGATGGAGGAGAAAAGGGTGACTTAGTAAGGCATTATTTTCTCTTCACTTGTTTCAGCTTGTTGTTGTAGATTAAAACTTTAAAATATTGTAACTCTTCAAACATGTTTTGATCATTGAAAGTCAAATTTCAGTTTTATGTTTAGTGTCATTGCTATATATAAGGTACCAACCGGACATGTTGCAGACCTTAGCAGTTTTGTTGCCTCGTCACATCACTCTTACTGTTTTGAAAACACTCTGAAATATGCATATCCCCTTATGTGTATAATACAGTATAAGCTGCTTGGAGATATATATATATATATGTGTGTGTGTATATATACATATATACATATATATATAAACTTTTGGTATTTGAGACAGTGAGAATGAGAAGATATTCTAACTCAGGTAAAGCAGAAATATAGATAATAAGAACCTTTTATAACTCAGACTTTATGTAAATATTTTCTATTGCCTTTACCTTTGGAGATATGTCTGGCTGCTAGGGAAAACAGTCTGGGGAGAGGCTGTTGTATTCTGTGCTATAGCTGGCATGGCCTCCTGGAGTGCAGCATATTGTGAATTTGCATGAGTAATGCCTGGGTCATGTCCCTAGGAGATAAAAAAGATTTGCCTTCCTACAGAACAGCTGTGTTAGTTCAGCAACTTGTATGGGCCTCATCCAGCAAAGCCTCATTTGATCTTTCAAGAGAAAGTAAAATACTGCCCACTAAAAATGGTAGTATACTGCCAGAGAATATGCTGGAAAGAAGTGCTTTTTCCCTACACTCTTCAATTTAAGAAAAAATTTAAAGTTAAGTAATATAGTGAGCTAGATGTCCAATAACATAGCTTTACTATCAGTAAGTGGAGTTCTGTGAAATAATAGTATGTGAGATGTCTGAGTGTGCTGCCAGTTAGTCTGTTTTTAAACTGATGACAGTTGTTTTTGTTTTACTTAYGACATACTCACTGATAGAAGAAGTGGGCATTCTGGCCACTAGAAACCATTATTTCTGGCCCTTWGAAACCTGCTCAGGAAGTGTGGGTTAGATGAGTGGACAATGAGGTGGACTGAGAACTGGCATCAAGGGAAAAATAAMCCTAGGCACCAGGACAAGCTGGGGGCTGACCTTCTGGAGAGCAGCTCTGCAGAGAAGGACCTGGGAGTGCTGGTGGATGACAAGTTGACCATGAGCCAGCAATGTGCCCTTGTAGCCAGGAAGGCCAATGGTCTCCTGGGGTGCATTGGGAAGAGTGTTGCCAGCAGGTCGAGGGAGGTGATCCTGCCCCTCTYCTCAGCCCTGGTGAGGCCTCATCTGGAGTCCTGTGTCCAGTTCTGGGCTCCCCACTACAACAGAGACATGGAGCTACTGGAGAGAGTCCAGCATAGGGCTACAAGGATGATCAGAGGGCTGGAGCATCTGCCCTATGAGGAACGGCTGAGAGAGCTGGGCCTCTTCAGCCTGGGGAAGAGAAAACTGAGCAGGGATCTTATCAATGTCTACAAATACCTTAAGGGGAGGGGGGAGTGTCAAGAGAATGGGSCCAGACTCTTTTCAGTGGTACCAAGCAACAGGACCAAGAAGTAACAGGCACAAACTGAAACACAGGAAGTTCCGCCTGAATATAAGGAAAAACTTCTTTACTGTGAGAGTGACAGAGCACTGGCACAGGTTGCCCAGAGAAGTTGTGGAGTCTCCTTCTCTGGAGATCTTCAAGGCCTGCCTGGACGCAACCCTSTCTAACATGCTSTAGGTGACCCTGCTCGAGCAGGGAGGTTGGACTAGATGATCTCCAGAGGTCGCTTCCAACCTCAATCATTCTGTGATTCTGTGTTTTCACCAGTGACAGTTCAGAACTGGAGGAATAAAATTTTCTGAAATCTTTCCAAGGGCACCACGATGACGTTGAAGGAGATGAGTTAATATCTGTTTCGTGACGATTATAAGATTTTGCTTCAAAGTATTTTTGTTTTTCCAGTTCAGAWTGAAAACTTCTGAATAGTAGGACTGCTATTCTCAGTCAAGTGACAAAAGGATCTTGGGGTTGCTGGAAGCTGGGATATTGGGATTAGCAACTTCTAGGGCCTTGGCTGCCCTGCAGGACTTTGGATGGAGATTTGCTTGGATTCTGGTGCAGTTTTGTCTGGGCTTACACAATGTGGTGAAATTTTGTGATTCTCACRAACTGAAAAATTCTGATTAAATAGTGCTCTATCTAAAGGTTTCCAAACAATCTACTTGTTTGGATTGTCCTGTGCTCTCACAGATCTAAGAGGGCAGATCCACATGTCTAATTCTAAGATAAGCAATATGAAAATAGTTATAATAAATTTCAGATTTTTTTTCTTTAAGAGTCATTTCTCAAAAATACTTAATGTAGAAATAAAATATTTTTAAGTTTTATTTACAGATTAATTYGAGGTGTGATTTTGCATACATTACCAAATGCCTCGGGTACAAAATATCTGAATTTTTTAATATTAAAAAATCATGTTAAATTTACTGCATTTATAATGAATATGATAATTGATACTCTATTTTGATACAGTTTTTGTCTGATTTTTGTTTAGGGTGACATGGGATTACCAGGTGCAAAGGGTTCTGTAAGTACAATGAATTACAGTGTTCCAAAAATACCTGTCTAGTAGATCAGATAGATGGTTGTCTGGTTTAAGAAACAATATAAGTAATCAAGTCTTTATAAACCACAGTTAAATTAGTTCTGATAGCATTCCGTCTTTTTAATTGCTGAGCACATCTAATATTAAAATGATTTCATTTTTGAAAGGAATTCACATCCTGAATTCCAAGCTTCATGAAAGAGAAGCAGCATTCAGCAGCAGTTTTTTGGCCACCTCATTTTTCAGGAAATGAATGGCCTCTTTGTGCTGTAGAGGTGTTGTATAGAAGGAGCCCCAGTGAAACGGCTGTGTTCAGCCTGTAATCTTTATGCTGTGAAAAAGCTGGCAACAGGACTGTGATGTCTCTGAAAGCAGAAGTATTTCTGGCCCAGATTTCTTTTTCTGAAAAATAACAAAATGATGTCTTTGATGAAGAAGGTGAGCAAAACTTGTATGCCACAAGGAACATTTAAGAACTGAACCTGCTCTTTTATTTCTGGATCATTGAAGAGTGCAATTATTGCAGCAGCTGACAGATTGGTTTTGTAGCATGAACAGATCAACAGTTCTGCCTACGGGGAACAGAGCTTGACTATAACAAGAGGCATTTCGCCTRTGCTCTCTGCGCCCACTGTGACTTTGGGGCTAAGTACACACGAGCTAGRGGGTGTTCATTGCTAATCAGGACCTTAAGGGAAGGACGTGGAGATGGCAGAGATGTAGTAGAGGAGAAATCTACAGGGTTTTTCTCTTCTAGACTCTTAAAATCTTTTGCTTCTCTTGTTGAGATTCTAGAGTGCTTGTCCTGGTGAGTACACACATTAGGAAGAGTGATCCACCAAGGAATCTGGTAATTAGCCAGTCTGGAAAAGAAAGAAATGAYGACTTCCTTGTTGTTTAGTCCATGAAGGGATCAGTGTTCTTCTATTAATACATCTATTAAAACATATTCAAGTTTCCTTCTGACAGGGCCAGCAAGGAGCTGCCTGAGATGCAGCATAGATGGAACTGATGTGGCTCCATCTTGTGGGCTTAACCGRTATCACAGTTGGGTAATTCGCCGCGTTTAGCAGCATCTCTTTCTTACTTTTTTCCCCAGTAGACTGGGGAAGCTGTAAGTGTGTAGTGAGTTTTTTTTTTGTTTGTTTGTTTGTTTTTTTTTTGTCTTTTTTTTCTGTTAGGACCACTATTATTCACTACAGTGACTTGTACTGAAAGTAGCTCAGAGGCCGAGGTTGGCATAAATCACTATGCATCCAGTTAATCGCATCCTTACAGCTTTTGTTTTTAGGAGGTAAAATGACATGTGACCATTGTTAATTTTTTATTTACACAACAATACGCTTTTAATGGAGAGATTTTTATGATTATGAGTTTGCAGTTTAAATACATGATCTTGATGTTAGCTTTAAATTTCTGCAGTAGGGCTCATGATTTCTGTTGTATTGGGAATGAGGCACGTCTAAAGCATGGGAAATACCTTCTGCCCTGAAGACAAAGTCATTCTGGAACTTCTTAACTCTCCACCCCTTTAAGGAAATTGGCAAAATGTGTATATGCACACTGGCTCCTCTTGAGATTTATGCACTCCTCAGGCTTTGATTTTATAGACCATAGCAAAGGGAGAGGAAGCTGATCATTCTGAACTTGGCTGCTTCATTCTTAGCATTTACTGCTTGGGTCTCAGCAGGAAAGTAAAGCTCTTTGCTCTTCCTGTGAGAACCTGCAACTGTTTATGGTCAAGTTTCTTTGCACTTACTGTTCCTTTGTCATATGATAGCTACCAGCCAAAGAATACTGTTGACCAAAGGAGGCAGAGGACTAATGACCTCTCTTTGAATATTCTGCCCCAAAAATACAAAAGAGGAATTGAAAACTATGAATTTTAATTATGGAATATTGCTCCTGCTGAAGTTGAAAGAAATTCTTCCCATGACTGCAGAGTCCAGAAATTCACACCCTGAATTTCCATTTCCCTGTGCAGTTTCTCTGGGCACAGATGAACCGTTGTCAGAAGAAGAATAGATAGTCTACTCATTGCAATAAGTATCTTCTGGATTTTATTCCCCTCCTTCTCTTGCTTTGTTGCTTTTGTAGATGAAAATTCRTTTATTTAACAAAAAATAATCATGCTATAAGCAAAGAAATATGAAAAAGGTGTCCATTTTTCAAAGTAAGCAATAGGAAAAGAAATRTGTGTATCAAAAAGAACACTGTAATGAAAGTAGAAATACATGACTTATTCTGCAGACATGCAATCTTTCAAAACTCTTCTCTCTTACTGTCAGGTTGGTAATCCTGGAGAGCCTGGTTCCCGGGGGCCTGAGGGGAGTCGGGGACTGCCTGGCATGGAAGGACCACGAGGCTCACCTGGACCGCGAGGCTTGCAGGGTGAACAAGGTGCTCCAGGTCTGCCTGGCAGCCAAGGTCCTGCTGTAAGTACTATTTTCATGTAGTAGGTTCTTCTGAACTCTTAGCTTCTGGTCACTTGCACCACTCCTTCTGTAGGATCACAAACCACACACACACACATGCACTCACGCGCACATGTGAAACTCAAATGCCACAGTAGAGTTTGAAATACATGGTACCTTGCAACAGACACATCTCTACACCGGCAGAATCTTAGGATTGTGCATAGGTAGGACTTTCGGTCCTCTGCTTTCAGTTCAGTTCAGTTCCGTTTTCTTCTGCCACCTGCACTACTGTAGGGTGTATGTACCATGTTCGATACGTGAGTATATCACACACACATAATATCTCCCTTGAAAGTCAAATTGACTTCAGTTGTAATAGTTGTGTTTGCACRGACTTGAACAGCTTTCTTTGACCAGCATTTACAGTGGTATTAATTGTTTTTTAACATTATTATTATTTTTTAATCCTAGGGAAAAGAACCAACTGATCAGCACATTAAGCAGGTTTGCATGAGAGTCATGCAAGGTAAAYATGCTAAGAAGTATTCAAATTTTCTTGTGCATTTAAATCAGAGTATTCTAATKCTGTGGAAGTGACCAACATTTCCCCACTCTTATCCAGAATGAATAGCATGCCCTCAGCAGGGGGATCTGGCAGATGGTCCTCCCACAGGCTGGTGTAAACACTGTCTGAGAAATTAGTTTCTTACTTATATGCCCTCTGCAACTCATTGAACCATCTGTTGATTCCACACTATTGGCCATAGCCTGGAGTGCTTTTAAGGAATATATAAATTTTACATACCAACCATTTGCTGTGTTTAAATACATAAAACTGTATAGCTTGCCTGAAAGTTTGTTTGGCCTTTTGTACTGTTTCACTATTAGATTATAGCAAAAAAAAATCATGTAGAAAATAAGTAAAAAGAACAAGGTAGAGAGAGGTTCCCTGTAGAAAATAATATAACATAAAATGAAAACAACAGGCAGATGTTCAAAACCCTAATTGTATTTATTCAGTTCTTTTGCTATGTACACAGAAATGCCTAGCTTTTCTATTACAGTTGGATGCATGGGATTTATTTAGTCTACAAATTTATGCTGGCCTGCAAACGTAAAAGAGATTTTTTCATACTTGCTGTTGTTGATGCCCTTTGGGGTATTATGTCTTTGTAATGYTAAGAGTTTAGCAGAATAAAATTGCTGCTCATGATTTAATTTAAAAATTCTCAMTACAAGTTACTGTTCCTGATACTGCCTAACAGAGTATTTTATTTTTTAACCTCCTGTTCTGACAGAAGGTTTTCATCTATGAACAGAAAAAATGACCCAGTAAAAGAACCTTTTAAAGTAGGCTCTTGAAAAACACTGTAATATTGAGGAGGATGCAGAGAAGTCAGACACGGTGCTTGAGTTTACTCACAATCATCAGAATTAGCAGTGAACACAAGGATGTGGGAAAAATGTAGACTATCTTCAGTGCATCCTTCCTGAAAGCCCTAGAATTGCTCATGTATTCATACTGAAAAAAAAAAAATATATATATATATATATATATCTGTTAAGCTGGTCAGCTTGAAGGCAGCCTTAGCTGAAGTTCAGCTCCTCAGCAGATTCCTCTGGCCACAGATTTGCACGGCTGTTGCTAGGATCCCTCAGCTCTCTGCTGGCACAGCTCCTGCTTTTGCTGATTTACTTTAAGTAAAAACCATTGATGTAAAATGTCCAGTTATTTACCAAACTTGAGTACACAAGCACAAATGTAAGGGATTCTTCTGAAAATAAGGGTCCTTGAGTTATTAGGCAGGCCAGCACAGATTATCTCCTGTTTCTTAGTTCTTTTCTRCAAGGCCAGATCTTAATATGTATTATCCAGTAGTAACAAAGAAACATCTGTACTSTTTTAAGAGTCACCAATTTGCATGCATCCATTTTCTTACTCCATGAAAACTAAAAAAAAAAATCAAAATTATAAGGACATTTTTAAATAAAACATATACATTTAAATCATTTCAACCTCCAAATGTCATGAAGATGTTAAGTTCAGAATGAACAATTTGATAACATGCCTATACAGTTTGTCACTGATAGTGCTAAGATAGTATCTTCTATGTAATACACTTTCTAACCAGCATTTTACATAAGGAAAGTGTTGTATTGTAACCTGTTTGTTCCCATAGCAGAGTATTAGCTCCACATCAGATATACCTTTTTCCTTAGTGACCTCTGATACAGTGGAATCTCTCCATTCATTTGCGCTTACTACTTAACTCTATCTTGCTGTTTATTGCAGAACAACTAGCTCAGCTGGCAGCGAGTCTTAGGAGGCCAGAATTTGGTGCTCCAGGTCTCCCAGGCCTACCTGGGCCACCAGGGGTTCCTGGGCCTCCYGGGGAAAATGGTTTCCCAGGACAGCTTGGACCCCGTGGCTTGCCTGGCCTTAAAGGGCCCCCTGGTGAAATCGGTCGTAAAGGTCCTAAAGGTAAGAATTTCTGTAACTGGCTTTCAGCTGTTGACTATAAATGCTCTCCTTGTAATGTGGAATCACGTCATATTTAAATGAAGTTCGGTAGTTTCACATACCAGCCATATTAAAACCAACGTTGACCTTAAGTATTCCATGCTTTACAACTAACTCCTTTCTATGCCAGAGGGAATCTATATTTAAGTTTCTGGTTTAAAATCACAGTTTTTCTGACTAAGCTATACAATTTACAGTTTGTGTTTCCAGCACTGGTTGTCTGAAGCAGAGAGGCACAGAGGAAGAAGTCTATAAATCCTTTGAGCTAGGGCTTTCAGCTACTCATTTTTAGTCACTTGAACCCTGAAAAGGTTTGATGATTGAGTTTTTTTTTTTTTTTTTTTTTTTTTTTTTTTTTTTTTTTTTTTTTTTTTTT
>NW_028186590.1:1410733-1559381 GCF_003343005.1 Rhea americana | reverse complement strand
TCACATGTGTGAAGCCCCAAATGATCCTAAATTAGGTACTTAAGCCATTTCCTGTATCTGTTGCCCCAGTAATTAAAGAGTACAGGGACTCAGCCTCAGCAAGACTTGTTTATAATTTTATTCTTTGTCATTAATCACTTACACAATATTTAAAAGGACAAGGCATCTGTCCTGACTTAGTAGTAGGTAGGCAGATGAATCAGTTTCCTAATATCAACCCTTCCTTTCATGGACTTTTGCAGTTTGTGGTTACACTGCTGAAAAGTTCTAGCGGTGATTCTCTCTTCTGCCTCTCAGTCCAGATGTGAATCTCCCTGCTGCTAGACTGACAATCCCAAAAGATAACAAATCTAGTCAGATTCTTTCACTAAGCTCTAGTCTGTCTTTCTAAATCTGGCCACTCTCTTACACTGCAAGTGACTGGTAACAGTTTGCCTCTCATTTGGGTATTGAACTCGAGCTGTTCCTGCATTCAGCATCATTGCACTACTGTTCACAATCTGCTGATTCCTTGGAAAGAGCARATCCATAGTAAGAAATTGACTTAACTTAAATGTTATCAAAAAAACCTTCAATCTAAATTAATCTCTTGTTTCTGACTGAGAGGGTTTATATGCCTCCAAAGGATTACAYAGTAGATTTTTCTGCAGAGTGGATAAGCACTGTGTATGCATTGCTGTTTCTATTCAGCAGTGTTTTATTTTTCTAGAAGAAAGTTTTTACTTAAAAATTGTATTTCTGCACAAGGATGGCCTATAGCCAGATCAGAACATTTGCTTCTGTCCAAGTTTTATTTGAAAGTAAAACCAGAAAACCTTTAATGAGAGAAGTTCTAGAATATAAAGCAAGCAAACTTCTGCTGCATTGTTGCCAGAGATCTGTTGGTATGTTAAGTTAACGTAGCATACTCTCATCTTAGAAGCCACAAAAAATAGAGATACAAAAGTGATCTGATATATTGAACATGATTCAGCAAAGCAGGCTATCCTGTGTTAATACTTGAACAATTATATAGAGAACACCCTCTTCCCCAAGCAGATTAAAAATGCTTTATTTTCTATTATAATTGTCATCAAATTCCAAGTTACTTTACAGTAAACATTGAAATACAATTACAGCTATCTTAGAGGTTGTGCATGGTCTCATGTGCAAGAGATACCATGATAGTACTTAAGATGCAAATTTGCTTAGAACGTCAGCTGATCTGGGCCAGTCACRATGGATATCTGGTGTATAAACAGTGATCTGTCCAGGACCTTCCAGGGCCAGGTTGTTGCATGGAAATGCCAGGGTGTGAGGCCAGGGCAAGGTGAATGTGGCGAGGAGCTGTCTGTAGGGGCTTCAGTGCAGTTGAAATAGCTGGACAAGGATAACTGAGTTGTTTCAGTCAGCATCCAATTTACACCTTACAGACTCCAAAGATGCTTCTKATTTAAGCAGTAACGAATTGGCAGTATTTCACTGCTGGAGTGGACAAAAGTGAGTTTGAAGAAGGATAAGCTACTATTGTTCTGATGCACACATAGCATTACTCAAGGTGAAACACTACTAGAAGGTTTGGATTACATTATTTATGAAGTTCTTGACAGCTACATAATGTTTCATGGTATATGAGGCACACTAAGATTGACAGGTGCCCTGAAAAAAAAAATCAGTGCTTCATTCTAAATTCTTGGTAGTTATCACAGTTCCACAGAGGTCTGGGAGATAAACTGACTATCCACATCCATTTGGGGATTTCTCTGAGATAGGAGATAGGATAGTAAGAGGGTACTTGGCACATGTGATAAAAGGAAAAAGGAGGAAGAAGTTGTGACTGGCTTAGAAGGACATGATGAAGAACAAATAGATACACAAAACGTTGCGATGAGATATGCATAGAAGATGCACAGGAGCAGTGATTAACAATAGCAACAGCAAGGTCAAAAAGACTTGGGTCAAAGGAAGGTTATAGCAACTTTAGAGAGCAATCTTGCAGAGCAAAGGATGCCATAAACTGTGAGTCTAAATTCAGGCTGATGTTGTCAGAAAGTCAGAGTAGAAAAATAGAAATTAGAAGCTGGAAGATTTTGTAATAGAAAATGTTTTGAGTGTTTGCTACCAACACTAAACACTGTTCAGTAGCTGGAAGCTGTAGAAATCTGTATGGGTATCCTGACATCAGTACTTCCAGTGGCTCTGGTGGAGACTAGACAAGATTAGTCTAGTCTCTATGTTGACTAAATGGTTAGATTTTACTCTGAAATATAGAGATAAGATTCCTTCTCTAGTACCCTGTAAGCATCTTCAATTGAAACTGAGACTTTTGTACTGTCTTTTGTATCTCTTCAAATGACTTCCTCAGCCTCTGCCATACCATTTCTAAGCAAGCTGACAGTCTAYTCAAAATCTCCTCACTCCTAGTAGCTATTTATGCAGTACTAGGAAGTCTGAAAGTATTACAGAATAAAGCTCTCTCCAATGGTGTTAAGCATATACTTGTGAGTTTCTATTTGCAGCAAAAAACTCTCAAGAATTTACATAATATATTCRCAAGTAGTAAATACATGGACTTTCAGGGAGTATGTGTACAATGAACAGAATCCAAACTTTACAACTAAAACAACAAAAAAGCTTTTTCTTACTAAGATGCTTCTTGTTTGGAGCACATAAAAATGAGTTTGAAGAAAAGCTGAGGACCCACAGAAGAAAATTCTCTGTAATACCAGCCRAAGGAGAACAAAAGTCCTTTGCTTCACTTTTAGGAACATCTTATGCGGATTTAAACAGAATACTGTAATCTGTGTAAACTGGCACAGTTTTTTGAAACTTTTTCTCTCTGTACTATCCTGAGAACCTGCACTGGAGAATCTTTATTTCTTAGCTGAGTTCACAGACTCCTACAAAAGCTCCGTACCAGTTACTTCAGGCTGCGATCCAAAATAGCCTAAGCAGTTTTGTGGTATTGGTTTCTTTCTGTTATACATGCTATAACATATTTTATATGGGACTGTCCAGTCCTAAACTTTTCTTCAACATGTCTATTTCTAAGTATAACTTGAAGGAAAAAAAATACAAACAAAGCAAACCTTTTGCAAGGACATGACTGAGGATCTCAGTCAGAGAATGCTCAAGCTATACACAGGCACTTGAATTCTCTGCTAATCAGCCACTTGCCTCTGAGAGAGAACTTACCTGTGGCAGGTTGTAATTAGTGGTTTTTGATTTTTCTTTAGGTGAGCCAGGAGAAAGAGGAGAAAGAGGATTTCCAGGCAGAGGACCGAAAGGTTACCCTGGACCAAGAGGTCTTCCAGGTAAATATAAATGGGTGAGGATATATTAGACAAGGAAGAGACATGGAGTAAAAACACAATTAGAAATATTTTAAGCTGTTTTGAAAATCTGAAAGGTGTTCATTAAGCAATAAACTTCCAAATAACTGTACTTCATAATTTTTACCTTGTACATAATTATACAGTCACAAAACAAAAGCTCTTTCTTTTACTAAAGAGCTACCACCTTACCCCATTTACCTCTCTGCAGCAAGATCAGAAAAATCGTGTACAAAGGTAATTATTAAAAARCAAGTCACAAAACCCAGACTGTCTCACTGGCAGCCACAACAGTCTTCAGAAACTCTCAATTTATAGCTTAGGACATCAAAATAATTTTTCCTTTACTTTTGTGGTAATTGCAGTGTCACGTATTAGGAGTTCCCAAACAGAGTCTTACTGATAAATGCAGCACAACTGTCCTCTAGTGGTCAGCGAACAAAAATAAACATATATTTCCACTAAGAGTGCTAAGCATGTTTCTGTGTGTGTATATATATATATGTAGACATAAGCTACCAAAGTTTCTTCTCTTTGGAAGAAGGACAACAGTTTCAATTGAGTACACACTGATACCTAGGATGTCTGTGAAACTTGGGGTTCTCTTCATTAGAAATATATCACTAGATGAGGCTTGCCAAATTACTTTATTTCATCCCTTCATTGAGGATTTAAAAGTAAAAAGATACTTTAGTGCTTGGCAAKCCCACTCCATGCATTACTCCCCAACAGATCTGAGTGGAAAGTAAACTCCTGATAATGTTTCTTTCTAAAGCACTAATGTAACTGTAGTATCTATCATCRACTCCTTCATGTGCATCACCAACAAATTTGTTTGCAGTGCTCCAACCAGTTATACTGTATAGCTTTTTATAGCCATAGATCTGCACTAGCGTAACTGGAGAGAATTTGGCCTGAAAYGTCACTGCTGATGGTGTGTAAGAATACAGCTGGGTTCTCTGTTGGAGGAAAAACTGTTCTTCTGAGTGGGCAACTTTCCAGGGAATCCAGTGAGAGTAGTAAAAAGGGAATTTTTGTACCGTTTAAGAACAGGACAGTCAGTAAAGCTACATGTATACTTAAGTCACAGGCTGCCTGTTTCATACTTGCATCCCCCTTTTCAGGTGAACCAGGCAAACCCAGCTACGGCAGGGAAGGCCGTGACGGCGAACGGGGCCGCCCGGGAGTGGCGGGTCAGCCTGGGATTCCTGGTCCTCCTGGCCCCCCCGGCCCTCCGGGGTACTGTGAGCCAGCGTCTTGCCGGATGCAGGCTGGACAGAGAGTCGGTAAAAACATGAAAGGGCCRTGAAAGYGCAACGCCAGTGCCGTGAAGTGTTMGCATCAGTTTACTTCCTGCGCATACGGCTGAGAATAAGTAAGATACGGAGGAGAAACACAAACAAGGAGAAACTTTTCAACCAAGGCTTGAGTAAGGCATTTTTAACACAGTGGTTGTACGTTCTTTCTAAATGTGTACTTAGCAACACAAACTGGAACAAAGGTGCTTACAAAACTACACAGGTGGGGTGCTTTGGCTCTTTTTCCTTGGAGGAAGAAAAAGACATTTGTCTTTTTTGGAAGGGTTGGTGGGTTTTGTTTTTTGTTTTTGTTTTTAATAAAGACATTTTCCATGAATACTTTCCCTCCCCTACTTAATTCCAACTCATGATGTACAGTGAAACAATGTGTCTTTGGGCATCAAATAAAATGGAATAGTTTATATTTATGTGAGTTGTAGCTACTTTTTTGCTTGTAAAGTAAATTCTAGAGCACCCCCTGAACAGATTACCTCACTTCAAGCACATTCATTCCATTGTATATACGTTCTGTACAGGGTATGCTAAGCCTCCCTCAGATCTTCAATTTAGTTGCACAAACGGAATTAGGAGACCATTCTTATGAAAACCTGCCACCTTGGACATCTTTATTGTTGTAAATCTCTGCAAATACATGATCACTGGGTTCTCATGAATAAGCCATGGGGAATAACCTCTTCATTTTCCACTCCAATTGGTCTGGCATTCCTAATTTCACGTGAAACCTATTCCAGGTTGGCTTCTTCTAAGCAAAATAAAAATAAAAGGGTAGAAGCCACTGTCAAAGGAATATTAAGTAAATCCCACAAATACACAAGTTTTACAGCCAAGATTATGTATTTTGAATAACATCTCTGGTTGTAAAAAAAAACCATAAATAAATAATGTGTCTTAACACCCTGTATGTTTTTGTATGTATGGTTCCATTTAACACTAGTGAACAGAACAGCTAGAAGATTGTCTTAGAGAAATCCCTACTTGAGCTTTTTATCTAAACACTATTTTTAGAGAAAAATGTGCAATGTGGATATTTTTGGTTTCTTTTTGTCTAAATTAAACTATTTATTTTTTTCCCTTATTTATCTTCTCTAAAGCATATTCGCTCTCAMAGACAATGAAACCATCCTATGACTTTTCTTTTCACTTTGCTATTAGTCACCAAACTTTCAAAAAACAAACTTTGGTACACTTGCTTTAAGCATTTTTTTCTAGCCCTTCATTTTCTTTGGCACTTTTATGCCATGTGGCAATATAAAGAAATAACACAGGCAATGGGGCTGTGCATTCTGCCTATAATGTGGAAAAGAACACTAAGGAGAAAATTACTGATATAATATATTTTTCTAAATGGAATTGTTGAAAAGACAGCAAATAAACCTTTCCCAAAAGAAACCTACTGCTCTAGCTGCATCCTCTCTGCCATCTCTCTGACAGATTGTGTGTTGACAGAAAACACCCAGATAGGGAGAAGAACGTATGATAAAGCCCTCTATTAAAAGAAATTGCACTGACACATTTTCTTATAAACTTTTAAGACCAAGTTAAACAGAGGATTAAGTTTGATAATCTCCATGTCCATCCAGCACAATATTTTAAACAATAAAATGCTAAGGAGGCTGAATCTTCACAAGTAAATCTATCTCTGCCTCGCTCCACAGAAGCAACACCACCAGGTCAGATTTCAGGCACGAGATGGGGAAAAAAAGGGCATAAACAGGTGAAATGAGTCACTGATCCTAAAGAGTCTGGGAAAAGCCTAAGACACAGCAGTTTTCCTGCACCTCTCATCTGGCCAAACTTTCTCATAGCTGACATCTATTCTAATATTACAAGAAATCATTGGAATAGAGTAGTTCAAAGAAGTCCATTCTTYAGAAATAAATCCAGACACCTGCATGCAAGGTGATTAGCTTGTTCATACACAAAGCTGTTCCATAAAGTTTTAGACTGAGGTTAGTTTGTACCGATTTAGGGCATGGTCCTCGAAAAAGTACTCAGGACATAACGTAACAAATAAAACACTACTGCTAATGACAAATTGTAGTTTCACCAGCAAACTTTTATTTGAACTATAAAGTGTGTAAAATTGTTAAAAAGAAAAAAAAAAATATAACAGAATGAAAATACTTTTTTTCCACAGGTAATACATAAACAAAATTAATCAATAGAAGCAATAAATGCAACATTTACATACAAATGTGAAGTGCTTTTAAAAAATATAGCTTGAAAATACATAAAATTCCACAATGGAAAAGAACTCAGGTAGGAGGGAAAAAATTCCCATATGTAAAAAACAAATCAGAACTATTACAATCAAACACTTCCAACACTGAGGCTCAATTCAATGTATACTCTATTTAAGTGGATACTTTATGATTGTGACCAAATTTCTACCTTCAGGTTGATTTATAAAGTGAATTTTGACTTAAAATACTGAAGAATAAATCCCCAGGCTATGTTATAAGACTGCATGGGACTCATCTTGGCTAATTTAACTGCTTATGAATTCTCAGTCTTGTGCAGTAGTGGAAAAATTTCATCCTGAGAAAGGCATTGTATATACCAGAAATATCAGGAATTGATTTTCAATAGCAATACATTCAAGCAAATAAAGATTTGGAAAATAAAAGTAGTATTATGCATCTAAAAGAAAGGTGTATCACGTATTCCATAAAAATACGGGGATACAGAAGAATATAGCAATTGTTTAAATAAAAATATCTAGAAGGCACAGAGAGATTCCACAAGTTACTGACAGAGGGTCACCCATTCTAACCAGACATTCCTGCAACCTTAGGGAAAGTCCTATTAAATGTTTTCAGATCTGTGATGCTGATCTATTTCTGGTTCAATGCCAAAAAAACACTATGAAATTTTTCAATGAAAGATTYGTCAAAACATTTTAACCAAGCAGGGTCTCTGCTCCAGCTCCTAATTCTTGAGTTTCAGCTGCACTGTGATAAACACAAATTTTAACTCCCCTCTTATCTCACCTAAGCGTAGAAAAGATCTWTGTTGATCCATGAAAACATTTATCATGGAGGCATTTATAACCAATAATTCTCAATCAAATCTGGTATTTTAATATTTTGACCTCAGTGTTTTCCTTACTAGATTACCGGCACGTATTTGCGTACTGCTGCAGAGTAGTGCACTAAAATATATCTAAGCAGTCCTCTGCTATAGCTGTCATTGAGCTGTGGCACCTTGGTAGGACCTGATGTCTTTAGTCATCCCCAAAACACTTTGGCTAAGGAGAGACTCTGGCCTGTGTGAAATACTCACCGAAGGGAAGCGTGGTGACTTTGGAGCACAATTGGGAGCACCAAAATTAGGCTGGAAAGCAAGCCTGGGGAAGACTATGCTAGATTTTGCTTCCGCGAATAGCGACACATCTCTTGTTTACCATTGTCATTTAACATTCAGTTGCAGTACACTTATTTTGGCAACAGTCTCTAAACCTGAAATTTTCTAGCTGATCTTTATATCAAACACATCCACTCATGGATCTGAGTTTACACAGAGCTAAATGCTTATTTACAACCAAACTTACATTTCCTTCAAAAAGGGAGAAGAAAGTGGTAACACATGAGACAAGGTTTMTTGAAAGATAGAGCAAACAGAAAACCAAGTTTCTTAGTTCGAGAAATAACATTATTGAGCTCTYCTAGTAGGACCTGGCAGGTAGGCTCCCTGTACAAGTGTATGCTTCATTTTTTTTGTAGATACTTTTAAATGCTGATGTAATTGATTGAATTTTGAAGTTTGCTTGACCTGCTCAGTGGCTGCAGCAGGAAGGTGGTGGATACCACTGTTTCTGGCATTATTTGGTATGTAGTCTCTGCTTTCTCTATACTACAGCAACATGTTCTAACAGACCACATGAAAAGAAGGAAAGGTCTTTATTTGTAAGGCACAGTATTACTCCTATCTGATTTAACTTCAGTTTTTCCCCTCCTATTGGTCTTTTCTCTAACAAAACTGCTGTGTTTCATTTGCCAAATAATGTACACATTCAAAAGAACTACTAAAACTGTGGCAGCTTTAGACATTATATGCAGCAAGCTTGCTGAAGCTGTACTAAATCTGAAGAAAAAAATTGTTGTTAGTGCTCAAATTATATATAACCCAATATCCTTTAAAATGGCATTTGTCCAGCTGTTCTCTTTCTTCTCMTGGGGGATCTGGACAGTAAGATAGCATTGCAAATACAAATATCTAAACTTAAACAGTTTTGTGAAGTAGTTTCTTGAATGAAAGTGATTATCTGATCTTCAGACTGGAAAGTAACCTGCAGCTGATTCGGTGACTATATTCACTYCATTAAGTCTGTACACATCTTAAGACCAAGGCTTTCCACATTTTTTTTCCTCCAGTCTGTGGAGCCCTAAGTTTCACGAACCTGTAGAAAGCACAAGTGAACTTAATTTTTTCCAAATGAACCCCTGCAAATCCCGCAGTCATCACCAACTGAATCCAGTGGTCCATAGGTCAATAAATTTCATCTATTACCTACACGGACTGCGAACTAATAACTAAAAGCCAGACCCAATGTGGTCAAAAGCAAAACTCCCACTGAGTTCAGTCGGCCCAGGCTTGCACCGCCAAGCTGCGCTTGTGGTATGGAACAGGAGAAAGGAAAAGTTGTCATTTCTGACAGAAAATCCCTTTTTACATACAGAAAGCACGTGAACCGCTTCCATATTYGCCTGGAATCCTTTGGCACAGCTGCAAATGGCCACATATGTAAAGTGCACAGCACGTTTTCCTATCCACTTAATACACATCCATTGAATTGAACCTTAAATGTTGCAAACTGAAAAAATAAATAAGGAAAGAAGTAATCAATATGCATGTACTGCGATTAAATCAGTGACAGCTGCATGCCATTCAGAAATGAAAAAAAAAGGCAATATAAAGGGTATGTCATTGAAAAGCCTTCAAATACATTGACTGAAGATACATTTACACTGAAAATTCAGAAAATAATTAAATGCATTCATGTTGTAGGACAGCAGACTTGGAGATAAAACTGATAAAATACATGTAGATTACATTCTTTTTAGCTGAGAGCTTATTTTGGTCTAGATTCTATAACATTTGTTAGCAATTAATATTTGAAAACCACATTTTCTTAAGCTATTATGAAGCTCGTGTTTTCCACTTCAACAACAACCAAGACACGGTCACAGGAAAACTTGTTCTCCATGACCTATATCAAGCCGTGTGTATGGAGCTGGACTTAAAAATCCATCCCACATAGTTTAGTTTTAGTGGACTTAACACATTTTAAATGTAAATTTATGTGCCTTAACATATCCAGAATATAACAAATACACAATAATAATAAAAAAAATACCAGCACTGTTTTATTTCCTGAGATACTCCTCAAATGTGAACATTATAAGTTAGAGCAGTGATTTTACTCAACTGATAAAACAAAAGGTTAGTGGCTGGTTTTACAACAGTATATTTGGAGAAACAAGTTTATAAAGCGCTAATTTAGCTTGTAGGGTTTTCATACAACTTTTATGTAAACATAACATAAAAAAGTATACAAAATTTGAGTGTATACTGACATGAAAAGTAGTATTTCACCATTGTGAAAAATCAGAAGTGCCAAAATATTTTATGTGCTTATCCAGGAATTTCAAACATTTATCCTACAAAGCTGTGCATATCTCACATTTGTCGTAATACACAATCATAAAACACACAGGAGAGCCTGAGGATGCAACCAGCTGTGTTTCTGTATCACAGTGCTCATTTTAGCATTGAAACCAAGCTGAGTTTAATACAAAAATATTGGTTCAGAAAATGTTAACGAGGAGGTTGCACTGCTGCTTGGTTTTACGAAGTGTATTATTTTAARTTTTAGTAGCCTTAACAGACTCGCTGCTCCCCTACAGACAAATATCATTACAGTGGACATAAAGGATGTCTGCCAGTGATACGTTCTGTTACTGTATATTTTTCTACCTATCGTGTGTGTATACATACATATATATATATATATGTATACACACACACACACACAAAACACAAATAAAGTCTAGGCAACATTACCTCAACACGGTTATCCAAAAAAGGCAGTATTTTTACAAACACTGCCATCTAAAAATAAAGAGCTTTTAGAAAAGAGTATCGGGCTCAAGAACAAATCCGGCCACGCGGGCTCCGGGGCCGCGGATCAGCGCCGCGCGGCGCCGGGCCGAGCGCCGCGCGGACGAGCCGGACGACCTCCACCACGCGGACAGCAGGGAGGTGCCTGMCGGCCTTGGGAAAACTGCCCTGGTACTAGGCCGCTGCAGCGTTATCGCTTTCTTTAGGCAAACTGAGCCGTTCTGTAGGTAGCTCGAATTTTAAGAAAATGCCAACGCTTTCTTAGGAGGCGATCAAGAAACTTGCCCTAAAATCCCATCGCCTGACCTGGAATTAGACCAAAGCTTAGAGAACCTCAAAGGAAGGCGGAAAGCACTTTGTCGAAGATGCTTCCATTCCAAGTTTTGCTCTAAGTAAAAATACCTCGTGCTACTGGGAAAAAAAAATCTTCCACATGGAATTTCTTGCAAACATTTGCTGTAGCACAGAGTGGTCGAACCAGACACAAAATTGGTAAACCGCAAAATGGATTACATCCTCCTCCCCCGAAAAAAAGCAAATAAAAAAACCACCACAAAACCCAAGACAACATCAGTCTGCAAATGCAAACAAATTTCAGGGACCACACCTGAAAAATGGGCAGAAGCATGTTTCAAACTGCATTCTGCTTTCAAATCTTAAAACGAAGAGTTGGAGCCACCCAGTGGAAAGTAAAGTTAACCTGAGATTAGCTCTCTTCTACCTAAAAGTGAAGAACATGGCATCTTTAAAAATAGTATCAAGATACCCCATATAACAAAATACCCGTTTTCTCACATGAGAAAATTCAACTGGGCTTCATGCAAAAATAAAGAATAATGAAACAAGATAGTTACCACAGTTACCTGCAAATAAATTCAGTGTTCAAACAAATTTTAAAGACTTTTAGATTTGAGCCTTAAAAAAAAAAGGAAGGAAAAGGCATCTGTAGGAAACATCGATGAAAAAATAAACTTTTCAACGTAAAAAAATGTTCTACTTGCTGATTAATTCAAGTAAATCGACACAGAGAAGTGGTATCAGGCAAATAAYGAACGCTCGGTTTCGACTAGCTAAAAGCCCCCGAGCACACACAGAGCACTAATGGAGACGGGGAAGGGGCCGCCGCTCCGGCCGCGCCGCGCTCCGTGAAAGACAGCGCCCTTCGGCCGTCGGCACAGGAAACGCAGTTCAGGATTAACTGGCGAAGCCCAAAAAAAGGGAAAAAAACAGCGAGATTCTGCAGAGACTGGAATCGCGAGGGAAGCACGGGCGAACCGACTCAGGGCGTCGAGTCCGCGCGCCGCCCCCGACGGGCGGCTCGGCCCGTTGGCGCCGCTCGCGCACCAGGCGCCGCCGGAGCGGGCGCCGCCTCTGCCGCCCTCCTCCTCTGACTGGGTTTGRGCGGGAAAGCAGGCGGCGGTTGAATCGCGCGGGGAGTTTCGTGCGGGGCTGCGCRCCGCCGCCGCCTTCTCTCGGCACCGCTCGCGACTGCTGTCACGCCGCAGCGAGCGCCTTAGGGCTGGTCTGCAGCTGCTGCGGCATCATGGTTCGTAATAACCAGGGGGAAAAAAAACAAACACCCTTTGGCCAGCCCTTCTCCCTCCTCTCCCAGATCCAGGCTCTCTCCGAGTGACTYGGTCCAGCTTTTCTTTCCTCTGCTGAACGATTTGAGCTCCGCAGGATTCACACTCGTGTTTTCTTCTTACTGACAGTGCCTGGTTYGGGGGACTCACACGGTGCTTGCAGACCGCAGGCAATCCCCTTGCATCGCATGTTACAAGGGCGGGTTCGGTAATCTTCCCGTATTTCTATTGAACTCAAACGTTTTTTTTTTTGTTTTTTTTTTTTGTAGTCGCTTGTTAGGACCTGTGAATCTTGCTTTCTCTTGTTTTGGCGCATAACGATGGCAGGGAAAAGAGGGAGACGGCACCATTAGGAAGCTGTTTAGAGGTCGGCGAGGGCTCCTTCTTGGCCATCTCACTGCCCAACAGCTCCGCTCTACAGCGAGAGGTCTCCTTTGCTTTAAGCAGACGTAGAGGCAGAGCAGCTTGGTTCCAGGCAACGCTAATGCGCTCACTAAGCTCCTCAGCTGCTCGAAGAGGTGCCAGTTCCCAGCCAGGAGTCAGGCACCAGCAGTCCCACACCCGGAGCACGCGTATCCACCACGGCACAGCCGTCCGAGTCTGAACCGGGGTAACTTTCGGTGGAAAGGCAGGCCTCTCGGGGCGACACCGGGGAGATCCCCAGTCAGTCTGCACCGCAGTGTCGCGCGGCAATACAGAGATCACAAGAACACCTTCGTTCCCGTGACACCTGGGACCCGACTGCACGGACTGGCGGCGGTCRCGGCGCGTGACAGACCCGCTCCAGCGAGGCAGGCCGGGGCGTCCTCGAGGGAGAGTAGCGTTTAGTCTAAACAGAGTTCCCAGCACTCCAGCTAAGAGTCGACACTCACTGCTAACGTTAAAAACCTCCGAGCTGCATTTGCTCCATTTAAACTCCACCACTAGCAAGAAAAATAGAGCCTGCTGACATACTGAGGCATACATACTGTCATAAATTATAATAAAATATTTTCTGTTTGAAGAAAGAAGCTTATGAAAATTATTTGGGCCTGTTTTCTCCTCTAAGCAAAATAAATACAAGAAACAACACATGGAATGCGCTCCAGAAAATAAATGGCATCATTTCATAATTATGACACTGCAAGTAACACACAAAAGGCTCAGTTCTGTGCCTTATAAATTATCTGTACACTATGCAGTGTCTAGGGRAAAAAAAATGCACCAAGTATTTCAACGATCAAATCAACTTATTGAGAGAAGTGAAAAGTGGCTGTGAACCCAAGCRTCTCTGGGCAAGGGGTTTTATTTCCCACTGGTGCGTGGCCGAGTCTGTGACACGTGGTAATAGCAATCTGCCGGATTGCATCTTCCATGAGGTCCGGGTGGCCCCTGCGGTCCGGGTGACCCTGGAGTTCCCGGGGGGCCTGGCAGGCCRGTAGCTGGTAAAATAAATTTAGCAATTAGCATAACCCTTGGCAGAGTGCACACAGCGTCCTGCTTTACATCACTGAAAGTTAGCTTCACACCAGCTAGTCTGCAAGAAGGCAGTGATATCCAACCTCAGGCTACAGCAAAAATCAGGAGGAAATACACTGAGGTAAAACTGGTGTGAGAACGAGGAGAAAAGAGTGTTAGTTCATGAATAATGATAGCATAAATAAATCTGGAGACTTGTACCTGAAGGGCCAGGTGGTCCAGGATTACCAGGCAGTCCAATTCCAGGCTCACCTCTTTCCCCTTTCTGTCCTCTATAACCTACACAGAATAAAGATATGAAAATAAGAGCATCCTCTTATTATAAACAGTTATCTGCTATCTATCTATCTTATTGACAGAAAATTATCAAACGAAATGCAAATGTGAAAACAGATGCCCACGTTTTTTCTGAGCTTGGTAATACAACTATTATGTTTAAATGTTCCTCTGGAAAATATGAAGATTTCTAGCAGTAACTGCTGAATCCTCTGACAAAGGACTCTTGCTAGATTTACTAGCCAAYGTTAACAAAGATTTTAAGTTACCTTCTGAATAAAGACTTTAGCGTGTATTCTCCTTCAGTGTCACCTGTTTGGTCACCAAGCCCAAGGCTAGCTGGAATCTGACGGTCCATTTCACTGACCGTGTTCATGGAAGCACGACTGCCCAGGGCAGTCAGTCCTTCTCACGGGGATAGCCCCCCCAAAACTGAGTGAGACTTCGCCCTTGCCACTACACATAGAGCTTTATGTATGCACATTTTAGACTGCAAGCTTCTTGRGCTGGAAGTTGTATAAGTTGTCCTCCGAGCAAGGCGTCTCTAGAGCTCGTGCAGATTACGAGCTCTAGCAGGCAAAGCCCATTTCGGCCCGACTACCTATACATCGTCGAYATGGTGCGAGTGCTAAGTGTGTTTTGATTGCTTGTGTTCGTTTCCTTCATGGGTCATAGCTTTGTATTAAAGAAAATTAGCTTCACACCCCCACTGTGCRACTCTCTTTTCTTAAAACTCTGGCCACGTTTTTATTAGTTGGAAACATTCTGGATGCCTTAGAGCAGAGAACTCATGAGATTATTCCAAGTTAAAAATCTATAAAGATATAGCTTTTCTATTCAAACAATATAATTTAGGTGGGAGGGAGAATGAAAGGATTTTCAGGCATTTTGAAAGCAACAAGTGTGACATCGGCCACAACCCCTTATTCTAAAAGGGTTACGACAAAACCCTCCTGTCTSCCCTCCCCACCACCTCAGCTGTTGGCATGGAAGGTGATTACACTAGTGATTAATTTGCCAACTTCTGGTCACATTTGCTATTAAATTTGTTCTGCTTCAGGGACCAGTGTATTTGCAGGGATGCCATAAAMGAAACCTCTTGGGAGAAAGCTGTGACTTCTGTTAAATTAAGGGAGAAGAGACCCAGCTGACCAGTCAGCATAGTGCTATTGGTGCAACTTACGTCTCATGAAAAATAAAGGCAGACGAATGGCAAAGGTTGTCTCCTCAGTGTACCTCAGCCCGTGGCAATGCTCTACTTTACAGGACAACCAAGAGGGAAATCCTGTGGGCACCAGCTCAGCGTTACAACAGACACAGTGCAATAGGAATGGCTCACAAGGTATTCAGACTTTTTGTTCAGCACAAGCTTATTCTACATTTCAGTAGAATTTCCATTATTGATTGCAGTCAAAGAATCACAGGTTTCAAATCAGAGCATCAGTTATCTTATTTTCTTCTCTCAACACCCCAACAAGGAAATGACAGTGGAATTCATACAGGCAAAACAGTAGCAAATTCATGCAGGATGACATGCATGACGTAACAGAAGGAAATAAACTGTTTAAAAGGTCACAGAAAAACAAACTTCATATTAATCATGCATTCTGGTAACCGAGTTGTATTAAACAGAATTGTGCGAGGTGCATAAGAATACAAGCTATAGAGACTCAGAAAAGGCAGTATGAAGGTGTTGGTATTCATCATGAATCTTGTTTGCTCTTTAATGACCATGCTAATATTTATATCAAAGCTGGCTGGCTCTGAAAATCTTGTGTAATTCATAGTAGCTGCGACTGTTTGAGAAGCTCAATCACACAACCACAAAGTCTATTACATTTCCTATTTATTATATATCTCTATGTTTCTTAATTTACAATAGACAGTTACAGTACATTTCTCACTACAAACCCAGTTAATTATAATTTTACAAAGTAGTGCTGCCACTAATTATTTGTTTTGCATTTCTTTGGTTACGGGGAAAAGAGAGAAACCACATTTACGATAAATCACATTTACAATTTCCATAATAGCATTATTGTAGATAACTAACATAACATAGTCGAAAATGGATGAAGATATGTTGAAAGATTCTGTAAACATCACTGGAATTCAAGACAACAAGGACAAAAAAYCCAGTAGTACAAACAGCAGTCTGCCTATGCAAATGTATGAACAAGCATTGAGTAAACAATTACTGGCTGTATCTGGATACATATACAAAGGTGTCGCTTGTATAYAGTGGCAGAGCAAGCTCTGTTGATGTTGAAGTTTAATATGAAATATCCTGGGTATCTTTTCTAAAAATAAGGCTTTATTTAACAGAGTATAAGCATATAAGTAAACAGGCTTATAAGTAAACAATCTAAATGCAATATGTGATTCTGGCAGTAAAATATTTGCTTTTCAGTGAGGTATATTTTGCTCAGAAGCAGGTCCTATGATTACACTTCTGAAGGATAATATTACCTTCCATCTGTGCTTAAAGTGACAAATTCATACAGTCAAAGGGAAGTATTATCATACACCCGAATAAGGTTTTGATTTTTGATTTGAACATGAAGGCAAATGTTTTAAATTTCTACTGGCAGAATCACAACTCCAGTAAGCGGTTYCTGCTTAATTCAAAAGGCTTCCAAAGGCAACTGCTTCAGCAAAGCCTTGCACTTGGGTTCCAGAGGTTTTGTTGTAATTCCTGCACCCCAAAAGCTGTTGTATGTAAACATGCACCCGATGCGGGTAGTATGGGAAATGCTTGGTAGTAGCATATAGCAAGTATATATTTAAACAGATAAGCACTCTTCTTCTGTTYGTAGACTGGTGATAGCTAAAACACAGATTACAGTTCGGTGCTATCTAACAGTACTACAAATATTAGAGCCTGTCAGAAGCATCAATACTGCAACAGCCTGAGCTCTATTTGGAAATGATACAATTTCATATCTACATGCTCTGGAKGGACAGAAACAGTTATCTCATTTAAACAGCTCCAAAGAGAATTCCATCTATCTCCSTGAGACCCTCTTCCACCTGCATGGAGAATGTGGCAGCTGAAMCTAGCATGGCAGCGTCCAGAGAAATCTGAGGTTCTTTTAACACAAATGTGAGGCAAATACACGAACACAGCAGAGAACAACGATTCCAAAGTATCCACTGTATTTTAGTGTGCAAACAGTGTGCATATCACTGCATTCTTGAAAACATAAAACTGCAAAGCAACAGAAATGGTGCTAARAGCAAGACCTTCTCATCCAGTTTCCAGTGCACATTCTGAATCCACTCCGTGCATCACAGCCCTCTCAGCTGCGAGGTAGTAACTGGTTTTCAAATCAGACTAAAACCAAGTTGATTTCACTTCCACAGTAAAGAATAGTTTAGGGGAGGTAAGACTTTAAAACTGTGCAGCTATTTCAGAAGTAAAGGGTGACTGTGTCTGGACAGCATCCACTACGATGAACTCTTCATAGCAACCAAGGCCTCTAGATACTCCCACCATACAAATCAGTAAGAGAAACAATTTTTAAAGCAGAGTTCAGCAATAAAGATAAGGAATTTTCATTATTCATCACACGGTATTTTTCTTTCCTGAGCTGGGATGTTTGATTCCTGAGCTGGGATGTTTGATTCCTTGGGGCTACCATGAATTATACAACTGATAAAAATCTCTTGATGTTCCTTTAATTTGACAGAAATAGTGAAATTTAACTAGGATGAACACTTCTTTTCTTTGTAACAGTCATATTAATACAAAGTATAATATGCATCTCTGGATTGCAAAATTACCCCAGTGTGAATTTGGACTAATGGACCAAAACTCACTTTCTATAATGGTCTTTAAAAATCTAATTAAATCAAATCAAATTAGGCTAGTTCTTCTAACACATGACAGAATCTGACTGATTGTCTGCAAAATAGGTAACAATGGTAACACCTGTCAATAAAGTGTTTAAATAAACTTCTTGTTGTCTACAAGACGCTATCATCCTTTAAAATGCATACATAGTAAACAAGTTCCTCTGCTCTCCCTTAAAGAGATCCTGTACCTTTCACTGGTAAAAATGCTCCACAGTATCACATTCCTGTAGCTTATGTTATAGATGTTTTTTTCAATGAGGAAATATATACATGAATATTTCAATCATTCTTATACGAAGTCTGTTTTAAATTCCAACTGCATGTTTCATCATTTGTGTTGCAGCTCTTCGTTGTTTTTTTGTTTGCATGCTATGTTTTTTCTGGGACCATCATATAAAATCAAAATTATTTGTACCTAAAGCATTGGGAACTATGCTTTGTACTATGAGCTATGTACTATGGCCAACCTTACTCAGGGATAGCAGGTAACAATTCTGGAATTCATTAGAATTGAATGGCTCTGCTCCCAGCAGACTAAGAATTCCTTAAAGACAGGCAACACTGCCTTCTCTAGGAAGCTCTCTGCTGAGCCTTTTAAATACCTAGAGTAGGCAATCTGCAMGAGAATTACTGCAATGAGTAACTGGCAGTCAGTACTCACTTACTCGCTGTTTCCCCACTCTCCCTACTATTTTTCAGTATGAGAAACCCTGSCCGATGCATACTATGTGTTTGGCGTACCAACTACGTACAGGAACACAACATGCTTCCTCGCTGACCTGGGCACACGTGCAGACAGCATGCTGCCCTGATGGCCTCAGACACACATGCGTATAACATGCTTCTCCAAAAAGCCCTGCCTGCCACATCTTTTATGGCTGAGAATAAACTGAAATATGCATGGATACTTTTCAATCTGCTCAGAGATATCAATTTCATGTCACTGTTGGCACAAAACAATCACATGGACAGGCACAGCGGGGAAAGGCATGAACTGTATTTGTAAGTGTGCTTCTCTCAGGGTGGTATCTTTTACTCACAGTGTAATAAGCAGGCAAGACAAATTTTTGTCTTCCCCTCTTTTGCAGTATAACTTTATATATCTTCTGATATATCAGAGAAGTAAGTGCTTCTCACTTAGTTTAACTCTTACTAACCAAAAAACAGTACTGAGCATACTGGTAAAATATATGGAAATCCTGTGTACAYGGGGCACTACTTTTACTTAAGCATAAGGCATGAAAAAGCAGYTTTATTTGTTTTCAAGCATAGCTATCATCTTCACTCTTGATGCTCACTAGCTGGAAATTAAGCCTAGTACAATGTGCTACTTCCCAGAAACAGCTGAGACTATCCACCACATACATAATCATTGAACAAGCTGGCACTGACATTAAAGTTGACTGTTGATAGTGATCTGAATATTTAGATAATGAAGAAGTCAGTGTTGTAAGACTCTAAGTCTTTTACTGTTTTCCTTGATCCTTTATTCTTGTTTGTTCTTCTTATTCTGAGCTCATCACATTTTTCAAGCTTCTGTCAAGGGTTTGCTCTTATCAATGTTAATAAGTCTTTATTCTTCTGATAGCTTTAGGATCCACACATCTTCAGTTTTGCTTTCATGTTCTTCATTCCAGTCTGACTTGCTCTGACTCCAGAGCAGACCAAACTAACAAAAGATAATAATTAAGAACTACCTACAGATAAACTGCAAATTACATATTACYCACAAAAAATTATTATTCTATAAATTCTTTTTTTCTTTTATTCTGTTCTCTTCTTCCTCTAACCTATGACACGCTGAATCTACCAGGGAACACAGTTACCTTGGATTCCTTGAAGCTAATTTTATAGTGAAGGACAGTCTAGTGGAACAAGAGTCCTGCACTGCCTGAATGCACTACAACGTACAAATCGCAATTTGAGATATAGTGAAAAGCTGATTACTCTGAAGTTGATTTGTGAAAATAGATTATTTCACTGTAAGAAGAATTCATACTGTAATATATCAGTTCTCACTGCTTCTTAAAGAACAAGTTTTGTCTTCAATCTTTCCTTTCCACATTCTCAGGATCAGAGCTGAAAGCGCTCAGACTTGGAGTTCAAAATTTGTTTCTTAGATAAGATGTTCTCTCAATGTGGATCAGGATGTAAATAGCTAYATTAGAGTGCTGGAATAGCTTTTCTTCCTTGTTAAGGTATTTTAGAGGAAAAATAACTGCTACTGTAGGTAGATATCTGTCAGCTTTAGATATCTGTCAGTACTTTATCATTTATTAGAATAAAATGCACTGATTAGGAATTTTTAATCAACAAAATCCACACATTTACCAGGAGTTAATATTTAGCTCTAGTCTGGAAAAATATAAGTATAGTTTTAAAAGTTAATCATTAGGAAGCTAGATATGTAGTCCTGGCTCTTTTAATGATTATTAGCAAGTGTATAAAGATTTCAAGATACAATTTATAACAATTTTTTTTGGAATTCCTACCTTGAAGCCCACGTTCTCCTGGTGGCCCTGGTAAACCATCTTTTCCTGGAGGCCCTGGTAAACCATCTTTTCCTGGTGGCCCTGGTCTTCCATGAGCTTGGGAAGCAAGCATTGCTGCAGGGAGCTTCAGCTGGGATACAAACTGAGCCATCCTCTCTTCATTAATGAAGGACAGAAGAAAGACAGGGGATAAGCAATCTGCTAGCAAAATACATAAAACCAGATAAAACCCTACATCTCAGTCAAAATAAGTTTTCAGAAGTGTGTTTAGTCCTTCTGAATGTTAATGGTCCAAGGTATTAAATGCTCCTGTAAGTTGTTGGATCATCAGTTTGAACCAGCTTCAACATCTGAGTCCTTACCCTTTGAAGTAATCTGAATGAATCCGTACTAAACKTTCTATCACTACTATCTTTTACTAATATATTCCAGTATTTCAAGTGACTCCTCCTGATGGAAGTACTTAAAATACATGAAGACAGAGTGATCAGTATTTAACACTTCTATGAAGGAATACCTTATGTATCTATAACTCTCATTAAATTGCAAAGTGGAGCTTAAATACTGTGAGTAGTTGTTGGGATGAGCTGAAACCCCAAACAAAATTGTAAAAAAAATATAAATGCTCAGCAAACATTATTAACTGCAAGGATTTCAGCATGAAGTATTCATATTGTTAGAATAAAGTGTACTTGGTAACACCTCAGTGTTCAAAATTGTTAATCTTGACTCTCTCTCAGTAATATTGGATTCAAACACTTAGCTAAGCATTGAACACTTTATTTAGGTATATACTTGGATGGATTTTAAAGATTTAAGAAAAGAATTTAAATAAAAAGTGGGCATAAAACAAAAAATAAGCAAAATGACAGAGTGGAAAATAGGCAAAGTGAAACAAAGGCAAAAATAGGAGATTTGTGGAAACAGCAGTGAGGAGTAGAAAATGGATAAAGGTATAAAGACAAAAACTAATATTCCCTGTAGAYAAGACACTTTTTGATATTTCTTTTTTATGAACAATCTAAACATCCATTATCGTTCTATTTAAGTGGGAAAAAGATGGAATCTTAGTCAACAAACTCCTCTTGAAAGACACAATAGGCTGAACTTTTTGAGGAGTGACAATCTGGGGAAGGCTGAAAGTACACAAAATGACAGTTTTGTTATAAAGTGAAAAACTGGTTGAATAGTTTAAAAAATCTCAAACTTTACATGGTTTCTTGTATCCCGCAAAGATAAGATGAGATCCTATATCTGCAATAAATTAATAACAAAATGGCTAGGTCACATTGCAGACAAAAGACATACACTTTGCAGCCAAAGAGAAGCTGTCATTTAGTGGTATTTTAGCAGSAGCCTGTTTCAGAAACCTTTATGAGTTACAGTTTTTAAAGCTGCAAAATGAGTTCTGGGGAAGAATCTACGATTCYTTTTCAGAGTAGAGATATGTCTAAGAGCACTTACATAATGCAAAGGCCTTGGCTGAATCTGATACTTGCTTAAAACTGTGCTGGAGGTTCRTGGTCTGCAAGGAAGCTCTTGGAGCCCTTTGACACAAGTCATTGGACTCCAGCAATTCAGACTATCAGAAATCCTAAACAGAGCTGCATGGTAACTCCAGTGTGGGATAATTTCCCCCCTAGAGTGTGGGAAAGTCTAAATCTTGCTAACTAAGTCCAGATCTGTTGCACAGTGACGGTCTCTGTTCTGGAGATACAGAAGTTTTTATTGGAAAAAAGAAATGAAAAAAGGTAATAGTGTATTCACACTACACACCACACAACTGTGTGATGGCATGTCAAGTGTGTACAATTTGAAGACTTTTCCTAACTACAGTTCTACTCTGACAYGTAGCTGTGGGATCCTACACCTAAAGCTCTTGTCTTTATTTTATAAATTTACTGAGCTGGGTGTTTTTCATAGAAAACATGGCAAATGTCTTCTGTTTTTCTTTTATTTTTTTGAACATTTCTATACAAGAATGACAATACAGAAATTTAGGGTAGGATTCTGCAGCAGTTCTACACACAGGCCTCCTATCATTACCAGAAGTTGCTTCTTATGCAGAGACCACAGAAAAGATCAAATCCACTTTAACAGAAACTTCGTACTATTCTATGCACTATTCTACGCAGAGTAAAGCATTTGAATTCTGAGCTCTGCAGTATTTGGGAAGCAGCACACAACCTTTTGTGGTAACCCTTATCACGGATGTCAGGAAACAGGGAAATCCCTATGGGAAATCCTACTGTAGTGGGTCAAACAATGCAGAGGGAAAAAGCAGCCTTAAGAAACAAGAGGGAAATAAGTTTCCACTAAGGACTAGAACTGCAAAAATTCTCTCTTGAAGAAATGCACATTCTTTCTTCAAATATGAAAGAAAGATCAGACTTGCTTGCCTGATCAAAACAGCTATTTGTTGAAAACACATAGCAGTTTATATCTGCATAACTGAATACAGTTAAGTCTTTCTTTCACTTAAATAGTTATCCACTAAGTGGCCAAAATAATTAGATGCTTCTGCTGTGTCTATTTTAGTAAGTTTYCAGTGTCTTCATGGTTCACATTTTTCCTGCTTCTGAGAGGGATGTATGGATTGAAACCTAAAAGCAATTGTTTTTAGCTAATTTATTTGAAGCAACTTATTTTATTAATTTAACAAATTTAATGAATTTAAGGGTTTCACTAAGCCTATCTAGAGTTGCCCTTCTGATTAATATTTAGAGCAGCCTTCCTTTCAATGTTAACCTCTGTTACATACTATCTTGTATGATGACAGTATGATTTGCTTGGGAGAAGCAAACMTAACAGGATGTATGAATCCGAGTACATGGTAAAAAAGCTTGCCTTGCAGATCAGAATCACACCAATACTGGCTGGAAGGAACCTCTGGAGCTCATGGGGTCCAGCCTCTTGCCTGAGGTGGGACTATGATCAACCCCAAATCAGGTCAACCATAGATTCGTCTAGCYCATGCAAATCTTGAAAATCTCCAACCTCTCTGGCTAACCTGTTCCAACGCTGCATTAATCTCCYAGTTTTTCCTAATTTTTTGATTAGGAAAAGTTTTTGCAAATGTACAATCTGACACTCCCATGCTGTAATCTGTGGTCATTAGACGTTGTTATATCACATGGCACTACGAAGAAGAGTTTACTTCTGCTGTCTTTTACTAAACAATCSCAGCTCATAACCTCTCCTTGTAGGTCATGTGCTGTCAGCCCCTRACCCTCTTGAACGTTCTTTGCTTCATCTTCTCAAGTTTCTTTGCACCYCTCTTGCACGGGGGGCCCAAACCTGGACATGGTATTCCAGATACAGCCTCATCAGTGCTAACAGAGGGGTATAATAGCTTGCCTCAATGGTTTGTCCACACTCCTCCTGATGTCGTCCAGTATGCTGTTTACCTTTTGGCAGTAAGTACAGTGTTTGTTCAGATTCAATCCCCCGTCCACCACAGTGCAGACCCACCCCAACCACGTAAAGCATCCCATGATCGCTAACCATGTCCTTCTAACAGGAATTGTTTTACTCACTRAGGAAAAGATTACTACTCATAAATGACATTTTTGATTTTAGAGTTGCTTTTAATGAAAAAATGAAAGCAAAGCTAATATAGCCTGACAGAAACTTTACCGTTTAGCTCAGTTTATAGATTTGAATTCTTAATCATATACAGGAATGTGAATCTACAATGATACATATATATGTTTGATATGATGACTATCATTTGGAGCAAATTATCTTTTAATTTTTCTTCAGAAGGAAATACTCTGGTTAATAGATATTTTAATTTACAGTAACAATTATTTCTTTGAATTATATTAAATAGTTCTAAACATCAGCAGTTAGCTGATTGGTACAGCAACAAGGCAGCTATTCAAGTACAATGCAAGTTATATCACATATGTTAGAAAGGTACAAAAAGGCTACAGGRAAATAAAAACATTTAGAACAGAATTTAAGATTTAGATTCATTTGTGCAATACTTCACTTTCTTACCTTCGAAAACCTTAAGAACCTCTTGTTTGATATATTTTTTTATTTCTTCAGATGAAACTGAATCAGCCTGATGAGGAAACAAAGAAGTGATATATATCAGTCATATACACGTAACGAAGACAGATACTCAGGGCATTTTTATAATGCTACAAAATCAAAAGATGCTAGAACTGGAACTAAGCAAGCAAAACTTTCACCAAAAATAAAATGTCCCAAAATAGTTGTGCTATTCACCTAACTGAAAAGGCCATTTTTTCCTAAATAGACTTACTATAATATTATGAAAGTCTCTAATACCATACAGTATAAGAGGCACTCTCAACTATCAGGATGAACTATCAGCATATTATATGTGCTCTGAATTTAATAATATCGCTTTTTTATAAGACTATTCTAAGGATATCCAGTCATACTATTATGCTTTACTTGCTTCTCATATAATGTTTGTCAACTTCTCACTTCCACCGGGGACTAGCTGCATTGATGCACAGCCAAGTAAATAATACTGTATCAGAGCACCAATAACTTACATTAGAAAAGGGTTTTAGAGCTTTATCCTATTTGATTGAGGTTATCTCAGTACTTTAAAAAAAGACCACGTGTGTGTGTGCGCACACATGGAGACAAATCAAGGTACATACAACAGCAGGTAGAATGGTAATTTCTCTTTTTTTGAGGATCATTTCTGTCTGCCTGTATTTCATTCCCATTTGCAAACATTTGTACTTTAGCTCATAAGTTTATGAAAAACTTGTAAAATTAATTCAACTGAGTAACCATCCTTTGATTTGTCAGGAGCTAAGTAAGTTAAGCATTACCTAACAACTGCTCTGAAAGTAGCACACGAGCACTCACTTAGTGAAAAGCAAAATTCAAAAGAGCTGTTTGATCACCTAGGTAAATTTTTTCCCACATCTGGTAACTGAAGAGAAATTTTAATTTTTATGATATTGTTGCACTGTTTGATTGAGTTTCCACTGCTCAGCACATGCAACCTTCATGTTTACTGATCTTACAAGCAGTAACTCAGAATTTGCATTTTCTTACCAGAAAACCTGGGGGTCCTGGTGAACCTGGGGGACCTTGATGACCTGGTGATCCTGGATGGCCTCTGTCTCCTGGTGGCCCAATGGGACCCATAGCCCCCTTTTCACCCGATGGGCCAGGCTTCCCCCTTTCACCCTGTGGACCTTTGTCTCCTGGAATACCCTGATCTCCCTGTACAAAATGAAAGCATAAAGAAAATGATTGCATACAATAGAACTAAGTAGAAAAAGTCACACAAGAATGTTTAAGAGAAACTTCTCTGTTCAGAAATAGGCATTTCTTAGACAAATGTGTTATGCAGGGAAGCTGATTTTACAGGCTAATCCTGACTTTGAAAACCCAGGGGGTAATATTCTGTTTTCTTACACTTCTAATGCTGAACTAAATGACAAAAAATAGCATGACTGTAACCTACTTTTCAAGTATAGAGTTGGGGTACAGAAAGTTTATAGCCCTGATCCATAAAATGACCTACAAATGTCAAAGATGACACAGGTAGAATTTAGGTGCTCAAACTCCTCCAGGTTTTTGTAAAAACAAAAACAAAAACAAACAACCCCCCCCAAGACTAGATGCCTAATATTTTGTTTTTTCACACGCTAATGCCTTGAAAGACTTGACAGTTTTGTGCCCATCTCCATCTTATACCCAATTTTTACTTTCAGATTAGGTTCTCCTCTATTCATTCACTCCTAAAGTTGCAATTTGTTAGATCAGATGAGAACAAGACTACCATAGACCTTCAGGAATAACTCCACAAAAAACTCATCAGTCTGTCCATTCTCACTCAAAAAAAAAATGCTGCTCACTACTCATATGATGTCTCAATGGTCAGGTCAGTCTCTCAAGATGAAAGACCGGGATTCTGTTCCCCCTTCAATCTAAGATCATCCAAACCCATCCCACTAGATGGGACTGGCTTGACTATCAAGCTGCTCTAGAGAGCACTAACTTCAAAGGAAAATCAGTTCAAACTCGTAAGTTCAAAGAAAGGGAATGCCTTTGTGGTCAAGCGAATGAGGGTGCTTAGCTGGCAGACGTGTGGGCTCCTTTCCAGGAGCCACGTCTAAACTCTTTTCTGCATCCAGAACAATATCACACAGCAAAAAAGACTTGCAGTTAGACTGCTCATGTCTTACAACAACAGTCTGATCCTTTATCCAATATAGCGGGGCTTAGGAAGAGAAGGCTGAGTAGGTTAAAACCCACGGTCAGAAAAACAAAATACAAATGAAAACAGAGTGAAGAAAACAATGGAATGAAAGTGTAAAAGACTGAAGTTTCAATGAAATGTTGCGGTTAGACTAACAGGCATCTGTAGGCATATAAAAAGCAGAGCCTGAACAGGTGCTTCATCGGCAATCTGCCCAGTATTTTCAATGTCCCTAATATGATAACGGCAGAAAGCTACCACTCTAGGTTTTATCTGCCTGTACTATCCTATAGATTACATTTTGCTCATTCCTTCTCTAGAAAACAAAAAGAGGAAAAAAATAAACCGACTGTATACTTTTCAGCTAGAATGTAGCTGATAAGGTAATCAAAGAAGGTACAAACACACAATTTTCAAGATAAACTTATGCAAAAATACGAAGAATCAGTGTAATAGATATGAGTAAGAGAAAAGAAATACAGCAGATTTCTGAACAGATGTTTGACCTTCAGGATAAAAATGAACACGGTGAAATGTGTGTTTCTGCATTTTGCCCGTTCTACAATTTCAGTTAATGAAAAAAACAGCAGATACGCAAACTTATTTGTAATGAGTGAACTCCTTGCAAACAGAGTAAATTAAAGGCCAGTATTTTGGCCAGAAACAGCTACCAACATGGGCTGAGATAGGACTTGGTTTGTTTTATTTGTAAGAAATTAAACCTTTTAGAATGACTTAATGCATTAGCTATTAGTTTGCTGAACTATAGCAGTGGAGCAAATCTTGTGTTTAGACTGTTAACGATCCGGTGATGGTTCTTGAGGATCACTGACTGTTCCTGTTGCATCACTTAAGCTAATGTTAAGTTCCACCATAGCAAACAGCACTAACAACTGATTACATCTTTATTAGAGTAATCAACAATCTACATTTATGAGAGGTAAATTAATTAACGAGAGGGAATTAATTGCATTCTTATTCCACAACAAGTACTGGCAAACTGTACTCAGATCTGAAACAGTGTTAACTGACAAAACAATAAAACTGTCATTATATTCTAAAATTATATTTATATGACATGTAAAGATTAAAAAAGACAGACAGGAAGGTAAGGATGCATGTAGGAGGTTGCACACCATTTTTATCACTCATTTGTCCTGGAAAGCTCTTTGATTTCCAGTGAGTTAGAGCTTATTACAGGCTATAATTAAGCTTCACTACAAAGACCACTGTGACATGTGATGTTTTATTGGATTAACTGAAATCATAATGAATGCATTTCTGACTGGAGTTTAAATTCTTTGTAGAGGCACTGACCTCTGGAAATCCTAGCATGAGAAAAAGAAAAACATAACCCTGTAAAAATGTGAAATCTCACTGTCCCACACARATAATTTTCAATCTGCCAAAACTACTGACACAATCACATATTCAGGGAAGTCAGAGTGACATGTAATCAATCCTTATGTGATTACATGTTTGTAAGATGTATTATCTTAAGTTTTTCTTAAAAGAGCTATTCTCCAATATTGCATACATCTGACTTCCAGTTTTATTTTTCATGCATCAATATTTAGAGTGAAGCAAAACTCTAAATATGAATGATTGCTTGCAGACACACAGCCACTTTAGCTATTCAGTAGAAAAAGAGAAGACACGAAGTGGTATCCAAAAGATGGATGTTATCCTTGTCTCAGTCTCAATTTTTCAAGAATAGAYGGGAGTAGGAAAGGGAACGTGTTTGCATCAGGGGAGTTGGAAGAGGAATATTCTKATTGAAGAGGCACAAAATGGTTTCCATAAATTCAAAATTTACAGGAAAAAATGCTCCCTTTGACTTGAAAGGCATAYGTCCAATTGATATAAGCCATTTTCAATTGGTTGGTCATTAAAGTGTGTAGTAATAGCAGCAGTGTTTAGTCCCTCAAAGGAGATGTTAGATTACTTCAGTCCATGTGATCTACATGCTCTTAAGTATCTAGAAGACTGCCTGAAGCTCAGATAAAATTAATTTGCTGTTTTTTCATGTAAAATACATCCTAATAAGGAGCTTGGWTTTTTAGAAAAAGGAAGAAGTTGTTAGAACAGGTGACTTACACGTTCTCCTTTGGGCCCTCGGTCTCCTGGTCTCCCCACAGCACCCTGAAAAATYGATTTTGAAAAAGGCTAAACATATTTCTAAAATGCTGTGTTGTATATTCTTCTACTAGAAGAACTGAAAGCAATTGCTTGCCTAGGATTGACAGTTACGTTATCTGTGAAGAATAAAATATTTWAAAGTATTCAAAAGTATGTTTTCCTACCGGAGGACCTGGCAATCCATCTTTTCCATTTATTCCCTGTAAAAAAAAACACAATTTTTTTATAGTTATGGATCTGTATTTTAAAAATATAAAGGGTAAATGTTTAGTGATGATATCAGTACATATTCTGCAGTTGTGAAGTCAGCAGTTTGTGCGCTTCCAATGTTAAGATACTCAGAAATACTCTTGAGGCATGTCAAACAAAAGAACTTGGGGCCATACTGATCTGCAAGCCTGTTAAGTTTTAACTAAGTAAAAAAATACATCTTCTGCAAAACGATGTGCATCAACTTTAATGAACATGCAACTTTAAGTATGGACTTTTCTAGTGCTACCTCATCACTACATAATCATTGAAGAGATTCATCTTGTTCTAGATAGTAGCCCTTAACTGATATTGTTTTGCATGGAAACATAACAGGAACTAAAAGGTAAACAGATAAATAAACTATTTTCTTGCCCTGTATAACCTAAAGATGATTTCAATGTTTTAGGGGAAATCCAGACCTATTCCCTCAAAACACTGTGCTGTTACAGAGACTATGCCTTAATGGCCAGGCCTACTCTTTGGTCTCTAGGACTTGTTACATGGTACAACTTCAACCTACTTGGTTAATTTTTCTTTTTTTTCCAAAAAGAGGGCGGTCTTGTTCATATCACTTATTGGAAACAGTCCCAGACACACATTATCCCCCAAACTGTAACTGGACATTGCCTCAGAGGGTGCCCACCCTTGTCACTCCCTGACATAAACCACACAAGCAGGCACTGCAGCTCTAAAATTGTATTAGTGATACGCATTTTACAATGATTTCCTAAATTAGACCAATTTGGTGCAGAGGTTACTGAAATTTTCCTCTTATTTCAAGAGGGAAGCATAAGGTGGGGAGACACGTTAAGAAACTTAAATGGGCTACTTCTCGTGCTTGGCACTGAAACATCAGGCTTAGGGGGATTACTTAGTTCTGCACTACCCAAACTGCTGCTAAAATATAAAYGAGGTTCTTCTGAACTAGCTCACGCAGTGCTACAATACAATACGCTGCTGTCTGCAGTGCTGTCGCACTTCAAATGAAGAGGTCAGGTTAGACCTATCCTAAGGGAATAGTAAATATTCCAGGCACAGTGTTGCATTACCTGTGTACAGAGGAATTAATGAGAGCACCATGAAGCAAACAATTTTCTATCTAAACTGAAATTGGGAATGCGTTTTGTTACCCCATCCTTTATAGACTGTGTTGAATGTCTGAATTAACACTGTCCGTCAGAAAAAATACTACAGGATCCTTCATGTCAACAGGACCCAAAGGACCTTCAAAGGATCTCAGTAACATTAATTATTAAAATATCACAGTACYGGGCCCTCATATAAAAAAGAACTCTTGACTGTATGACAAATATGAGCACTATAGCWGTAGATATTCTTAGAAAGATACCTAGCCTAACACAAAGCTGGATGTAATTTCATTTCTTTTGTAACTTCTGACAAATTAAGATGCCTGTTTTTGCAGTGAATCTATATATTCAGTATATAGTTGCTTACCGGTTTTCCTTGTGGCCCTTCTGGCCCAGGGAATCCTATATCTCCTATAGGTCCTCTTTCACCCTTAAAAAGAAAAACACAYGCAAGTTTTGCATTCAGTGTTTGAAATATTTGTATACTATCATTACWGAACTCAAATTTGCACTTACAGGTTCACCTGGCATTCCTGGTGACCCTGGAGATCCAGGCTTTCCCTGCAAAAAGAGAGCATTGAAAATTCAAAATTACTAGAAAATAAAACATTAATTTTTCTTAGCTAAAAAATAAGAGAGGACATGTACTTGATTGAAATGCTCACGTTATTGCTCAACAAATGCTTTAAGACAGTAAAAATGTTTTATCATTTTTTTTTTTATAAAGCAGCTTACATGTTCAYGATGTTATTCTGGCTTATGTGCAGAAATTAATTTAGCCACTTGGTCTCTTTATTTCTGAACAATGAGATAATGTTTTCATGGAAATTTCTTTTACAGCCTCATGATTTCCTTCCTCAGGAACTTCCTGATCCCGACAAATTTTAAAGAGGTTTTATTACTGACTTGATGTCTTTTGTAAATTTTTTTCAAGTTCTTTTTTTGGCCAGTTTTACTGTGGTTTTAACCTCCACCTGCCAGAGTTGATAATCCTTTCTAGTCTCATCATTTAGATAATGCCTTTAGATGGCTTCAGTTTTTTGAAAGATACCTTCTTGCTTTTAGCGAATTTGCTTATCCTATTATTCCTTGCAGGCATGATGGATTAAAAATCTACTGAACACAAAAAACTGTGGACAGCCCATCAAGAAAGACTTGAAAAATGAGCAGAAAAAGGTTGGGCATGCTCATGGTGGATTTTAGCTCTTGCTGCTTCTGGAAGGAGGTAGGGTCTAAGTGCATTACAGTTGCTATYACACCATTTCTTTGACTACCATGTTATCCTATCTAGGCCTTGACATGCGTATATTAGCAGTGGATATAGCACCCTGCTCTTCTAACTGTATGTAGCTTGAAGAAGATAAAGGATAATTCATGTTGGAAGGGACCTCAGGAGGTCCTCTGGTCAAAACTCCTCCTCCAAGCAGGGTCAGCAACAATCTGAACTGGTTATTCAGCATCAGAAAAGCATCTATAACTTTGAATCTGTATTCCCTGCAAATACCCTTGGAACAGATCCTGAACTGATTAAGCGAGGAAACTAACACATCAACACTAGTGACAACTTCAGGAATGACAGGACTGAGGATTCATGTGGAGGAAGGAGGYGTTTGCAGTAATTCTCACAGCCTCTCAGTCCGAGCTTTTCTGATCACAGAATCACAGAATGGTTGAGGTTGGAAGGGACCTCTGGAGATCGTCTAGTCCAACCCCTCTGCTCAAGCACGGTCACCTAGTGCATGTTCCACAGGATTGTRTCCAGGTGGGTTTTGAATATCTTCAGAGAAGGAGACTCCACCACCTCTCTGGGCAACCTGTGCCAGTGCTCCGTCACTCTCACAGTAAGGAAGTTTTTCCATATATTGAGGTGGAAATTCCTGTGCTTCAGTTTGTGSCCATTGTCTCTTATCCTGATAATCCCACTGGCAAAAAGCTAAAGCTAGAATGAGACATTTATACCTCCAAATGGGGAAAACATTCTCTATTGAATCTAAGAAATAATGCCAGGCAGGCAACAAAAATTCTCTTCCAGTAAATGTATGGATACATTTCCAAAACTCTTCTCAGCCTACTAAAAAGTAATGTCTCTCATAAATCTATTAACTTGTTAATTAAAACTGCTTAGCATAAAATGTTAAAAGAAATAATTTATTTTGGTGGATTTCGTTTGAGTTAGACCCAAGCAATAGAACACTTTGCATCAGTGATGAAAGGAACTCATTAAATATTTTGTATACAGCTAGAATAGAGAGCAATACTTCAAACAACAGTAAGACTTGAAACATATCCAGTGGGAAATATACAGGGAAAGAACAATTCTGATCACCCTAACTGGCTACTGCATTATTGATTCACAGCATGCAGCACATTTCAGAACATCAAACTTCAATACTCTTACATGAGCTACAAAACTCAGAAAACTTTTATTTTTCCTTAAAATGTGTACTTTTTATTTGTTTTAGGAGATCTTAACTAGATTAAGCTATTTAAGTCCAATGTTCTCTCTTGGAACTCGCAGTAAATATACTGAATCAGTGGCAAATGGAAATGGAGTGCATAGATGCATATTTCTCTTTATTTCATGAAGCACATCTTTATAATTTAAAAACTGCTCCTGAATGGATTGGTAGCTGCCCAAATTTAATAATAAATGTATTTGCATATAAATAACTCCATRTTACCTCCTGAAAAATGGATGAACTTTTTTTAGTAAACTGTGAATGCAATCTAAAGAAAAGTTGTCTTTGTTTCCTTTAGGAACATGAATGAATAATTATAATTTCAATTTATCATTAGCTACATTTACTTTCACCTACAACAAAGTTTCTAGATGACTTTCAGAAACTTCTAATATCACATATAAATAGCTGGCAGAAACATTCCCCAATGAAAATGTTTGATTGACTTGATATGCAGATCATATGGATTGCTATATCTAAAATTTATAAAATTTCTTTATGATAGAAGGATGCTCAGAGGTTTGGGAATCTCCAGGAATACTGTAAATGACTTTATAATTTGTCTTTATTAAACTGTGGCAATGAGAAGAATCTCATATGCTTCCTTAGCTGAGTATATGCAGCTTTATATTCAAGCTTTATCATGTATTCAGAYCATTTCCTCCTGTCATTTTAATAGTAATACGAACCCTCAGTAGTATTAAAATTTTAATCTCTTCAGGGAAAACATATAATTTCCGTACCTGCCTATTAAGCAAGAGCCAAATACTGGCATTCCACAAATTAACACTACAGCTGAGCTCCTTGCCTAATCTTTTTTTTTTCTGCTTTCCCTAATAAACGTTTTTCTTTAATACAGGTACATACCGGTGTCCCTGCTATTCCTGGTGTGCCAGAGGGTCCACGGTCACCCTAAAGAAAAAATAAATCTATCCTTAAATGGTAATACTCAGAAAAGGAGTTGTTCATAGATTCCAATTAAAACTTGAGAAACGATTATTTAGTGAACTGAAAATGAGGACAAACCAGGCTCTGCTAGATGATAATATTTAGCTCTACCATTGACTCATTTTACAGACTTGAGCAATTAGCTTAGCTTTGTTTAGGTTCCCTTGTATAATGCCATAATTTCCATGCTATACCTTACACTCAGTTTGAAGCTTTACTTGAAAAGCGATGGAAAACCCCTCTAAGTAATTATTATTTGTAGTCATGACAGTGGCCAAAATTAACACAGGGTAATTCACTATCACAGCAGGATGCATATATAAAGATTTACCTTTTAAAGAAGTTACTGCCTCCCTGCTACCCAGTGATCCATTTTCTAMAGGTTATCATCCCTGAGGACTAGGAAGTAGAAGGGAATGTTTGTGCCATGGTCATTTCAGGGCAAAGTTCCTCTCTTTAGCATATGGCCCATCTTCATCTACACTCCAAGCTAACAAAATGGATTTTCTGCAAAAGCTGATGAGACATGAGAACAAATTCATCTTTCTCTCTTACAAAGACTATATACCAATCAATCTTACTGGAGTGGTAAAACCCTTCAGCTAGATTTACCCTAACTAGCTGCTGATATGTATTGGTCTGCAATGCCACTGCTAGTGTAGTGTTGGTTAAGAAAGTGGAAAAAAAACAGGCTCCTACTTGATATAATTATGTCAGAAAAAGCCCTGACACAGGTAATACCATGCTAACAGGAGAATATTATCATGAGATGAGTTTGTTACCTGGAGCTATGTTTTGCAAAAGCTCTGGCAACAAAGCTGCAGCAAAATTCTTTCACGTAGAAGAGCCTGAGGAGATGTTGAGATTTTTGKGTTCTGTTCTTGACTCTTACATTGATTTGTCTCATTCTCATAATTTCTTTCAGGTAATACAATGATAATGATGGTAATTAGTAACACTTATCCACATTCTGCAAAGTATAGATGTTTGACATTGATTGTCTACACAGAGTTTTGAGATCCTCAGATCAAACACGCATCGTACACAGGGCAAAGCATCAGCAATAGGTAGCAATAACTTCTCAAAAACTTTTGAAGAAASGATGCAGTGCAAGATAGTGCAAGACAAATGAATTCAAGTTTTGTTTTGCTTTTTCATTTGAGATTTTCAGACCTCATGACATCAACAAGGAGACAGAAGCTGCAGTAATTGAASTGTCTACCTTAGTACATGTTCAAGATCTTGTTGTGTATCATGTTTGTGATAGAACTGCTCTGTYGTGGCAAACATGATGATCTCAGCAGAACCAGCTCTGAGTCACATAACCTGGATGTGGCAGAGCATCTGGAGGCTGGCAGTCAGTTTCTAGGCTAGGAATGACYTCAGCTACTCTCTGCAAGCTATTGGAGAGAGATCTCCAATTTACTTATCAAATTTACTTATCAATTTACTTATCAAAGGGGCTTGTTAATGAAAAAATGCCCTACTTTATTCACTGTCACACATGTACCCATGTAATAAAGCTAAGCAGGCCATACCACCAAACCAAACAAGGGAAGGCCTTTTGTCCAGAGGGAGAAGCTTGCTTACAGGCCACAGTTTGACTTCTCTCACTCTAAACACAATGAAAAGCCACTTAATACAAGTTACCTCTCAATGAGTCTGTACAGCTTTAGAAAAATTGAGTACTGAGTATACTTAGCAGGGAATACTAGCTTGATCAGTGCTCTCTGTGCCTGTGACTTTTCTGCAGCCAGAACTTGTGGTTCATGGTGGTTTCATTAGATGACAGCTGCATCAGGGAAGCCAGCTTAAGAAATTCCCAGCAGCTCCCTTGCAGCTTCTTTTTCTTTTGAGGATTATTCTTATCCCTGGTCTTGGCAGCAAGSTGGTTCACAGCACAGCCTCGCAAACCACTGTGTCGGCACAGATGAGGGAAGCTAAACTTGACTCTGAGCTCACAAACTTCTTATGCCAGCTCCACTGCTTAAGTTAATGTATTACCAAAAGGCAGCTTCTCTATGGAAGACAACCTTCTGCCACACAGACATACCTAAGAGCTCTGAAGAAAAAAATAGCATCCACTATACTCTTGGGACTGGCAGGAAGACACTGGGATTATGTTCATTTATTTGAACTACAAGTGTGGAATTTTGCCTAAATTTAGTTCAGGATGTTTTTACTTTGGGAAAGGGCCAAAGTACACTAACACTTAGCCCGTTTATACAACCTGCTCTACTCCYTATCCCCTTTATTTAACTCTTATCCCCCTCCAATCCTGCCTCAGTTAGATCTGCAATATCTCCCTGTGTTTGTTCATTTTGAAATTAGACTACTCCTTAATTAATTGTAAATTGTAGTCTTCCAGTGCAACAGTCATCCCATAAGCATCTAGACATTTAGACACCTACATTTGATCTTGCCACATCACACTCTACACAAGCAGGAGCAATGTGTGGTGATATTAACAGATGGAAACTTTTCATTTGAGTTGTTTTTTGACAAAACARTGCTTCAGTAAAACTGACTTTTACTTGAAGTTTTTTGCACGAAGACTCGTAATTCATAAAAAGCTGAAGAAATGTTTAATTTTTCAAAAAATATTTTTATTTTTTCCTCTTAAATTTAGAAGATTTGGGTAAAATGAAAGCAAAGTGCTTCACTGACAGAAAACATTTTTTRCTTTTTAATTTCTCTGATGATATTTTTTGCTTTGCTATATTTAGAAAAAATATCAAAATCTTGGTATTTTTAGCATTTCATGACAAACTCTACTCTAAATTCACATTAGCCTCAACAACTAATACATGACAGACTGAAAGATGCCACCTGCACAACAAAAAGATCATTTCTGAAATGCAGAGCTGTACTAGAGGAAGAAGCTGGGGATTATGACATGGTTCAAACACCGTACAAGCAGTACACTGTACAAGAAAAGCAAAACAAAAACAACAGKCCTTTTTTTAAGAAAATGAGCAGCAGTCTGAGAATCAAGACCTTTATCTTTGCCTTCAGATGGAATGGGATGCAATGCGACAAGAACTGTAGGGGATCAATCTCTCTCTTTCTATACTTTCCTTGATTTTCACACCCATAGTTTTTTTTTTTTCATTTTTTTTTAATGGAAGTCTTGCAGGCACTGTGTCTGGACTAATTCGTGTACAAACTTCTCTTCAGATCTGAAGTTATGCCCTAAGTCTTAGAACAGAGCAGACAAACTGCAAGCCTATGACGATATTCAAGACAGAACAGGAACTTGTAACCATACTTAGGAACTTACCAAGTATATTCCCTTCTACACAATTAAGAAAACAAATCACTACAAGACCTACACAAAATTTTATCTTGAGTCAGCATGTCATTTAGATCAACATCAAAGTAAAAAAGGAAATGCAGGTAATTATACAATGTTTTTTCACACTGAAATATAAACTTCATAAAACATTCCCACATAAGGTTCAAAAACCATTCAGCTGCAGATAGTTGAAAATAAAAAGTCAAGAATTTTCTGTTATGAGTCCTACCTTTTCTCCTGGGAGTCCTTCTAGTCCTGGTAATCCCATTGGTCCTGGGTCTCCCTGATTTTTTTTTAAATTAAAAAGGTTTGCATGGATTAGAATTTATGTAATCTACATGAGAAATGTTGAACAACAAGCAACAGCAGAATATTTGGCTTGAGATATTGCTTAAAAATAGCTAAATAGTTATCTGAGTGATACAGATATTATGCCACGTTTTAGTGATCTGTGAAATAAATTATTCCTAGATGCATTGTGTGATTATTTTCTGCTTTAATTCTGATTAAGAACATAATCAAGAAGAGTCCACTCCACGGTTCTTGTTGGCCACGGTCAGCWCTATGCCACCTTCACTCAGTAGAGTCACAGGTTGTGAGCATACGCTGTCAGGTGGAGAATTAACATTGTACCAGTTTGTTTAACTTTCCAGATGCATCATTGCTTCAGAGCAGAACTCTGTTCCTTAAGCAAAGTTTATTCTGCAAGGGACTGCAAGGATCTGTAATTAGAGAGATGATGTGCCACCTTCTTGGTGGCTGAATGAACTCCCAAGTGACTTAGGAAGCTCTGCAGGTGTTTCTCTAAAGTAGTCATTTGTTTCCCTCAGTAGTAGAAATAGCTGTTCTTCACTTTGTCTGATGAAAGGGTCATGATTTTGTTTCAAATAAGATTTTCATACTTTTTTTTAGGATTTCTTGATCTTCATCAAGTAAACAATTCATCAGAGGATAATGGGGAACATAATATAGTCTGAGTGGGAATAATTTTCTTCCCAAGATATCTCAATTTCTACTGCTATTACCAGCAAACTATGTTTTCAGCTCTTCCAGCTGACATTTGGGACCCAGTCTGATTCAATCATACCRTCTGCAGCATAAAACAAGTCTGCTGGACACAATTCTAACACACTGACTATGAAGGAGTAGTACTTGTTTTACTGCCTTGCAGTGTTATAATCCTGTAATTTTCATTACGCAGGTAAGTGATATTTCTTGGGCTTAAAAAAGGAGAAAAACAYGAATATAGTGAAAGATTTAACTGCCATGAGTGTATATATCCAATTTTTAAAACAATACCCATTTAAAATGATATTTTATGCTATCATACTTTTTGTGCTATACCAAGAGTACTCAGTTTTTACCAATAYCATCTGTGTAATTTTATGGATGTAAATCAAGAAGCAGTACATGTGAATCATAATTTTGCCACCTTCAGGGCTAGAAATTGCAGTGGTACATCATAACCTAACAACCAGTATAGTCTCTCTATCAGGAATGCAGGAAACATCATTTGTCTAGGACTTTGGGAAAAATGTGTTCACAGTCAGGATTTGGATTTATATTCTGCTGGTGACTAGCTCTATTCTAGACTATGCAGCTACCCGCGATTCTTCCACTAGTTGTCCTTGCCYTCCTCATAATTTTGACAGAAAGGTCATGTGCAAAGAACACAATGTAATGCTCAAGGGAGAAAATACCAAGAAGTTAAACAGATCTGTCTTACTCTGTTTTTGTTCTCTTCGGTATCAGTGAGACACTATTGAGCAACCTCTCTACTCAGCTGAAAGCAGTGTGCCACTCACCCAGCAGTCTTTGAATGTCACACTGCATAGCTGAAAGGTATAGCAGCTCCCACCATCACTGTCATCTTGCTCCCTGGGAGCAATGTGATCATACTCCAATCACCTGTCATACCATTTCCAATGAAATCATGTGAAAACAACTTCTGGTTGCTACTTGCTAGKATGACATAGCACATTGTCTCTTTAGCAATTTCAAATTTAATTTTGAGTGAAGTCCAGAAGGTCTTAAAGCATTCTGCATCTCTATTACCTATAGGGCTGTACCAAGTAAGGTTTTATCTCCTGCAGTAAAAATTATTTATTCTTAAATATCTCAAGGGACAGCTCAGCAGAGAAAAATCCACAAGCAGTTAATACTGTGTTCAATCATTCACTATATTATCACCCCAGAACTATTTACTAGAAGTTGAAAATTTCTYAAGCCTGTCAGTAAAAAAGGCTTTTTCAGATGTACTGATTCTGCAGAAGCAAGATACCTGCTAAAAACAGTAATAATCTTCCACTCTTGTCGCTAGGATCATATACTGAACAATTTGGGAAATCTCTGGAATAACCAAAAAATACATACCACTGCACCAGGATCTCCTTTTGGACCCTGCGAAGAACATGAGAAGCAGAAATGAATTAAAAAAAGGAACAGCATTACACAATTAACATGGTATTTTCTGTATTAGTGCGTTATATATACACATTGGTAATGCAGTGCATTCAGAATCAGCATTACYGGCCCTCCCAGTTAGTTAATTCTGTGTACAATTTTATTAGTATGTGGTTTTGATGTTCCAAAATRCAGAGAAAGACAGTTCTGTGGTCTAGTCTGAGTCTGCAACTAAAAGCTGGACATGAAGTAAGGACAAAGTCCTCACCGATAGCTACAACGGTTGCCAAACTGATGATACAGTAGAACTAYGACTCTGACAGGAAGGAGGACCTAAATAAGTGCACAGCATCTCCGGGTCCACAGAAACAAAGCACAGAGTGTGCAGCTGCGGGCCGGTGTAGCACAGTCTGTTGCCTGGAAAGGCACCAGCTCTGTATTACAGTCTCTGTTTCACACATCATTCTGCACGGTAGCTACCTGCAGTGCATCAGTGACAGAACGGAGATCAGAATTCATGGGTTTCTCCTTCCAGCAYCAAACATAATCCACTGAAAAACTATATCATCAGTAACTATATAGGACATACTATACATTTTAAGATACTCTCATTAAAAAGTCCAATAACAAATCATGCCCAATTTTGCAGACTTACTAGTCAGCATAGCTTTGGGATGAAATACTTAAAATAAGTCATTCTCTCAGAACAGGCTAAAATGCTTGATAAACAGAGAAAAACACGTCCTTTAGTATTTACCATGTAACAATCATATCTTGATTTACAACTTTGCTATCTTTCAAATATAAAATCAAACACAATGACACTCATGAAAACTGCATGCAATTAATCAACCCCTCTGTTAATATTTTAATTAACTACTACAAATTGCATTTCTATGAAATACTTACTGGAGGTCCTGGTGGACCCGGATAACTAGCAACACTCACRCCACCCTGCAACAGCAAGTTTAGAAGTTGAGTTGAGCCGAAATTAAATGCTTATTGAAACAAAAAGAAGATGCAAGATACCTGTAGTTTGTATAAGCTGCTCATTCCATTTCTTTCATTTTGAGGCACACCCTTTAAAACACAAAAACCGAGTAAGTATCACAACTATGAGCTAGGGAGGTCCAACTCTTGCCTTATGTAAATCTCAGCAAAGCGAGTAAGACATTTCTGTAAGAATATAAGATATATATCAATACAGCGTGGGACTTTTTTTAACATATAAAACCAGTAACTTGAAAATCTTTAACAAACAATACTTACAAATTCTTATATAAATATCTACGAGTGACTGGCCAAATGATACAAGCGAGGAAGGTACTGTGCATTTTATTTTCACWTATGCTAAATATGGATTTATGCTAAATGGAAAACTCAAAAGCATCTAAACTTAAGCTTTAAGTGCTTTTAGAACACTGAGGCTTGAACTGTAACCCTGAATAAATGCTCCAGTTTGACAGATGATGCAGTAAGAAATTCAGAATAAAACTGACTTGTTCATAAAAACATTGATTCATTCATAAAATTCAGTGGCTGAATTGCCATCTTATGTCAGGCCTGATGACTTCCAAAATACAAAAAGCTGAAATACTAAGTGCATTCAGTTTATCTTGTTCTGAAAGATACTTAGATTTTTTTGGACTCTAATCAGTTAATATTCTAAATGGAATTAGTAAATACGGGCATTAGTCATTCTTCCTGTATAAACATTTATAAAACTTACATGTCACAATGACTAACATCAAAACCTAAGCTACAGGCACATTTTTCAACTCAAAAGATTGCAATGTGCTTCCAGCAACAAATGAACTTGACTGAGGTTCTGAAAACTTTTAATATTTCAACTCTCATCACATATAATAAAATAATGCAAATTATTAAAGTAAGTTTTATTTTATTTTGCTCTTATTTATTCCATGGATAAATCCTGAGGGACATAGAAGCAGTCACAGCTCTGGCAGTGGAGTTGGTTAGAGACAGAAAAAGGAAACATATCTAATGGTTGATCTTATTCACATATTCACCAGCTCTTTAAAAGACATCTAACAGATTTCTGAGACAAGGCTTTCCCCACTGTACTTTACTATCACTATAAYGTCTTTATCCACATGCCATTTAATTCTATTCTTTATTCTACTTTTCACTGATTTGCTAGAAGTCAGACCCACAGGTCTGTATTTTCCTGGATTCCCAGTCGAGCCCTTCTTAAGAACTGGCATCATATTTGCTACTTCTCATTCCTCTGGTATGATCATCAATTTAAATTCACACTTGAGTTACTTTAAACTCTTTGATGCATGTCATCTCATCTTAGYTATTCATTATAAATCTTTTATCAACCTGAAGGTCCTTTCTGCTGACATGTCTGTTTGTGACAACTCTTCTTATTAATTCTTTGTATAGGAATCTTCTTTATAGTGAACACAAATGCACATAATTTATTTAGCTTTTTAGGTATGATTTCATCTTTTTGGATTGTTCTATTATACATTGACATCTATTGATCTTGGAGACTGGCAAGCATCTCACCTTTGCTGTGTATGAAAATTTTTCTCTTACTACCTTTTATGCCTTTAGCAAGCTGTTCCTCAAATATTTTTCGGCCTGACTTACAACGATTTTACATTGAACTTCCTGTAGATTACTCTTCTATGTTTTTGTTACCTGGACATGAATTCCAGCTTTTGACGTGTATCTTTTCATTTCTAACAACACTGTTTACCCTGCTTTTTAATCAATGCAAAATGTTTTGGTTCTTTAAAGTCTTTTTCAATACGTAGCACATATTTTCTTTCARCATCTAATATTATGTCTTTAAATAATGTTTGAAGTAATTTTGACCTTTCTTCTAGATTTCTTTTAATTTTACCTCAGTATGCTTCCTCATTTCTCAGTAACTCTTCTTTTTATGATAATTGCTATCAGTTGATTTTTTTGCCTTTTTCTTTTCTAAAATGCCAAACTGCAGTGCATATACTATTATAGAGTACCTCTTCCCTAGGAACATTTTAGAAGAGATCCTATGTACTACTCTGGCTAAATTTTGAGTTGCTTCTCTTATGACTGATAGCTCACTGGGACTGTGTGTGTGTGTGTGTGTGTGTGTGTGTTGTCACATTCATTATACCTAAAATGTAACCTCTGAATCAAATTCCATCATGACATTTTACATGACAGCATATGAAGTCTTCAGTTTTATGCTGTTTCTGCCTTCCCATACTCTCTAATGTCCCTTAACAGGTCCCAGTCTCTGCTAATATCCTAGTTAGATGACAGCGTAACTCCTCTTCCTCTTTCTTGGGCACAGAAATTCAATTTATAGAGATTCTTTGTTAGCTTTTAAATTTAACTTGACCTTAGATTTTCTTTAGCAGACAGYATCAGTTGTTCTGTCATTACTATGTAATTTTTACCCTGGTATTATAGTGCCCCTCTCCCTGCTATTCTTAAATTATGTTTCTGACATTCTTATTACATCCCCATTCAAAATCAGCTGTTCCTGTAGCCAGTTTCCTGGGGAGGAGAWATGGACTGAATTTAGACTGAATTTACAGAGCTGTTAGGCAAGGACTGAGAAACACAGCCCTCTAGCCTACRTCAGGAAGTGGGTTCGATTTGGGGTAGAAAAGAAAAACTGTCCTAGAGAAAGGCTAGAAGCAGGCTACAGTTTCGGTTGTAGTAGGAAGAGATCAGAGAGCTTAACCATAGTTAGACTTTAGACTCACAGCCCTCCTTGGAATAACACTGTGGTCAGAGGAGCGATCTTGCTTATGGTTAGAGATGGCACTTCAAAGGCTGTGATTAGGGTTAGGGATCATAAGACTCTTCAGTTTGGAGTTAATTTTGTGTTACGTAGGAGTCCAGTTAATTTGGAGTCCACTGAGCTCCTCCAGCTTTCCCTAGATTAYGTGCCTACAGAGATCCCTAATCCCATTCAAAGGTCTAATTAACAGTGGTATCCACGGTTATTAAACTAAGTAGAGTAGTAAAGTAAACTTCAACCAAGTTTCGGGGAYGGCTTTAGTGACTTGGACTTCCTCAGCGATGAATGACCAGAAAAAAAAGGAATACAGAAACCTTCTGCAGACAGACATTGTTGCTTTCCACACTATTAATATGTATTACACAGATATTCAATTTTTGATACAAAGACTCCAAATCAGGCAATTTTAACATTTGCATTTTACTCATMGATATATATAACATTCAAAACATAAAGCAAAATGTCTTACCGGAGGCCCAGGTGGTCCAGGCTTCCCAGGAGAACCTTCATTACCCTAGTACAGCAAGAGATTCATCCAACTCATTTACAGAAACTGATGTTCGGGTCTCATAGCCAAACTATAATGACCATTAACAACTAATGATCAAAAAATACAGTCAATATGAGCAGATAAGATCAAGAATGAATTATCATGCCCAGCTTCTGCTTAATCTTAAGGCAAATTGTTCATCATTATTCTAGACTAGCTTTTATTTTGCTAGTTTCGTGATGCCTTACATATAGTAACTTCCTTATGACAAACTAGTACTGGTCAGCTGGGATGCTTTTAGTTCTAGAATACAGCAGAGGCAGAGAAAGAAAGAAAGAGTTGWTGATATCAACTTATATGCAACTGGCAAATGAAAATAAACATTCATTTTCATGTTTTGTGTACTGTTTTGCTAAACACTATACAAAACTGTAGCAGTTTTGCTACAGTTGGTTTGTTTATTCACAGGTAAATAACAAAGAATCACAGTTTCAGAARTTCAGTTTATCCAGAAACAATTTTCCCTGCAATGCATTGAGTGAAATAAAGGATCTTTTTTATTAAGATGTATAATGACTATATTTTTTTTTTAACTGCAAAATACTCATCTATGGGTAATTGTAGCTGTAGTCTGTTCTGCTGACATGGACTAAATTGGTTATACTAAAAAATATATTTCTGAGTTTTTGCTTCAGCAAAATAGTGGATTCTCTGAATGGTAAAGAGTTGAAAAGGTTTAAAYGTTAAGTTTTCCTTAGAAGCAAGACATTATCAAAATGTCATCACTACGATTCAGCTAAAAATACTGTAACATTTTGGAGCAAGTATGTCATAATATTTCACTCAGYCATTAGACCTTATTATTTACATGTTAGTGAAACACTTAAGCTGTGTATTTAAAATTATTAATACGGTAAAAGTCAAGTCAAGGTCCAACAGCAACCATTAACTTACAAGAAATATACAATCTTCACATTCATAGCACGTTTTTTATAATTGTATTAGAATATATATTTCAGAGATTAATTCTACCTTTTCTGACCATGTCACTGAAAATATATTTCCAAACAGGCCTGCTAAGTGCCAAGATCTGTCAACCTGGATTTGGAGCACTTCATGAGGGGACAAAATACTATGCTTTAGAAAGCATATTATATGATCGTTTCTCAAATGAGGTCCCCACATAAAAGAAAGCAGAGGAAAGCGTTCTGGCTGTATTTTAGTCAACTTTATCACTCTGTGGTCAGACTTCTGCCCTTTTTGAACTACAGGGCAGTAATTGTGGAGAGCTGGCTTTCTCATTCCCCCACGTGATGGAGAGAGGTTGCCTCCCCCTGATCTTTAGGAGGTATAATGCAACCAAAAGTGCAGGGACGAAGTGCACGTGTGGAGTGGTTGGTTTAACACTGTATCCTCAGACTCTTCCACCAGTAACTGTAAATACAGCACTAACAAAGACTTGAGTTTTGCATGTAGTTAATTGAAATGAATATTACAGATTTTTGCTTTGGAAGAAGACAGTTTTCAATAGATTTTTATACTGAAATAGTTCCACAGCTTTACAAAATGAAGAGTTTCCTTTTTTTAATCATAACAGTTATGCTAGTAGCACCACAGATTCTGACATGGCAGCAATATGTCTGGAAAACTCCAAGCTAAAGCTGAAAGAAGCTTCAGAAATGTGTATTCATGAACAAAATGGAGAATTTGTCCTAGAAAGTACTTTGCAGCAGTTTATATCTGCTGTAYTTCACTGATCTGAGGTGCTCAGAAATAAATTTGACATGTTAGCTATAATGGGTACTATCAAGTGCTTGATAAAAGAACACATAAAATAGTGATAAAAAACAGTGATAAAACAGCAAATTAAGTATAAAGGAAGCTTCTATATTTTTGCAGAATAAATTATATTAAATAACTTTCAATACTTGTGAAGTACTTTTATGATATGAAATTACTTCTGTCTAAAATATTGGAAGAGGAATGAGAACAAGCAGTTAGTGATTATATAGTATTTCACAAAGCATTTTCACTTTTATAATTTTATAAAGTATGTCATACTTAGAGAACATTCTCTGCACCTCACATACACCACTATGGTTACACTTYAAAACAAAAGCTCATCAGCATGGCATTCTTTGCAGAAAGTATTTGCATTAAGTCATAAATGAGTCAACTAAAATTCATCTGATAATGTATTATATATCAAGTTCTTGTTTGCATTGCATGTTTAAAAAGTCTCCAGAACATAGGAAAGTAACAGGATTACAAAATCTGTACAGATCTTTACCAAGACTGAAAAGAAAGAATACCTTTTCGCCTTTTGTCCCTGCTGGACCAGGATGCCCAGGTCTTCCTGTGACTCCCTGCACAACAAAGTATTGGTCTTTGTTAGTTAAGAAATGATGAAACACAGTATTTTGCATTGCAGTTTAGTTTTGAAAACTTGAACTTTTTGAAGGTCATTTAAACTTAATTAAATTTCTCCTCCAGGTTTAAATATTTTTCTCCTGACTGATACAACAGCTGCATCCTACTGATAAGACCTATGAAGGGTAAAACTTGTATTTGTCGTTGCATTTTCACCTTGGCAGACTAAATGGACTGACCTTAACTAGCAGCTCTTGATACTGCTAAGAATTACGCTTTACTGCTAAAATAGCAATTTACATATTTAACATTAAGCTCCCTAGATGTGTTACAATTTTTGAAAGATGCCTAGCATTAGTAGCGTAGGCARCCTAGGGATGAATAATGATCATACTAACTAACGTGATCTGCATCTTATATATACAACATTAAATTTAAAAACATTCCCAAAGGAAATTTTCTTAGAAAGACTAGATTTTTTGATTACCTTAAGCATATTTTTCAATGGCTTTTAATATTAAGCCAGTTTACTCTCATACTTCATAATTACTTGATATCAGCATTTAGTGTTTTTAGAATGCCCAGTTAGAATCGTTATTAGATTTTTATCACCAATATTATTATTAACTTGGGTGCAAATACATAATTATCTGCAAGTTATCACATCACAAGCAATTTTACCTTACAAAATCTCAAGTAATATCAAAACACTGAATTTGTGCAAGTTTCATAAACTTTAAGAGTCCAGACTATGACAGTACTTTCAGTAATCTCAACTCACAACATACTTTGTTTTATTAGAGCCACTGTGAGTCAAATTTTGTTACTCTCCCAGAAGTCAAAAGAAGGCAAGGTCTGGCTCTTTTAAGACTAGAGGCAAGAAACTAAGAATATGAAGTTTTATTGTGATAGTTATAGCAGCCTCTACAGGGATAGGTTAGATCACAGATGACACCAAACACTTACAGAAGGTCCAGTGGGTCCTGGTACACCAGGCAATCCAGGAACACCTTGAAGGCCCTGAAAATTAAAAGAGCAGATTTAGATTTCTTCTCTCACATATATTCATTATCTTAAAATTACTTACATTCAGCACGTCAGTTTTTAGCAACAAAAATATGCATGCAGCTGAGAGATTATCATTGAACATGGTAACAGGTCTTGTTTAACTGAAAAACAAAATCTTGAGTCCTTCAATTTAATCCTCCTCTAATCTTTTCCACTGATAGATTATGTCTTTTATATCTTTTTGTCTTTAGCTGTGCAGATAATAGCAGGATATCTCTTTCCTCAGAAACTAAATTTTCTTTTTTTCTGTCACTAGAAAGTGTTTTGCTAGTGAGAAAAAGCATCTTCTCAGATTTCTGAATGTTACCTGATGCTATCTACATGAGATAATGCTTTCTGTTGGATTTAGATTTTGGCTTTTTGATAACAAAACATTCCATTTCTTATGGTATATAATAATTCACAGTCCTACTCTTATTCTATTCCACTGACTGTAAGCCAATGGTTTCTGGTATCCATTTACTAGATGTACAGGTATGTAACTTATTATAGAGAATTAAGGTCAGCTTTGAGGAGAGTCTGYGTGTCTCTGAATTCTTTCTTCAGCCTCATTATCCTGACTTACTCTGATGGAATTTTAGACACGTAAAGGGTAAATGTGTATGTCTAAGCCAATTGCTCTAAATTCCCTTTATACTCYGTGAAGGGAAGGAGATCCTTCCCAGTATTGATTTGCATTAGCTGCACTGGGCACCTGTAATCACCTCAGGCAGGACATATTTCTTATGTTAAATATAGGATTTAAAATGACATTGCTAAGCAGGCAGTAGAGAAAACCRAAGAGGTCAGGAGCCCTGAAAGAAGGGCTCTGAGGGAAAGTCTGAAGGAAAARCTTCAGACAGAAATAAAGCAGGAATGAATGGAGAGATTCGTTATTCTTATTCCTTATTCTTGTTCCTACACACAGAGGACATCAATCCACTTTGGCAGCTTTTCTGCATGGCATTCCTACAGATAACGTGTTCTTGGCTTTTCAAAGAATGGAAAACATTCTTTGAAATGTGTTTGCTCTTGCAATACGATTACCCACAATATGAATATGAAARCCAAAGAACATTAGCTATAATTCTTATAATGATTATAAGAACCACCTCGTGCCCCATAAAGGCACCCTTTACTAAGGAAATGCATTCTGAGATTTTTATCGTGGGTCATTTTAAAATTTAAGATGCCTTAAATAATGAGATTGCCTTTACAGAATTAAATTAGGGTAACTGACCTTTCTCTCTGGAGGAGAGAGGAAAGGCAAACAAACAATCCTGTGTTAAAGAAGCAAGTACGGCACTTTTCTTTTACTGTAGACAGTATTAGCTTACCCCAATATTAAATGGGGAAAAGATTRCACTTGGATCTTTTATCATGATGAATATCTTGATATCTTCATCATATCTTTCACCTGATGAATATAGTTTGTATGCCTGTGACTTATATGTCTGTGTATTATGTCAGAGAGAGAAGCTTCAAACAAAGATTAAAGGTCTGTTCGAAAGCACACTGAAGTGTGTGAGAGCATTTGGAAGAACTACAGATAAGGCTTTGAACGGCTCATCCCATTTGGATGCCAACCCAATCACACACCTCAAAGGAAATGCAGATCCTTTAACTGAATAACAACTCTTTCTTGCCTGTTTATATGCCCTCATATGCGTCTGAAAACAAGTTAACCTGCCCCCTCGCAATGTGGTAATCAAATGCGGTCGCTGAAGTGAAGCCTTCCTGAGGTGCCTGGCCGGCCAGGAGGCAGCGAAGCAGCAGGGGAAGAGCAAACCTCTCCACTGAGGGAGCACAGCACCCTGCTGCATCAATAGCATTTTTTTTAGCACGAGTTTACTCTGGAGTCCCTTAAAAAAAAATGCCAATTATAACCTCTCCTTTTTTTTTTTTTAATTACCTTCTTAATTGCCTCCGATATCTCTTTTGATTCTGGACAGTTAAATAGTGTCAGGACCGTTTAAAGTTGCTCGATAATGCCTCCTGCTGCTGGGGCTGAATTGTAGGGATACTCTACAGGGCCCCCAAAGGAAGGACGTGCTACTTCCTCATTACAGCTCATTTATTTTTTTAAATAAAATCCTATTCGGGCTTCACTAATGGTTGGAACATTATTTTATGAGGTGTTCTAAATCCAAACCCAGGAGGTATTTCACCTTTAAAAGTAAAGATCTAGCAGGCTCTGTAAATTGTTTAAATGCAAGAGAAAAAAAAAGTTGGAGAGTCGTATTTTATTTCTAGTCTGGCAACCTGCTAAATTCTAGAGCAAAGCAGCAATACAGGTATCTATATATGCTGTTACTGCTTCTTTTTTATTTTCATACAACTGTTTATTCTTTTAAGCCAGGGATCCTGAAGAATACAGACTTTCTGAAAATTATTCTCATTTTGCTACTGTTTGAAAACTCTCTCTTACTACATTATAACCTCAGCTCTAAGGAAATATAAAACCCACAGAAAGAATTAAATCTTTCCCCAACCCTCAAGTAAATAAGCTTGAGATTCCTTTCCTGTTTTCCGGGTATTTTCTCTTGTAGCCAGCACTCCAAATTACGGGACAATACTATGTATTTATCAGGTGTCAGCTGGGTATCTTAGCTTTCCAGAGAGCTCAATAAATATTTTCTAACAAACAGACTGATTATTTTAACTCTTTCAGTTGGCAAAGGTAACTGAGGAATTCATTTATTTATTCAGATTTATTTACTTAATGCATTTCGCTTTGTTCATTTTTTTTGACAGAGATCACTTGTGAACTTTTAACTGCAAGTACTTTAATTTAATATGAAAGCTATCATGGATTAGGCACTGCAAGTTATAAGACTTTTTTGCTCATCTTTAATGAGATTAAAAATAACTTAAGAATCCAGCATACGATGCAAAATACTGTACATACTTTAAATTCTGTCTCTTCAAATATTTTCCAAAAAACACTAACTGGTGCTATAATTGTTCCTATGCTGTTATTTGCCGCATGGAATATTTTTCAAAGTGAATAATAAAGGAGAACTAATACATTGAAAACATATTTGTTATAAAACATGAAATATTTTCTGAAAATGTTTGTCATTTACCCATTTCTTGTTCTATCCAATGCTCTTAAAAATTACCATTTAAATGTTTGTGAGACTTTGAAATATATAATGAGCAAAAACGCTCATGTGAAGATGAAATAGCTTTTTAACTGACAAATTGCATTTGATCTTCTTGAACATTCAGAATCAGAGGCTATTCACAGCAATACATGACTATTTCAGCAGATGTAAAGAAATCAATAATATTTTATGCATTTAATTCTCAGTCTAGATCTTTAGTCAAAGTCTAGATAAGTATATAGCTAATAGAAACGAAATATTTTTACCTCATCACCCTTCTCTCCAGGAAGCCCAGGAAATCCACGCTCACCTTTGCTTCCCTATGAAAACATAACATTCAAACAAATACTATCTACTAGCACTACAACAAATCTCATGCTCTGTAGAGGGTTTTACAACACACATTTAATATATGCAAGCATGAAGCCCTTAGAGCAGCAGTGAGAAAACCTAAAACAGAAAAAAAATGTCCTGGAAGTTTTAAAATGTGCCTCCCATTGAGGTGGATAGAAATGAAACTTGTTTACCTAGTAGGTAAACTAGCCAAAAAGACTGATGGAGATATAGTCTCACCACATAAATTCCAAAGAGCTCAAGAACTTGTTCAAATGAAGAAACTATACTTTCAAGTAATTAGGTCCAGCTATAGGAGATCAATATGCCAAACCAGGTGGTATTTGATCAGATCACAGTAAAGCAGAAGTCTGATTGACTTCAGTGTAACTTCATATCCCCGTGGACCTGAGGAGTTACTGCCGTGAGGAACAACTTACAAATGCACAGTACAGTTCAGTTATTACATACTTAACCGAGATACTGGAGGTTCCCCGTACCACAGCTTTCTTGCATGATTGACTCACTTAAAATAAACCTAGAGATGATAATGTATTATTAGACAATTAAATCTGAGTTAGCTTCAAATGACACAGGACAAAAGCCATACTGGCTTGGTACTCAACCGGTACTCAACTCAAAAGCTATACTGGCTTGGTACTTTCACTCTCCTGAGAGGAAACGTATGCTAGATCAGGAAAGAAGAGCTGAACTTTAAAAATTGTTTGAAACTTTAAGGTGCTYAGAGGCTATAAGCAAAGTTTTAAGATCGACAGACATAAGAGTTTGGCCTTTTATTTTTGACAAGCAACAAAGCAAGCTAAAGCTGTCTCTTCAAAAACTTACCTTTGGCCCTTCTCTACCAGGGATGCCTTGAGGACCTCTTGTGCCAGGATCACCCTGAGGAACAGGCACAAAGCAAAGTCATAAATAACCATTTCTGTGACAGGGGTGGAAGATCTATGGCAAGTTACAACTGTTTTCCCTTCCTGACTTTGCGACCACCACTGCTAGATGAGTCTCCCTCTCCATTTTCATACTTACTGCTACAGAAACACTTTACCATTTTTCCAAATGTTCCATTAGAAATACATAATTTTTTGCTAATTAAGAAAGTGGTATTAAATAAATTATGAGAATAAAACATGTTGAGTTTCAATAATTAAAATAACACTGCATTTTCTATGAAAAATTGTTAGAAGTAAGTAAAAAGTATGGTGAATGCCATTAAAACACATTTGGAAATGAAGTGAAGCAGATGCAAGTTTGACTAGATAGTTCGGTTAGAAATATGTCAAAATGTAGAATTTGGCCTAAATTATTTTCATAACTCTCAGAGACCATGGAGTTGCAGTAAAAGTAAATCAAGTTTATAGCAAGATAACATATAATTAATTTCTTATTACCACTTATCTTTATCTTCCCAGTCTAAATCTGTTTTATGAGATAGTGACACTACTTCTTTTAAAAAGAGATAACACAGCATTTTCAAAACGTGAAAATGAGTTGTTCTGCTTTCATTTTTATAACTTCAAAACAGCCACATTCTCCCTTTTGAGCTAGGAAAAGTTCAAGTTTTGAAGATTATTCAAGTTAGAAGGACATACTGGTGAAAATGTCAGTAAAGGGCACACAAATGTACAGAAGTCTGTTCACATGAACAAAATTTCCTCATTCACAGCTTCCGTTAGTGTCTTTACCCAAAAGCCTTCTTTTCAGGCTTTTCTCACTTCTACACAAACTATTTACTCAAATTTCCTTCCTTGTCTCTCTCCCCACCTCTCACATGCTCTTCCCATAGTCAATCCCTTTCTAAAAGAAGCTTTTCATCCCAGGCAGTCCCACTCTTGAGAAGACTCCTAAATGCCTTTATTTTGGATAGTCTCAACTATCTGCATTTAGATTTAAGTCCATCATCCTCTTTTTATGGATGAGCTAGAGATGAAGGCTACTTGTTACTCTCATCAGCTTCAAAATTGCAGTTATTTTGAACCAAGTGATTCCTGCTTCGTTGGGAGAAGCATTTTCCAGCTCAGTTCTAATCTTATAAAAGTACTAACCACAAAACAGAGAGATATGGAGAATCAGTAATACAGAGAGGTGACACAGGAGCAGAAGGACATGCACAAGAGAAAGAAGACAGCATTGAAGTCAGAAAGAATGAGGGAAAACCCCTATGAAAGGACTAAAAGAAATAGAATTTGAGAATGACTAAGTCAATAAGCCGTAAGTATATGTATTAATGAAAAACAAGAGAGTAGAATAGCCTCTCTCCTTATGYTTTTCATATAAAAATCCTCTTTGGAATATGGCAGGCCACATCAAACCTTATTATTTTTTCAAGATAATATCATAGGATTTCTAGATTATTTTAACCCTTTGGTATATTCCCAATATCAAATGCTAGAGCACAAAGCAGAGAATGGTTGTAGCAATTCATATGTGGACTGGATGCACTGAACAGGTACCTGCTGGTAACTGACTCACATAACATTAAAAAACTATTTTGCAAAACTCTTATCAAACACTTTTGTTCATGACTTTTTAAAAACAAAATGAAAATTAACAAAAATCTCAAAACGATTTTAAGATAGGCCAAATAGGACATAACCTAACTTATGGAAAGTTGCAAGGACACATTTTGGTTTTAAAAGTGTGCTCACGACAAATGGCTATTAAACCACAGGAAATATTTACCTTCAGTATAGTTCCCATGTCTCCCACAAGTGGCAGTGCAATCTGAAAATAAAAAAGGCAGCTACAGTTGATATTTTACATGAATAATATTTTACACAACATTAATTCTGCCAGGTACTCAAAAGTTTATTGTTATACACGGAATCTGATTACATATATTTGGGGTGAAGTTATTTTACTATGAAAATTCTAAAGAAAAATCAAGGATTCAAACACAGTTTTAAATGTTAAATTCCAGTGTTAATCACCCTTAAATATTAGAACATCATTGTTTTTGCAGTAAGCCAATAACACCTCATCATTGTTGGAAATTCTTAGACACAGTTTTCACTGTCTGATTATCTCCAGTGTTTTCCTTCCTTTTCCTCCAAGGCCTTGACTGTATTGCGAACTACAGTATGAGGTGCAGAGATACCAAAGACAGCTTTAATAAGCTCGCTCAGATACTGGAAATAATCCAGCTACAGCACCATGAGCGCCAAACACAGTGTTTTGTCCTGCTTTTAAACATTAAGAATTAGTGCAAAACTCTGTGGTGCCACAGAGCTACAGCTAAATTGCTACCAATGCTATTGCTACCCCAATTAAAGCTTAATCGATAGCTTTACACTGTACTGCAATGTAGTTGCATCCTCAGATTCCCAGGTGTTGTTAATCTTATGTTTAAAGATTGCCTGTAAAAACTGATTGAACTGGTACTATCAATGTCATTCACGAACAGACTTTTCAATTAACAACGCTTATTATTTCTTTAAATCAAGAAATTAGTCTTGCAATTACTAAAACAAAGATCTAGTCCTGTGTGTAATTAGACAGATATAAATCTTTTTTGTTCAACCTGTTTCAACTATTTCCATCTATAAAAAGAAAAATAAAATGTAAACATTTTTTTATGTATATTAGCAAAATGGCCTGTTGGTAGTAACAGGTGTCAAATACCATGTCAACAGAAGCACTGCTGAACTTATTTACAGGAATATTTACAGGAATAGATCACTTACAGTGTAACTTCACCACCCTTGATAAGCATGCTGAGGAGTTTTCTAGAGTAGGATATTGCCACATAACGCCAGAATTTAAAAACATACATACATAAACTGTGAAGTCAACACCCTGCACAATGGTAAACTGAATACAGACCACGTAACATGCTCTTAAAAACCTCCAATAAGCCTTAAAATAAAAACCACAACTTTACATGGCCTGACTTTATATCCTTCCCCTTGTGACAATGTTTTGCAAATAGGTCTGAGTATTATCATGTCCCCTCTTGCTCTTTTTTCGTAGATTACAAAGCCTAACTCCTTCAGTCTCTGCTGTTTCCTAATGCTCTTGTTCAAGCTGCAGTATCATGTTAGGATACATCTTCCTTTCGAAACACTGCCTGCCAAGAGAAGAGTACATCAAGAGAGCAGAAGGCAGTAATTCTGCTATTACCATGCTGTAGCATGAGATCTGCCTCTTCTGCAGTGACATCAGACTTCCTATTCACATTTAGTTTACAGTGCATGGTGCCTTCCAGCACCTATTTTATTTATGCATTTTGTTCTTCCTGTTAAACACTTCATGCTCATCTGTTTTGAGTTCCATCTTGCTGAATTCAGACTGTCTCTGAATTTTAAAATTTGATTATATCTTCAAAAAGGTTGCAATCCAACGCAGCCCAGTTACAGATTTTATATCTGTTTCATTATCTTAATCAAATTAAAACATTAAAAAAACCAGGCATAGGAGAGACCTCTCTCTCTGAGTCTGACAGCAATCTGCTGCTGTCATATCCATATTTTTGATAAGCACTAACTATATAGCAATTACTCCTATGGCAATTATAGCTTGTTTATGAGATCATGAGGACAATGTTGAAGTTTTATTAAAGCTGAGATGTGTAACATCACTGTTTTCTTGTATGTCCCAAGAAACTTAACCTGCCAAAGATGGAAATCTGATTTATTCTGTGATTATTTCGTAACATATCATGCTAACATTTTTGCGTCTCCATAGTATCATCCATATCATTGGTATTTATAAGCCAATCTTTTAAAAAATTGTTTCAAATCTTTCTGGCAATTACCTTCAGCTGACCTATTACACTCTAGCTCCTCTTCTATTCACCTTTTTTAAAGATACGTTTTCTGTTAGTACTTCTCCATTCCTCAAAAGCTTCACTGTTCTCAAAGTACTCAAAAGTAACTGCTAATTCAGAGCCTTTTCTCATTAATTCTGTTGACGAATTCCACAGGAGCTTCATGGTGTATTTAAAAACTCTTTAACTCATTTTTTCTATTAAATTAATGAAAAATAATTTCATGTATTTTCTGAAAACCAATCTTTTTCTGTGGATGATGAAAACCTACTGAACTCTTCAGGTTTCTCTGCACTATCTAAAATCTGATCTCACTCATTAATAAATAATAGATCTATGCTTTACTGATATTTCAATTACTTGTGTTCCCAAAGCCTTTTTCTTATTTTCATATCCATCTTTAATTGAAGCTCATTTCGTATCTGAATCTTTCTGAATCTATGATAACATACCTGAGTTCTATCTTTATAGTCAGTGTTAGTGATGGACCTGCTTTTACTTATCGATTGTAGGTCTTTGAAGAGCTATTGATACTGTCATAGTACCTCTTAATACATTAAGAAAGTCTGCTACTCTATGCTCAAGCATTGCTGCAGCGGTGATTTAAATGGGGGAAAYGACCCAGTAATGCACTCTAAAAAAGACCAAACTATACAACATGAGAAAGCTTGCTGCATTGATTGATGCTAATGCAGGTGTGCYAAAACTATAAAACAACTTATTTCAYCATCCTGAGYCCTGATGGTCAGCAACACAAATATGCCGGCTTTTCTTAGGCTCCTCTTTGGAGAAGGCTGACTATTCCCTCTGAGACGAAATCTTGGTGTGATTCTGGTGCTGCTTTATTCAGGGACTACTCCATATGTACAGTATGGACTGGGTGTATTTTGCTGTGCTCTGTGCAGCCTCCTCATGATATTATCCATACTATATTCCCTTACAGATTCCCATTCAGCCTCCTGTCATGCCTCATAGCACGCAATACACACCACCATCCTACACTAGCACTTACAACATTCAGTCTTCAAGTGTTTTAGGGCACTTTGAGCTGAAAATAATCACAAAATGATTTGTAAATATGTGCTGCGATCAAAGAGGTGCCATGTAGTACCCAGAGGAGATGTCAGTGTGGGTGACGGAAGAGCTGGAACCGCTCTGTACCACTRCCCAAAGATCGTGCCCTGCAGAAGAGGCCTTTAGCACATAATCAATACTCCAGCTTAGCAAAGCTTACTTTAGTAAAGATKAACATTTAAAGTAATCTCTTCTGGATGTTTCGTAGCGCTCCTTAGCATTTTKTTCTCTAATTTAACAGATACTCTCCTTACTGCGAACCCTCAGGCTTACTTGTGCACCTGTATTACAGAAGATTTTTTAAAAGGCATATTTTGTACTTGAAATACATATTTTATTGCTTAATATATTTCTGTGGTGGCTGTGGAGCATTTCYAAYTGCTTCACTGGCTATCAGCAGTCTKCAGRCTTAGGAACCACTGCCTTAGATTTGCCTCACTGAAACTTCGAGATGTAGCTCACTCATGAGACACCAAGCACGTCTCTGTGTCTGGTCGCATGTCCTGTGATCAGGCACGTGAAGAATCATTAGTTTAAGTGAAGAACAGACAGAGACTTCTGAAATATACTAATCACTCCTCAGCGAAAAAGCTAAATTCCTGCCTTAGCAAGGAACGGAGATTTTGTTAAAGGTCGTAATACGGTTCTAGTGTTAGCTTTTGTAATTTTTATTCTTCTTTGTTATATGTCTTAAATAAACACTACTTATTGCATGCAGAGTATTATCATCATATCTCACTGCTTTCCTAAAACTATGCMTTCGGGTAAAATCTCCTAGGAAAGACCAAATCGTATTAAACTAATAAGAACACAAGTGAATTTAACAGTATTTTCTTTTAAGCTCTGGTTTTGGCTTGTTTCTTCCTATCATCTACAGATCTTTATTTTGCTGATAGGATACATTCCAACAGCTGCTCAAGGAATTCAGAAAACTTCATTTGCTGTCATAAAAGCATCTGCAAGCACTGGTTTCTAAACAAAAAGTTACTTTCTGAAACTTCTGAAGCAGTTGTGGGAACTCTTAGCATCAGCTGATTCAAGGCAGGAGCAGGAATGATGACTAGAGCTCTGCCRTTTGGGAAATTTTGCAGATGTGCATATGGGACTCTCCTGATGCTCATGTAAAGCATTCAAGTATCTCTGAAGGCACAATTTGGCCTGAAGCATGTGTTGACTTTATGGCTCTTGCAATGCTGAACTTTACAAAATCTGTAAAGCTATAGTACTGTTAAATACAAAAACATTGCTATAATACCCAAGGGGAGATAACAACTCCAAAAACGTGTTGAGTTGATCAGAACTCATTTAGTGTTTTWTTTTTTTTAACATAGACACTTGATTTTTTTCATTAGTGTTAAAGGGAATTAATCATATAACACACTGATTATTTTCAGAATTTCATTAAAAATTAGTATCTTCCTAATATAGCAGAGCAAAGCTAGTTTCAGAATCCCCAAACTTTCTTCTTCAATCTTGTAATGTAGGAAGAATCAAACTATGCTCCTGAAAATTTGTATTATATAGAACTACTCCAGAGACTGAGCCACAAAATACCAGGTTAAAGCTGGAGGAAACTCTAGTATACAAATTGCATCACCTGAAAACATGGAATTTATCATGTAAATGCTGACATAAGCTTAATTTATATTGCAATATAATCTAATAAAAAGAACAAAGCAAAGCATTCAATAATTGAATAATTTAATTAACTTAATCATTCAGACTTCCTAGGCCTGCTACCTATCTTGTCTTTTAGATTTAAAATACTAGTACCAAAGCAAATAAACAAGTTTCCTGTGTATACATACAGGATCACCTGGAGGGCCTGGCAGTCCTGGCTTTCCATCTCGTCCTGGAGTGCCCTAGAAATTTAAAATTCAATTCAGTGGCCTTATATCAATGACAAGGGACACATTACTTTTTATGTTATATTTACAGAACTGTTACTTACATTAATACCTGGGGTACCTGGAGTTCCTGGTAATCCAGGGGGTCCTCTAGGGCCCTAAGATCAGAAAAAAAGTTATTTAGAATTTAAGGAATTTTTTTCTTTTATTGTAAACTACTTTAATTTTTTTTTATATTAACCAGAATACTTATATCCTACCTGGATGCCTGCTGATCCAGTTGGACCCATAGGACCCTGCAAAATAACCCCAAATATTCATAGTATAGTAGTAATACTTTGGGGGATAAGGGAGATGAACTTGATCAAAAAATAGTGATTGTGGGGCACTGGTTCAGTTCACATTGTAAGAAAGATTTGCTCTAAGGTTTGGCTTTAAATTTAGATGTAATTTCACCAAAATAAGTGTGTTCAAGACATAATATTTTGATGAGGCCTATTTTTAAGGGCAAGTAAYGCCTACGAATGATCTGTGGTCAAATATGCCATTTAGCAAGGAGATTCACWAGAAAAATTGACACTCACTAGGGTAAAAAGAAATTAGATGATTAAAACAAGTTTTTTTAATTCATATTCGAAATTATTTGAAGGGAATATATTACTTTTAAGGATTAATAGCTGAGATTAAGACGTCTGTCTCAAACCTTTTCTCTCTGCATGTTAGTCTGTTACTAAATGGAAATGTGTCAGCTGAGTGCATTCATCTGCACTGAGGGGATTCTGCCCTATGCACAGCACAACTCACGTGTATCATCTACCTTCTGTATTTTACTGAACACCCTGAAGACACTGGAGATGGAATTGAAGACACCAGAAAGGCAAAAACCTGGAAACTGAAAAATTTCCTGGTCACCAGGRAACTGTAGGACAGTTACTGCTGTGTAACAGGTATTTAGCCTGAATGCTCTAAATACACTGCATTAACTTGTTTCATGAAGTGTGGGTTAGATGAGTGGACAGTGAGGTGGATTGAGAACTGGCTGAAAGGCAAAGCTCAGAGGGTCATCATCAGTGGCCTGGAGTCTGGTTGGAGGCCTGTGGCTAGTGGAGTTCCCCAGGGCTCAGGACTGGGTCCCATCCTGTTCAACTTCTTCATCAGTGACCTGGATGAGGGGACAGAGTGCCTCCTCAGCACGTTTGCTGACGATCCCAAGCTGGGAGGAGTGGCTGATCCAACCGAGGGCTGYGCTGCCATTCAGAGAGACCTGGACAGGCTGGAGAGCTGGGCGGAGAGGAACCTCCTGAGGTTCAACAAGGGCAAGTGCAGAGTCCTGCATCTAGGGAAGAATAACCCTAGGCACCAGTACAAGCTGGGGCTGACCTGGTGGAGAGCAGCTCTGCCGAGAAGGACCTGGGAGTGCTGGTGGATGACAAGTTGACCATGAGCCAGCAATGTGCCCTTGTGGCCAAGAAGGCCAGTGGTCTCCTGGGGTGCATTAGGAACAGTGTTGCAGCAATTCGAGGGAGGTGATCCTGCTGCTCTCCTCAGCCCTGGGGAGGCCTCATCTCGAGTCCTGTGTCCAGTTCTGGGCTCCCCACTACAAGAGAGACCTGCAGCTACCGGAGAGAGTCCAGCGTAGGGCTACAAAGATGATCAGAGGGCTGGAGCACCTGCCCTMTGAGGAACGGCTGTGAGAGCTGGGCCTCTTCAGCCTGGGGAAGAGAAGACTGAGGGGGGATCTTATCAATGTGTACAAGTACCTGAAGGGAGGGTGTCAAGGGGACGGGCACAAACTCTTTTCAGTTGTCCCGTGCGACAGGACAAGAGGCAATGGGCAGAAATTGAAGCACAGGAAGTTCTKCCTGAGCGTGAGGGGGAATTTCTTCCCTGTGAGAGTGACAGAGCCCTGGCACAGGTTGCCCAGAGAGGTTGTGGAGTCTCCTTCTCTGGAGATCTTCAAGGCCTGCCTGGATGCAACCCTGTCTAACATGCTCTAGGTGACCCTGCTGAGCAGGGGGGGTTGGACTAGCTGATCTCCAGAGGTCCCTTCCAACCTTATTGATTCTGTGATTCTATGTTTGAATTTAAACTGCATAAAGATGCATCAGGGAAGTTGWCCACTATCCGGACTTCGCTGTTCCCTGATGTGGTACCTCAACYGTGTGAGATTCTCATTTATAAACAGTACACCTAAACTTGCAATTAGCAGTCGTCACAAATGTAAAAGTTTAGAGCAGTCACAAAACTTTCCATGTCAGAAGGAAAAACACRTGTTTTTGCCTTTTCCAGTAGCAGTATGTGTTTCAAAATGCCATCAGCTACAATGTAGACTAAACCAATAGTCAGGATTGATTTTGCTGACAATTGCAAACTGTTGTTGCTCAGAAACAGACACTGTTAGTCTGAAGGTGTCTCAACACTATTAGCATTAAGCCTATCAGTAAAGTGGCCATTGACTCTTTCAGTTCTCCAGATGTTTGTCTGAGAGTGAGCACTACAGTTCTTTGTGGGTCTGGATAAAGGGAAAAGATGCTGAGCTGGGAATCAGTAGTGAGAAGCAAGTTCATGTCATGATTGTTTATTATTCCTCATTTACTTGCTGCTGTTTCTCAGTGATGCCCAGTGAGAAGCCCAAATTCTGCATGTTGGTGTACTTACTGGTGATCCCTGAATGCCTACTCCAGGAGGCCCCATCTCCCCCGGGGCTCCCTGCACACCAGGCAGTCCTCGTTCTCCCTGAGAAGGATACAAACCTTTCAGTTATATCTGCTCTGGAAAAGTAAATTAGTCCATTATCCTATATTTTCAGAAATAGGAATTATAGTAATTTTTCTGTACCTTTGGTCCCCGTGGACCTGGGTTTCCAGGAATACCGGTGGGACCCTAAAAAACAACAACAGCAGCAAAAGAACAATTCTATTTTGAAATCAAAGAGACTGGCTGAATTTTATTGCCAAACTAGTCAGCCTTTATAAATAAATTATGATACATTTACATAYGCCTTCCTTGTTAATACCACTGCAACCAGGACTATGTGTATTGCACTAACAATACCGATTTCCAAACTGTGTTTTCAATGCACTGAAAATATCAGGATGGCATATATTTTGACTTTGAAAGTACATCTGAAAAAATATTTCTTCTGATTTCTTTCACTACACAATGAGAATTCTTTAAATGTTTTCCTTATGAGAAATCAAACCACAAAAGCCTTTTCAGATTATGGACTTACTGGTGCTCCAGGTAGACTTAGCCCAGGAGGCCCCACTTCACCTTTTGGACCTGGATGTCCAGGCGGTCCCATAATCCCACCAGGGTCCCCCTAMAAGACAAATTTGAATCACTAATTGGAATGTCAGTGTTTTTCCTTACAGAAAAAAATGTAATGCTTGCCATGTATCTGATCTGCATTTCTTTCTCCTGAGCCTTCCAGTATGTGTATTGTCACAAAATCCAGCCAATTATTCCACAATAACAGCTTCAAAATCTCTCTCTCTGGCTATCTATCCCTAGTGCTAAAATCTTGGTCTTTGTTTTACTGACTTTCMTCTTTTCACCAGCTCACTTCTTCAAACTATTAATGGGTTATATTAATTTTCTTTGAACCTCCAGATGTATAAACACCATAACAAATCACACAGTTCACAGGTTGCCTATACATCAACTTTTGTCCCCTTCCCGATGAACAGCATATGTGTACACCATTATACACATGGCATTTTCAACCTCCTGCTGATGCAGCTGAATTACAACTAAGGGAATGTCTACACAGCACAAAGCAATGCCATAAAGAGATCCCAGATGTGGCTCAGATCTGGAGGCAGTATAGCGGCATCAGTGCTCTGCCAAGATTAATTAGTCTAGCTTTGAAGCAGAGGTTTACATTCGTCTGGCTAAGGAATTATGCTGAAAAGGCTATTCTGCTTTCAGGACCTGAAATAGTATCTCTGCACTGCATAGACTAAGCCTAAGAGCCCAGTTGAACCTCTCTTGAAATAATGCTTAAATTATGATTCTAAAGAGCACTTGGGTTGGCAAATCAGCCTGCAACATCTCTGAGGAGGAGATGCGGATTGTTGCTTTTTTGTTTTTAARTCAGTTCATAAAGCAACCAGACAGATGTGCCACAGAAGATGGAAGATAACTTCAGGAGCAGCCAAGTATACTCGAATATGCCAAGTTTAATTAAAAGCAGTTAAAACCTACCTTTTCTCCTTTAACTCCTGTTTTTCCTGGTACTCCGTGCTCTCCTGGTATGCCCTTGAATTAATTAAAAATATAATTTTTCATTTTCATAGCGTACTCCCTTAAAATTTATCTACGGTTACAGATGAAAATGAGCTTACACTGGATTATTTACCATGCATTAATATTGGCTCAAATATTGAAAGAGTTCAAGTTAATGAATGCTAATTTATTCAAATGTATGTATCATTTTCCTTCAAATCAATACTTATTACTTGATATTATTTTCTAGTCCCTTTCAGGGCAGAGCAATAGAGTTTCAAGGTTTTTTTAATTTAATTTCAAAACAATCTCAAGTCTTGAAAATCAAACATTTTTCAWGGAAGATGTAGTAGTACAAAAATAAGTTTCAAATTATAAACATGCATTTTTTGCTATGRAGGACTCCACAATTTCCTACATTTATCATGAAAACTTCTTTCTTAAAAGCGTCAATAACTTCCTACTCTTGCACATAACTTAATTCCTCAAATTCCTTTAAAATATTTCAGATATTCAATGGATATAGTGGAATTTTTCCACAAAATAACCATATTCTATCCTTTTTTWAAATCTGATTCTCCTTTTCATCTTCCTCATTTTGCTTTTAACTTTCCTCCTCTTCATCAGAGCTGTTACAAATGCAGAGAARTGAAATAAAATAAAATCTAAATAGAAACTAGTCAGATAAATCAGAAGGTAAAATTCATTGCTGATGTTCCCTTACTATGCTGGAACAAATATAGAAAAAATTTCCCMTAACTCTTCAATGCTATTCAAAATTTGATTGTATAAAGCATTTTGTTAAGAATTTCCCTACAAAATGACAAAATTTTCTAAACTAAACAGCCGTGTCYATGGATTGTATTTACACACGGAAAATGAACTTTCTGAGAAAAGGCCACAGAAATGCCTATCACTTTTATTTTGCTTTGCAGTGTGAAATGCAGCTTTGTGAGAATTTATTTATGAAGGATGGCAACATTTTTATGTTGGTAGTAGCWGTGTGTTTACCCTCTCTGCTGCACTCAACTTAACATAGACAGACAGCTACTTGTTTCACACAGTCATCCAAATTAAAAGCATAAGAAAAAAATGAAATGTAGCTGAATGAAAATATTCTGTTTTCACCAACAGGAAATCATTACAAGAATATAGGGAAATTTAAATTTACTGATTATGGATCAGCCACTGTGTTGCACCCTGGCTCTATATCTGGCATTGATATAAAATGTATCTTCTTTCCTAAGGACTTTTTTCTCTTTTCTTTTCATTTTWATTTTTCCAGAATCAAGWGTAAAAAGCTTATTAGCAAAGGAAAGAAGTAAGTTTTATCAGCTGGATGGTTCTTTGCTGATGTAAGTGAAAGTAAATTATTTTCAATCTTTCATAATCATGCTGTGTAAGACAAATAACTATAGTTGTTAATACACGTTTCATATTTAGCACATAAAACAACCCAATAAGCCTGGACCTAAACACTGCATGTTTTTATATACCGGTATTGCAACAACAATGGAAGAAGATAAAGTCTCTGCTCAAAGACATTTTCAGTAAAATTCAAACATTTCCTGGAGCTTGTGAATCTGATTTTGAAATCACATATATATTTTTGAGTGCAAGCATGACTGTGTGTGAATATAAGTCTTCAAGATCACCTATATCTGGGATCTACCTATATTGCATATAATGTTTATTTACTTATTTATTTAAAATGTCACTTGTTCAAAGATCCAGAGCAACAGCAGTTTCAAACCCAACAATTACATACTCAAATAAACYATGGCAATACAAGGAAAACAGAAATGCAGTGATTTTTTGGGGGGCTATTTGTGTAAATAGGAGCGCTGTGGAAAAGCTTTGCAAGCTGTTGTTACAGAAGACAGGTACACAAGACAAAAAACACATGCATGGCTCAACTGGGCATGAAAATAAAGTATAAAAACAGCAGATAAGTAACACAGTACAAAACGATTACACGGAGGTTCAATTATTACTCTTTTTCTGTAAGGAGCAGAACGTTCTGTACTCTGACTTTTGCTTTGCTTATATTCCCGAGAGTTTTAGGAGTAACAGCCTCAYTGGCTGTGCTACGTAACACTCAGAACTGTATTTTAACATTAACAAAATAAACAGAATCTTAAAAGTCTGTTCAGATAAGGAGTTTCCTCCTACTGACTATAGTCTCGGAGCATGTGTGAAAGGCCTAAGGCAAAAGAGAGCAGCACCAGCTCCTAGATGCCTCTGCTTGTGGTTATAAGAAAAAAACCCCAAACACCCACACAGCAAAGATTCGAATCCCAGTTCTTTTCAGTTGGCTGCTAAACTACAAGGCTAAGGCCAAGCTTGCGATGGTCTACTCCTTTTTAGTCCACTTCTTGGACGAGTGCTCTAACCACTAAGATGGCACGTAAAAACAAGAGGAAGGGAAGGAGGAAGGAAGGCAGGAGGAGAGGGGGAAGGTATYACTGTTGCGCTATTAATGCCAAATTGAGTTTATATGGGGGATTAGGCAGAGTGCACCTCAAAACAGACTCAAATTTGACTATCTCACACTCACTCACTCCCCTGCAAGTGTTATTCTCACTAGGTCTCGACTCCCTTTTCCAGCAGTGAGAGCGCTGCTGGTCCGGGGCGGCCGGGTGGAAAGTCCAGGTGGTTTGTGCTGTGCAGCCTCTCACAGCAGCCACGGTCCCGGCGTGTCCCCCGCTGTTTGTCTCCACACGTCCCCCTGATCTCCAGGATCGTCCCCAACTTCCTATTAACTCCTCCCCAACTAATAAAATGGATTATTGCATTCTACTCTGGAACTTAATGTTTTTGATTTTAAGAAAATTGTATAAGAGATGAGTCTGGCTCTGAATCTGAGTTTTACTCACAAATTTGACCTAAATGATAAAATAATAAACATAATTGTCTATTCTAATCACCTTATCGATATTTACTCTTTTTAAGGGAAGTATATAAATTCAGAATAATTCAAAACTACAGAGMGAAACAACAGGGAAGGTCATGTGTTTAAATCCTTAGCACATTCTTACTTTCCCTGCTCCTTCTCATCTTCTTCCACAYACACTGTCTTTTCCAGTTCACTGTATAACAACATCATTCAAACTGCTAGAGATTCTTTCAGTTTTCACCTGCTTTTGTGAGAGAGGAGGCATTTTGGTAGAGTTAATTATCTGTGAATCATAAAAATTAGCATTAGCATCCTTACTTGCTTGCGCAGATGGTAACACAAGGACAGAAGGAACATAAGCATGTTGCAGAACTCTGTCCTGAGGCACGGCACAGTACAGTGCCTCCAAGGCTGACTTCTGCAGCAACACTCACAAGCAGAACCAGCGATAATTTCTGTGGTACTGCTTCACTGGCTAGCTGCTCACACCCTGCACTTCTACAGGCTGGTGAAAATACAAAATACCTACAACTTCCCCCGGCAGTCCCCTGGGTCCAATAGGTCCTGGAGGTCCTTGCAGTCCCTGTGAGATGATATAATACGCACCTGAGACAAAAGTCATTATACCTGTAGCATTTCAGTCTAACGCATTCTAATACACACACACACACACACACACACACACACACACACAATTTTGCTCAGTCATTCTCCCTTAATTTTCTAAGAATTAGTCTCATAAATCTCCATATAAAGGAGATCTAAGGGAAAGAGAAGACAAAAGAGGGATGCATCTATACAGTTTGTGACTTCTTTCTGACGATCTAAGAGACTTGGGTGCTATCCTACTACCTCTCAGTATCTGTAGGGAATAGCTGAAGCTGAGATTCGTTACTGGAGTCAGAAATGYTGTTCTTGCTTGTGCCTGATGACTGCACCTATTCATCTCCATATGGAGCATGAATAGCTTGCAGTGGAAGGTTACCTTTTTAGTTTCCTTTTCTACCTTTATTYGATAGAATTCCAGAGATCACCTGAACTCCTGAAGAGCAAATGGTGCTTCAGCTCAGAGGAAGAAACTATCTTCTTCAAAACAAAGCAGTGACTACTTCAACATTAGCTAACTCACACAATTAAACACAAGAAATGCTAACGTACCTGCAGTGGTCACTCCTTGCCTCCCGAGGGATAAAGTGGATACACTCAGATATTAGTGCATCTGTGACTGCAAATGGCTGTTTATATTTTTAAGTGACCAAATAAAACTTGAGCTTTGCATAAATTTTCCTTATTGATACTGAAATCAACAATAACTTTAGGAACTAGAAGTAAAATAGCTATGACATCTGCACAAAGCATCGATATAAACTATTGCTGTCTCTGCCCTTTAGTAGTAGCTAAAGAGCTTAAAGCATTCAGAGCCCTCCTGTATTACAACAAATGAAGATGACTACAATTGCTATATTAATTCCACAAAAACACCTTTCACATACCTTTGATCCTGGATTTCCCATGAGACCAGGTGGTCCAGGGTCTCCTGTTTCACCCTATTGATATTATTTAAGAAAAAATCCAAACTTACTGTCACATCTTCCACTACCAGCTATGCACACCAGCAATGTACGCAGTGTGTACAAGTAAAAAAAAAATACCTTATTTCCTTTTGATCCCTGCACTCCAATTTCTCCCTGAAAATAGAAGATATGACCATAAGAAGTTGAAACTTAAAGTAAAATCAGCTAAGAGTTTAATTCACTATCTTAAAATATTATCACATACCTCACAAATTTAACAAATTCTGAAAAAAATCTTAAAAATTGCTAATGCCTTGTAGAAACTTTGAAAGGCATTCCTAGTTCTAAATAATTCTATTATCTTTTCCTAGTGTTTCCCAGAACATTTGCAAGCAAACAACTTACTTGCCTTAGAGCTTCTCCAGTCCAAAGCTTATTCTTCCCCAATAAATCACTACTCTATTGGTGAGATAGTATTCATCTCCAACACAACACATTACTGCAGTATGCCTTATTTTGGATATAATAACATGACTATCACAAGTATCTAAGCAACCTTCACTTGTGTATTAAACAACATTACTAGCTTCTGTCATATTCCATAAGAGAGGACAATAATTAATTAAAAATAAGCAACACAAGTAAATAGACTTTTAGAGAATGTGCGTTCTGAAAAATTTCTCTAAAATAAAGAAAAATTATGCACACACAAARTGGTTATAAAAAAATTGCCTGTGAACTTTTTTTTGGAGCTTCCCAAAGTGATGGTTGTATATATCTGTTGCATATTTGAACTGATATACCCTCCTGTTAAATGCTGCGTTGTGAAAGTTGAAAGAACAGTTAAAATAGTATATCCATTCCACATAAAATTCTGTAAAACAAATGAAAGACAGAAATAATCATCAAGAGAAAAAAAAATGTTAGTAACTGACTAAACTCAATTCTGGGACAAGAGGTAATCTATCTGTCCTAACAGAAATGCTGAAGAACAGGACACTGTGCCCCCATCTCCGATTTTTGCTTATAACCTATGTGAATTTGATGCACCTATAAGAAGGAGACAATAAATATGTTGTTATCCTACATAATCACTGAACCTAATGAAASTATGCAAAGAAAAAGAACACAGCAGGAACACAGCATGAAAAACAGATCACACATAGATTATTCATATCATCAATTCAAAACTTAACTATACTTACTGGATCTCCCTTGTCCCCTTTTTCAGAAGGTTCTCCCTATGGAAACACACRGAAGATGTTAACACTCATATAGGTCATAGGGTTACTTCAAATGATAAATAATACRTATCTCTATTTTTGCTGAACAACCCCTGAAATAACTGGTTTTATACCTAAATAAAATACAAATATGTGGATTATGAAAATTCACTCGAGGGATAATGTTAATTTGATTAGAAGAGTATGAATACACAGAGAAAACATAATTCTGCCATGCTTGAACTCGAAAGAGAGTGACAATTAGTTTAAGCATGTAAAAACCTGACATATTCTTAGACATAAGAGCTTTGTATTAAGAGAGTAAGGAAAGTTTCTTCTTGTATGAAAACTGTTTATATGCTTGATATCACCAAAGAAAYCAGTTGGAAGTCTAACATAGCTGTATAGCAAAAAATGTCCACTATTCAGTAGAAGAAGAGCTGGGCATGTCACATATTTCCAGAAAAATRCAACACATTTATCTTCCCCAGTAGTGTCCTCTCCTCCCATCCTCCCTAATCTTTCTGGAAAAATCAAAAAACTAATGAATCAATAAAGTTTATTTATAAATTTTTTAAAAACTATTTTTTTCATACGGATATTTGAATATCATGCTCATGAAGATCACGCATATATTTTTTTCTTGACCTGGAGTATATTTTCTGTATTATTCATAATCAGTACATTCAGCCATCTTCTAGCACTACATATTAGCAAAGAAATAAGAAATTATTTTACCTTTTCTCCTTTTGCACCAGTCATTCCCACTTCTCCTTTTTGACCCTTTTAACAAAACAAARTATATTTACAACCTTTTTTTATTCTGACAAATGGAAAGAAACTCTTCCTCTCCTTCAGCTGCCCTTTGTTTTATATAGGACACAAAATCTTAACTTTTATTGCAATGGAAATTTGAGATTCAAATATCTCCAAATTCTACAGAATCTTCTACAGAAGATTTTCAGGCTTCTCCATTAAAAAATATTGGCAATTCTATCACATATTTGGGAGGGCATGTTTTTTTTCTCCCAATTTAAAAAGCATCCAGTTGTCAAAAATTCATTCCACTGTTTAAATAGAGCAGATACCTAGAAACAATACACTGTCAAAAGGCCTGGATTCAGAATTTGACCTCTATGTATTTTTTATTGGTGACTATGTTTACTATAACAAGTGCCTCTGTACAGAGAAATCACTTTAAATACTCATTATTTACTATTAAAAATATTTTTTGGATTTCAACTTTTCCAGAGACTTTTGTCCCTAACCGGCAGCCCATCCCATCTGACTTTTCCCCAGACAGTGTTACAGAAACTACAGGCCATTTCTCCTGCGCTCTCCCTCCCTGGCTAGCACAGACGGGCTGGCACAACGAGCTGGATATTGGGCTACAGAGATCAAAGAGGCAGTCACGTCTAAACACTGCTGTTCCTTCAGACAACGTTGTACTAAATCGGATAAATGGTACTATTAYAAAGGTGGCAGAGACAGGTTATGGAGGTGCTTTGAGATTTCTCCAAATTTTATCCAAAATACTTACGGCTTCTCCCTTCTGGCCTTTAAGTCCAGGAGTGCCTARTAATCCTAGCTGTCTTGTATCACTCTGGGAAGAAACAGTGTAACAAAGATCAGAAAACAGAACACACCACCACACATTTACCATGTAGCTACCATAACAATGACATGTAATTTACCAGTATGCAAACTCAAAAGTCCTAATTTGCTATTAGAAAATGGTATTATATTCCTCTGCAGAACATGCAAGTAATGTATTGCAGCAATGATCTGTCATGCATTCATATTCCATTCACACGAGTGGAAGATATATAAAAGCATGTAAGGGAAAAATATCTATGCTGAATACTGCTACGTGAATCTGCGAATTTTYTTCCTCTTAAGTCATTGCAAAGAACATATTCTTATGCTCAATATCGCAGCACATTTCTCAAGTATGTTAGAAAAGAACAACCTCCTCATTTCTTTCACATGTAAAAAGGCAAGGGCACCTCATTTTATTTTTCAGCAACATAAAGAACATGAAATAGCATTAACATAATTCTAGTATAGCAGTGAGACAGAAAGAGCTAGAATGAGAATGATCAACAGGCTRTTCAGAGAACACAGATTTAAGGAAAAGGGATTCAGGTTGTAAGCTTGCTGAGATACTACTGCACTGCATCTATTTACTCTTCTGTACCAGGTAAATACACAGTAAAACAGAAAGCAAAAGGTTTCCTGCTCTCAGAGGCAGACTCAGGGCAATACTGCATAAGGGGAACATCTTCTTTAATAACAATAGAAAAATAACAGCAAAAAATAGTTCAAGCAGCCAATGGCCTTGGAAAATGACCTTGAGCCTAAGGAGCCTGAGTGCCAGGACATCTGTTACTGGTCTAAATGGGAACAGTAAATAAGTCAATTCAMATTGCTATGCTCGAGTTTCCTTATCTGTAAAATGAGAAAATGTCACAATGAATAGAAGTGGCTTTAAACTTGGTTAATATTAAAGGAATTGATAGCTGAATATAACCTAAATAAATTTCCTAATTATTTTATAAATGTTAGTATCTTGAAGGACCTTCTTCATTTTTTAGGGACCAAAACACAGTCCCTACCCCTAATTATGAAGATCAGCTCCAGAGACAGAGGCAGGGAACCTGGATCCTGCTGAGCAAGAGCTGACTACCACTCACTAGAAAACACTCTAGATGTCTGCAATGGTATGATGAGTATACTGTAAGTTCTGCTTTATTCTGTTCAGTTGTGCATTTACTTTGGATATATTAAAAAAATAACCCATGAGTATTAGACCAAGTAACTATTTTTTATAGGTCTTTATGAAAAAATGTAAGAAAATTATGCCAGAGAAAAAAGTGCTAGGAAAGTAATATTTGATTTTTGAAGAAACTAATAATTTTGAAAAGTATCCTGAGCAGTTTGTGATGTAGTTTCTGTTGTTTTGTGTTGTGGTTTAATTTATATTTTTAGGTGTGGGAGATCATTTTAGATTAAAGATATTTGACTGAAGTGGCCATGTATGTATGTATATTAAAGACGAGTAAAAATTGTGTAGCAAGGGTCCCCAAGATTACAAGCACAAGGTAACAACAGAGGCCTTGAAAGCCTAGGCAAAGGATGGTAACACAGGCCCCTGACTGTATAAACACAAGTCATGAGTTGTCATTTACTGGTCACCRAAAGGATGTAACCTAGGGTGCAGGACAGAACCAGTTTTGCGGCTGGACAAAGACAACAAAATGAATGTATCCAGCACATGCAAAGCATCTCATTTGTGGTGAAAAACAAAAGACATAATAAGAAGGCATACGCAAATAGTCACACACCTCAAACAGGAACAGGGATAAAGGAAGAACGGAGAGCGGAGATGCTCCAGCAGCGTCTCCCACCCCATTAAGGATCAATGCCACTACTTATCTCTATATCTACCTCCATCTATATCTAAGGGAGCAGGTTCCTCCATCTTCAGGAGAGAAAGAGGGCTGTTCTTGACTGGCCATTCACCATAATTTGCTACTGAAATTCATCACTAATATTTACAATATTCTTAACGGGGTTAAGCAAACTAGATTTTTTAAGAGATGCACTCCAGGCTCTTCACATGATAAGGTGATTGATACAGGGACAAAGAAAGTTTCGTTGCAACAAATCAGATAAATACGTTCTGCAGTCATGACAACTCACTGATACCATACAGAAATCAGAAGAATTGCAAAAGGCTTAAGCACAGAATAAGCTGCAAAGGAACGAAGAAATGACAGAAAAGAGATGTTACTAAATTACAGTGTGTCACTTCCTACTGACCCCCTACCTTTCTTGGTAGCAATGTGTGTCATGATTCCTAGAAATGCCAGTGTAAAGAAGCCCTACAAAAATCCTTAGAGAAATCTGATATTAACATTTCTCTAGCAATAAAGATCTGGTCACAGTTTAAACACTTAAAAAAAAAGAAAGATATTGTGAGATCCTTGAACATATGCATTAAACATTGGAAAATGACAGGACCATTTCCTGTACTGTAAGGAATCTCAAAAGCCTCAGAGTAWCACTGAAATATCATATTAAAAGTGTTTTTAATCTTGAAGCACACTGCAAATTACATATTGAAAAATGAAAGATTTTTTGGTACCTCCAGGGTGCAGGGAACAAAATAAGCACTTATCCTACTACAAAACAGTGTGAAAAAAGGGGAAATTTAATGATGCATGCATCTGCCTTGACAAATAACAGTTTTGTGGAAAAACAGACAATCTCTTTTATCTAGAGAGGTTCCCACTCCCCTCATAAACTGTACATAACCTAATTCATATGCTGCTGCAATTGAAGGCATAAGTTGACTCTAGTGAGATCTGAACATGTGGTTCCAGAAAATCTGGGAAAATCCTGCTTAAAATCTGCTACTTGAAGCAGTAAGCCATCTCCTCTCATCTGAAACATAACCTTTACATTTCCCTGTTGAACAGTTACTTGCTAATGACAAAGTCATTAAAATCTTCAAAGTGGACAGCTGACGGAAGAAAAAAGCCGATGAGCTGCAAAGGATGTAAAAATGATTAATTTATAGAAACAGAGCAGCTGGTCTACATTTTGTCAGAAGATTTTTCGTTAGGAAATATAACACACCTTAGGATCTTTTAGAGCTTTACAATTGTAAGAAATGTGATTCTTAGAGACAGATGCTTGCCAGCTCCTGAACAACACCGCTGTTTGTATTTCTTGTTGTAGACCTAACCCTAAAAGGGTTAATGACCCCCTTTAAGTAGGGAGAAAAAAGATTAATAGCCCAGAAGCAGGGAATGAGTTACAATAAATATGATATATATAAAGAAAACCAGACTGGTAGCAGTGAAAGCTGCTTTCGGGGAGAAAGAGAAACTTGAAGAATATAGAAGGTACAAATACACAATATATACAACTTCAACACATACAGGTGAAAAGGCACACCAAACACGACTACATCTCCAGGTAGGAAAATGTCCCTGTTGAGGACAGCATACAAATCTGTGCTTAACTCCTAACACAGCTAACGCATTAGCAATGCATTTTCTAAGGTGATATACTGATTTGGGAAGGATTAAGTATCAGATATATCAGGGAAATCATTCCAGTGATAAAAGTAACTTGAAAGATATGCTTGACAGAAACCTGATTCTAAAATCTTTATTCAAAATAGAGATTTTAATACTCATCTGGGTGTCATATAAGAAAAATGGACTAAATTCACCTGCTCTTTATAGTTATGCACTTTAACAGTAAAAGAGATGTCAAATATCCACCAGAATTGACTTGTGATATAAAGCATGAAACACAGTAACCTTTGTATTAAGCAAATATTCCTGCAATAATGTTTAGTTTGTCTTTGAATGAAGTATGATTTTCTATTCAGATAACATTTTTTTTCACTCGCTGTATCATCAATTAAGAAAGCTTGGAAGATCTTTGAATCATTATGCTTTACAATGGCTGACATTACAATGATTTGAATAAATGATTTGAAAAATCTGTGGTAAGAATTTAAAGGAGAGAATGGTAGTGCTGTCAATGGAATACTATCACATGCATTTTTAACTTGTTTCTAGGAAGTGTTGCAAAAAAGTGCTGCAGGATGTTATAGAATTAAGACAATATTTATATTAGTCCATAATATAAGTGTAAGGACAATTCTTGTAAACTCTAGCAGTTTTTTTTATCTTGTACCTCTCATCTTTCTATTCTACTTGCAGGATCATGATAGGTTGGGTTAGAAAGAAGAAACATCAAGTGCAGTTTAGAGTGACTGAGTTTAGAAAAGGGGATCCAGTACCTTGTCCTAACAACTAGGTTGTCCAACCTTTTGAGATCTGGCAGGCAAGAACATGGGAGTAGAGTTTGCAGGGGAGGTAAGACAAACGCAGCAGGATGGGCGATGCAGTAGGGGTGTGACAGGTATGGCCTGGGCCTAAACAGGCATGCAGAAAGAGAGAAGGCTATACCTTTTAGCCAGATGAAGAATTTGCTATATGGTTTGCAGGGATTGAAACTGCAGCCATTCACAGAATCACAGAATGGTTGAGGCTGGAAGGGACCTCTGGAGATTGTCTAGTCCAACCCCCCYGCTTGAGCAGGGTCACCTAGAACATGTCGCACAGGATCATGTCCAGGCGGGTTTTGAACATCTCCAGAGAAGGAGACTTCACAACCTCTTTGACAACCATTCCTATCKTAGATACTTCTTAAACATAAACACACACACACATGTACACCAAATCAAATCTCCATACCTCATTATAATGCTTGTTCAAGGACTCCAGAATTTCTTTTAGCCCAGAAGGACCCTATATTGAAAAACACGCAGTAAAAGGTCATTTTAACTTAAATAATGCTTATGCCTACATACCTGGATTCAAACTGCACTAGTCATTTAAAGGGTTTTAGATTGTTCTTTGATTGTAAGTTCATTTTATCTGTATTTCTAGGTACACAGAAGAAGCACAATCAGTTTCAAAATCCCTGGGCTTTTAAACTCAGCAACTTCTTTCAAAGTAAGTCAGTCAGAAAGAGACAGTAAAGATGGCATTTATATTGATTTCAATATGAATCTGTTCTGGTATGATTAGAATCTTTGTTTTGCAGTATTTAGAACTTCTTTTCACTAACTGAAAGCACTAGTTTTGATATAGAAGCATCTATTAGTGCAAGTAAACAGTTAGATTTTTAACTTAGAGTACAGAAAGTGAAACTGAGGACTGCCAGAAATCTTTGAATGACTACCTTTCCACTTTTTATTTGTCATACCAATTTACACTTATAAAATGCCTTTCACGAAGATTTTCAGAAAAGGAGAATAAACTTACTCAAATCTAGGCCTAGAATGGATCCAGATTTAAAAAAAAAATTACTTGAAGAAAACAAAACATGCTTAAACGTATTCTGCACTAAATCAGGCCTTCAATGAGATTTTCAAGTGCTGTAAAACAGAGCATAATACAAAAAGTTGAGTACTTCTTACGAAATTAAAYTTAAGTGAAATTAAAATTCACATAGTTTCTCTCTGAAAGTGGAAATTTGCATGTCATGCAATAAGAAACATCTGACTACATTAATAAAATATAAATATACTGGTCTGGATGAGCTGCATTTAACATAAGTAAGGCATAATGACAGATCTCCTCTTTTTCTAGAGCACTTAACAGTTACAGATAATTTACAGCAGTTTGTAGCTTTTGTATTAGTAGGAAAAGAGTAGCCAGCAAATATGGTCCCTAATGATTGCTGAAGCTGAATAAAGAATATGAAGCTGAATTCCCTTCAGTTTGGAAAAGGGGTTGTTCCTCAAATAAATGGAGTTCATTTATTAGCCAGACAGCTAGATGAAAAACCTCTAGTTTTTCCAGCAGTAATTCTAATTCAAGTCACTGAATTCTTCCTTTTGAACAAATACTGAACTGACACCCCAGTACAGTGTGAGATATCTTTCTGGAGATGTTATCTTGGAATAAAACATCAAGAACAGGCTTTGAACACTTCTGGTTACTTAAAGTCTTTTTGATGGAAGGAATATAATTAAAGTAWCTGGCTGAATTTCAATTAGAAATACTGTATTCTGTCTATGTAAATATTTACTCTGTAACTTTAGACATTTTCACATCAGGTACTAAAAGTTTGGGTGAAATTTTGGGTAGACACTCCTGAAGTAAAATTTTGCGCAAGCAAATGTCAGCAATGAGTGAAATATAAACTTTTCTATTTTATCACATATTTTAATTTTGCATAATGTTAAGTGTTTTCAAAGCCTTTAAGACTTTTCAAAGCCTTTAAGACTTTATACATTTTAAATACATATTATACTTACTATTGAAATACTGGGATGCTATCACAACAGGAAAGCAGCTTTTCAGAATAATTATCTAGGGAAAATTTCTTCCATGCTAACTGACTTATAAGACTATCACAAGGATTGAAGAATGAAAATAACTTCTCACCTATCACAGAAATAGGTCAATGTGAAAATATGATTATTTTCAACTGGATTAGCCTTTGGAGCAATGCTTTTCAGAACCAGAACCCCTGTCAAAATCAAAGTAGTGGAGCACTAAGACTCCAAAATATTCCTAAAAATATTCAGAAGCCTTCTAACCATTATTTCACCTGGAGATCCAAGGAAAATGCTGAAATACTACCTATTCATCTGAGTAAATATAAGCTAAATAACCAATCGCTATATTTTTCAAAGGATCTCAAGTGTTTTACTATGTCAGAGATGCTATTGTATGAAACACCACRCAATTCAGGCAACAAGAAAATTAAGGGAACTACTTGGCTGCAATAGTTTTGTCACATATAGCATTCTTCCTATCTGAGAATTCCAGGTTTTAATATGTAAAGAGGAGGCTGCTTTGAACTGAATGTGACAGACAGTCTTTGTTAAGTGATGCTTTTGCATCAYGGTACCAGTTGTTAAGATCCTAACGATGTAGTGAAGGATTTGTGAAAGCGGTGTGATTCAAYTCTGAGAAAATAATAGCTCTCAGGAGTAAGGGAACTCTGACTGTGATTGGAAAGACAAATGACACTGTTACCATGCTGAAACTGAAACAACTGATTTCAGAAAATCATTATTCTCATGAGGACACAGGTTGATAATGGTTTAGAAAGAGCCAACCTTACACAAGGAAGACTATGCCTTCAGAGATCTTACACTATCACAGATTTTTTAATACATTATTGAGTAGACAATTAGTAGCAAGAAACATCACTGAACAAGACAGAAGAGGGAGCAAGAGAGACAGTAGATGGTTTCAAAACATGTGATTTGTAACTTACTCTTCTCCAGCACATTCTTTGAGGAGAAAAAAAGGCTCATTTTTTTCAAAACATACAATTCCTGCACATATGACCAGGAGTTAAGAGTCACAAGCTCTGCTACCTAAGTCCCAGTAGCAGCAGAGTCAGCAAGCTACTCTGATGAATTGCTATTACAAGTTTCAGAATTGCCACAATATTAAGTAATTGAGTAAAGAGGATGCTACTAGTTCAGCGATTTGGTTTGCATGACAAAATGAGGTGGCTAGCATCCTGAGGGTAGTATTATTTAGCTCCTACGCAATCACATTTTGAAGCATTTTGACAAAGCTTTCAAATGAGATAAATCTAGAACGGCAAAAGAGCRTGCTTTGCATTACGACACCAAAGGTGCCTTCTGCAAGATCCACCTGTTCGGTAAGAGCGYACAGAACAGCAAGCACCATTTCCCCACATACGTAGAACATCATTCTGCAAAATCCTGCTGGCTCTCYTTATCAGTAAAGCTACTTCCTTGAGCTCCAGTACTTTAAAAAAAGATGAGGAACAGGACCATGGTTTTGCTTAATCAAAGAGATTACTTCCTAGGGGAAATACTTTTTACTCTGATGGAAACTAACTAGTGAGAGAGAGGCGATCAACAACTCCCCATGGAGTTAGAAGGTATAAAAAACTAGGATGCTAGTAAAGCCAAACGAAAGGCAAATAAGCAGAAGTTATTAAAAATGATGGATAAAACTGTAAGACCTGGCAGAACATTATTGCCTCAAAACAGAACAACGCTGGTGTGTTCCAAGATATAAAAATGAAATCCAAAATACCTCCATCAGGAGTGTGGCAGAGTTAGGAAATATTAACCCCTTGTGTTTTACTGTGATTACACTGTTGACAAGAAAAGAGTGTTACTTAAACATTAGAGGACTGAAAATTTGGAAGGCAAGGAAGGAGGAGGCTGCAGCCAGTTTATACACACCTCTGCAGGCGGCATATGAACACTGACAACATCAGTCTCTGTGTTCTAAGCACAAAGAGGACAACATGTTTGGGCCTCAGAAACACCGAGGCAAGGTGAAGGMGGATTGCTTCAGAATTGTGGGCCCCATGCCTGAGCTGGATTAGGGATCAGAAATTTGCCACTTCCAGCTAATAACAGAGTATCATAAGCATCTGTTGTGTATATCACACAAARTATCACAGCTGCCTCACACTCCCTCTTTGTTCTCCAACACAGGAAGAGACACAAAGCCATAATTTTTTCTATTCATTTTATTTTGGAAGTGATTTGTCACTTTATATTTGCACTGAAAAATACGATAAATATAGTCACGATGTTTTGACTGTGATGCTCACTCAATTTTGTTTTCTAAAGCTAATGGCAGGATTTCTCCTCTGATATCTGTATTAAAAATGGCAATTCAAAACTGGGACTGAGCCATGATGCTGCTGCATGCTTATTAGATGTCTCAACTTTAAAGCTGTTATAGTCTAGCAAGAATTCTGTAATGCTGCAAGCAGTCAAAAAATAAGACTTTATCTTCCCTTCTCATTTGCCAGCATGTCATTCCTTTTACTGTTTTTTCACAAATAAAACTGCTGCAACAATACAATCCAGGAAGGATGGTATTCTGTATCTGCCACCAACCCTGACCTCTCAGATAACATTTGTACATCAAATAAATCATTTATGACAAAATGGAAAGCCACCAAGTCACAGTTTTGTAAAACTGACACAACCTCAAAAGAGCCCCAGAACTGCCTTGCAAATCAGGCAGGCAAGTGGGACTTGGAGCATCTGAGCTGCATCCTTGCCTATGCCACAGGCTTCATGTTACCAGAAGTAAATCATCTCTCTGTTTCAGTCTTTCTATCTTCAAAAATGGACAGAATAYTTCCCTACTTTAATAAACCGTATCTTTTCATCACTCTTTTAAAGTAAGTGAAGTATCCAGTTACTGCATTGATGAACATCTCTGTTAAGCCTATAAACAAAACCAGTGTTCAACAACAGAAAATGCCTTTACTCTAGAGTGCCTTCCTAAACTCTGGTTTCTTTCTTCCCTTCCCACTATTTTGTTCCACTGATACGTCTGTATAATAGACTCTCAGTCTCTACAGATGAAAAAGAAGCATTACTACTGGTTTTCAAGAGTGGAAGCAATGAGATTAACAGGAGTTGAAGAATTATTGTCAAAGCAATTTCTGCCTTTTCAAYGAGAATTTTGCACATCTGCCACTTTGGACATTTTTCAAACTTGCTCCTTTGCAAATACCAATCAAAAGCTCACTTGAGCAGGGTTTGCTTGTTTTTGGTCTGTGTATCAAGTTGTGCAATTGAGGGATCTGAAGCGCAGAGAGAGTATGGTTGTATGAATAAGAAAAGAACTGAAAATGTGTCCTGATTGTTTTCCAAAATTACAAACAGGTTTCAGATGTTATTTGTGTTAAACAGGCAGGAACAAAAATACAGGTGCTTAAGAGGAAACAGCTACAAGCTGTGTAATTACTGTGTTTTACAATATCTTTTTCTCTCTTAACTTTTATATTTCACCTCATTTATGTGAAGATGAGACTGATGAAAAAGTCTACCCATCCTCACAGTCTATGCAGTAAAATGTGTAATGATTAAATTGCTATTTGCTATATAYTGTTAAACAATAAAGTTGGGATATGTTGGCAGAAAAATAGCAAAGAATACTAGTTTTAAGAGGATGAATAATCTCAATCGYGGTACACTAACCTGTGATTCAGGAGACCTGAAGTTTATATTTCCCTGTTTTGCCACAGACAGCTTCTTTGCCAAGATTATACTTGGCCAAATCACATAGCCTTCATGTTCCCTACCTTAAAAAAACAATGATTGTATTTTCCTTCTGCTGCACAGCAACACTGATCAGAGTTCATACCCTGTCTCACCCCAGACAACACTATTATATTGGCAGAAGTCTGTAGCACAACTCTAGCCTACTACTCTTTTTATATTTTAAACAATCTGATGTTCCACCATAATAAATGGGAATTATTGAGAAGTGGAATTCSTCCAGTCAGAACAGTTCTAGGGGAGACACTGAAAACTGAAACAGAAGAGATGAAGTTAACCCTTTTCTTCTATCCTGTAGCATACCTATACAGAAACACCCTGCAGCTGGTTAGTGTGAAAATAAAGAAAAGGGTCRTATGCAACTAAAAGCAAAAATAAACTCCACTGAGCACTAAACAGGTTTTGTTAGCTTTGTGCTATAGTCTGTAGTGTTGCATTTCACTACCAGTAACGCTCACAAATAACAGTGTAATACATAAAGCAGGGCCAGACACCATGCAGATTGGAACTATTTCCCGATAGTGGCAACCTACATGATCTTCTCGCCTTAACAGAGTCAGGCAGCARTGCTACCGTCTTAGACCAGAAAAGTATTTTGGCTGAGTGAAGATTTGAGAGTTGGGCCAAGAACAGTTAAAATACTAAGTTCAGACCCTTCCCATAAAATTGGTTTTAAATTTTGAAAAAAAAAAATTTTTTTTGTTGGAACAGGAATGACTATACCTTATACTTATGCAAAAAGCTACGCTTTGCTGGCAATCCCTTCTGTGTAGCTAAGACCTGTAGGTATTTGTGTTAGCAGTTACTGCAGAAGAAAGCTACCAGTTTAATTCTTCAGTAAGATCAAAATGCTGTGCTTGTAACCTCACGTCAGCATCCTCCTCTTTTGTTTCATAAAATCAGCATTTTGATTTTTGACAAAGAATCAYGTAGAGGGAGATAACAGTATGGGAAAGAGGCAATATCTCTTGGGTTAAGACCTAAGAAGAAAATGCAAGTAAGAAAATGTATAAAATGTATTTGAAGACTGCAGGAATTTTGATTTCAGAACCAGAACATGTAGAACACTTCTGATGCAGCAAGGAATACTGTAATTAACAGAAGCTTTAAACTGCTGTCTGGACTCTTTAAAGGGGGAAGGGCTCAGAAAGCACTAGAGGGAGCTGCTGTTCTACTGAAGCCATTCGGATTCCTTGTTTCCAGCATAAATCGTTATGCACTGAAGTGTGACAAGTGTGAGCACACATCTCAGCTCTCTAGTACTGAAATAACAGAACAACACTCAGAAATAACAGCAGGCAGCAAAGACCAAAACCATGAGTTCTGAACTAAGGGTATAACAGAACATTTTTAAATTGTACAATGTAGAATAAACCTTAAAAAAATGCTCAAAAGAGCTGAAGATCATCATCCAGGGAAACTGATGGAAATATTTTTATAATCCATCAGTAAAAATCCTCACCGACTCCTTGACTTTTGTGGGCACAGGCTTTACTCCAAAGGGAAAAATTATTCAACAAAATGAATCCCTGGAAGAAGATGCATAGAAAGTACCACTTTACCTAAGTAATTTCATGCAATAGATCTACATTTTGACACTGAYGTAGGTTCTTAACCAAAGATGTGCAGATGATGTTAAAGGAATTGAAACTCAGTACAAACATGAATTTTATTGAAAAAAATCCTCAGAAATTACATTAGAAAAAAAATGATGAACCACTGAGACTGGCTTAGAAAAGTCAGATTAGCGGCAGATGAAGAAATAAACAAAATCTTAATTGCTGCTGACTTACACCCCTTCCACAAATAGGTAAAAAATAATTATTTTAACTTACAAAAATTCACACCCCTGAGAAGTGTCAAGTTTGACTGTTTCCCCTTTTGACTGCTCTGAATGTGGTCTCAAAAGCTTCCCCCCCAACCACTTTTTTTTTTTTTTTTTGGACTGTCTTTTATATCAAATCCCCTGAGCATTGTATCAAATCAACAGTTCAGCAGTTTCTTCCTCAAGGAGGCAGAACTTTCCTGCTGAAAGTTTCTCTTGTCATTGTTGAGCAGTTGGCTGTTTTACTAATATCTAAATTAAGTACTCCTTTATTAATTTCACACACTCAGTGTGTAGTGGAGCTACCTTAACAATTAATGACTGACCCTCTTTCCTCTCGAATACAGATTTCTTATGTTTCTGAAACAGTAATCAAACACCTACTTCACTTTTTCCAGAACATCTAATTTTAAAATGTTAAGGCAATAGGTTAAGCATTTTGTAACCTATCTACACCAATTTTATGATAGCTGCTACCCCACAGGTGTGATAGTTTTGTTGCTTAACTATGGTGATACTGCCAATGCACATTACTGTGTATTCCAGCTTACTGTATGCTTTTTGTGTGTGTCATACTCTCAGTCTTGAAAGAGGAATACAAAATGTTGGTGCAGGCGTATCCAAAATAAGCATTGTATCAGAATAGTTATACCAGAAAAAAATATCTCTAAACAAGATCTAGGCTATGAGTGCTTGAGGAATGCTTTTGTGATATGTAGCATTTCTATACTGTACCCATACAGAGATCATCATATGGGTGCTGTTATATTGACAAAGTTGAGCTTTACATTGTTGTAAGAAAATCTGAAATAGGTTTCAGTAATAAAAAAGCAGTTTTGCTTCCGCTAGTGATTTCTGGTATGTCTGTGAAAGACCATGCATCTTCACATGCCTGAGCAGCCAGCAGAGCTCTGATGGCAGAATTCTACAGGGAGAAACAGCTTTATACTGGTTCACATGAAACTGAGTTGGTTAAGTCTAACATTGACCTCTGCTATAGTTAGCCTTTTTTCTTTTAACGATCATTTTTGGTATTTGCATGAAGATTCTGTATTGTTTCTCTGTTTGGATTCCTGCAGCCTGCATTTTGGCATGAGGATCCCTAAACTGTAACTGTACAAAAGACTCAAATATGTAAGGCTTCAATGTCGCTATGTAGAGGAAGAGAGGAAGATAGAGGGATTTTTAACTATTTTGCTTTATGCAGAATAAATGAAAAACAACATCAACTTCCCTAAGAAATGTGTTTCTAAACACATTTTGCAAGGAAATAGGGAAAAAATATGACACAGAATTGTAAAAGTTGCACTATTTTGTTTTCAGATAATTATAAGTGACATCTATTTCATTTTATTCATTCCATTTCATGCTGCAGTCCACTATTCTCTTCTCTAGAAATAAGACTAAAAGTTTCCACTTGCAGTGAGGTTCAAGTAGATTAGTCAAATGGTTTGATGTAGAGGCTACTGGCCTTCATCTATTTCAGGTAAGCCGAAGAAGGAATCACAGAACCTGATCTGAAACTAAGAATGGAAAGCAGCAGAAGTTTTCTTAACCTACAAGCAAATGGCGGCTTTGTGTTTCTGCATGATAGCGTGTTTACAATACAATATAAAGGGAACGGTACAAATATGATCAAATCTTCTTCTATCAAAGGCTGCATTCATTCAAGGCCTAAATTGCCCAGACCCACGTCCAACTTCACATTTGAAATCATATATCTCTTAAAAGAAAACCCCAAATCCAGAAGGTCTTAGATCTGAACTAAAACATTTAATGCTTCATTAAAAATCCTTTCACAGAGTTTTGTATTTCTTAATCTTTTAATTCTTCAGTAAACTCATTTGATCTACAGCTGATTGCTCTTTGCAGTGCTTGGTATAATCCTCCCCATCATTCAGACAGTTGGCACATGCTTCATACGGTCCTTCATCTTTCAAATTACCCCTCTGAGACAGAAATTATCCCATCTTAAACAGAACATCATGCATTTTGTAACCTGAATGAATGCACAGTATTCACATTTAGCATATATGGCCAGTCTTTCTTTAAAATGCCAGACAGTTTGTTTCTTCCATTGAGGTTTGCATCTTGTTCTTTCCATCCTGTAACCCTGTATTGGTTTGTGTAGTCTCTTATTTGTGGCTCCAGCTCTTTTGCCTTTGCTCTATCAGAAGGCTGGGAGTGGTAGCTTTTTGACACAGCATGGCGAACACTGATCTATTGTCTTCAAGTATAATTATTATTAGATAATCTGATATAAATGCTAACAAAATTCATCATCCTAGGTTGGAGTGAAAATTTCCTATTCCCCTGTTTGGTACTCACAGGAGGTCCTGGCGGTCCTGGTTTTCCAGGGAGTCCTGGTTTGCCTCGTCTTCCCTGATAACCAAAAGAAAAACAGATGCTTATAAACATTACAGCTAATGACTGATTTGTAATAAGACCTCTGTTTAAAAGGAATGTTTATTGTTACGCTTACAAGCAAAAAAACAAGAACTTTCCAAAATTAATACTTTATACCAGTCATAGTATACATGCATCACTGTAACATTTATTGTCACACTTTAAAGCTATGTCTCAGAAGGGAGTGCATATTGATAGGATTGTAACATACAGAACATCTTGATGATATCTGAAGAAAATACATCTGAGTATTCTTTACTCATAATAATCTTTACTGCCAAAAAGAAATCTGAAGCACATTTTTAGAAACAAAGTTGAGAACAACTAATATTTAGGCGCCATAGTAAAAAAATATATATATATATCCATAAAGACTAAATTTTGCCCTTGCATCTGATAAAGCTAAATTACAATAAAAAGCATCAGAGGAATGCCCTGCTGAAAACTTGGCTTTAGAAGTTAAAAAATGATAATGCTGGCTGACAGCGCACGTCCCGTTGTTCAAAACTACTTCTGTATTTCATTAAATGACAATCTCACACAAACCGCAGAAGCAATCTAAGGAACAGAGAGGAGAAACCCAGCTTCAGTCTTTACAGGGCTCTAACCTGTAGAAAACTCTTCTTGTGCTCTGCCTCTCCTTGATCTTAAACTATATTCTGGCTAAACAAAATGATAAAAGTTCTTCTTCCTGCGCTGTAGCTCCCAAGGGTAACCCAAACGCCAGGAACCTCCTGAGAAGCAGGAGACAGGGATTTGAAGCCCTTCCGGCTGAAGGAAGAACCGAACTAGGTCTGTGGGGCTACGTTCCCTCCACTGGGCTACGACACACAACGTGGACAGTGCTACCACCGTTTTGTGAAGGTCCTCAGTCAGCCAGTACGGTTCAAGGGCAGCTCATAAAAAAAAAACAAACCAAAACAAAAAAACCAGCACATTTGGAGTGTCCAACTCCTGGGTCTTAACTAGCYGAGACGTGTTATGTGCTGAGCTGTTTAATCCGGTCAGTAGCGGCACACGCAGAGCTGTAAGTGGGGCAGCTCCGGCTGAATCTCCGAAGCAAGGTGGTGCGAGGTGCCTCCCGGCGGCGCTGCCCTCGCCGCCCGCACTCACCCCCAACCCCAACCCCGTGACGTGCCCTCCGCTGCGGGGGTGCCGCGTGACCAACCACAGCGGGTGAGGACAGCCTACGAGAAAGAAAAGTTATCTGTAACTTTGACCAGTTCCTCGATTCAGCTCACTGAATCACCACCTGGTTTGGCGTAGCCGGGCCCAGCACTGGGAGAGGCACGAAGAAAGAGGGTCTGTTGTTCGCCCTCAGCGCCACCAAAATAAACACTCGCGCAGCTTCAGAGCGTGCTGCTTTGGGCCTTGATCCTTCAGGCCAAACTCCCATTTGGACTGTAACTCCCAAAGCTGAGACGTGCCACTTTTGGACTGCTCTTCAGTTCAGAAATACTGATGGAAATTAATGCAGCCTCTTTGAAACCCAGAGAACTTGCATTAGAAGCTATGGAGAACAGACTGAAATATAATGATCTAAGTAATAAACAAATATAAATTGTTTCCTACCTTTTMAATATTTCCCCTGAGTTATAATGATCTATACTGTTGACTTCTTGAAACACCTTCCTTTTCCTGTTTGGACTTATTTAAAGTATACTGAGGATGACACTTAAAATCACAAGTCTAAACAAAGCATGGAGGAAGTGTCAAGGGAAAGAAGGCAGGGCTCTGACTGGCAGCCACAACTGCGAACGAGGTGTTAATTACACAGGAAAACACCGAATATGTTCAGAAGGCATTTTTTCTTYTTTACAAGATGAGCTATAATGTGATTTATGGCAGTTTGCAAAGTCAAAAYTGAGCACATGACAAACTTTCTGGAAATTATATGAAAACTAAAATATTCTGGTGTAGCTATTTTTCTCTGTAATTTGTTAATTACTAGAACACTTACCTGGTGAAACATAAAATAAACACTTTCCCTACCTTTTATTCAACCAGTGTATTACCAGACATTCTAGTACATGCCATACATACAAGAAAAGATGTAGAACAACAACACACAGATCTGTAGGTTTAGAGGAGCAAAAGTTTATGAAAATATTACTATAAGGGAAAATTTCCAAGAATTCAAGTTATACCTTTCTATAATGTGTTTTTATCTTATATTCTTCATTTTCCTTCTACATTTCTGGCCAACATAAAAGGCAGAAAAACAAATTTCTTTAATGATGCATAACAATAAAAACATACTTTTACAAACATGAACATTTCTGATTAAGCTGTTTGGCAATATGCAAATAATGTAGTGGTATTAGCCCTTTTCTTAGCTCATAAGAACCATTTAACCACCTAGCTTTAAGAAACAATGGTATTATGGCCAATGCAGTGATCATTATAAACTTAGAAAAATATTTAAAATGTTTCTCTGAAATGAAGCATCAGCTTCTTCTAGAGGAACAAAACCTTTTTTTTCTATAAGCTTCCTTCTGAACTATTGAATATACTGAACTATATCGAATTTTAACACAGAAATATGTAAAAGACCACTACTGAAGCAACGCCTTTCAGATAGAGATTTCAGTTTTATGGATACACACACAGCTCCACCTACTTACCAACAGCTTTCCAGCTGCAGTGCAGAAAAAATAAAATATATAGCATGGCAAAATTGTAAGTAGTGAAAAATGGYTTAACCTTCTGTTTAGATAACATAATTAAACCAATTAATAATTTTTTTTCTGAGAAGCCCACTAAGGTCTTGCCTTGAGCAGACCGCGAGCCAGACTGGGACTAAATACCTACAATATGATTCCGAGTCTTTCTTCTAGCAAGAAGGAAGGAGGGAGAAGKATCTCCATGCCCTTCCTGGCTCACGGAGAGGGCTTAGCTGGGAGCCACAGTTCCAGCCTCCTTCTCAGAAGCGGGTATCAGCGGCCGCGTGGGAGCTGCGCTCCCCGGGGTGCTGCAGCGCAGGGGGCAGGCAGCCGGCGCGGGAGGCCAAAGGAGCCCTGCTCCCTCGCCCCGCTGCCAGCCGACGCGCACGGATTACAACGAGCAAAAGGAGGGTTGCCCAGGCACAGCGTGTCATTTTYGGTGGGCACGTTCCCTAAAAGTGAGGAACTGAAAGTGAATTTCGTTACCTTTATTTAGTTGAATTCACTGAGCAAATAAAGCACCTCAAAATATAAATACAAAAGTAAATACTCCAGGTACGACGCACTTGCTTTATCTAAATTAAAAATGCAACATCACCTAACATGACTTAAAATAAAAAAGTGGTGCTAACAAGTTTTTTTGAGACTATGTAGAATAGCATCTAAGGAAAACAAAAACATAACAGTTGCTGACATTTCCTTTGTGCTGCATACATTTTTTTGGTAATTAATACGATAAGTTATCTAAATGTTACTGATATTTTATCCCAGCCTCTTTACTCATGCCTGACCTGAACTAATTTGACAGTAGGCTACTTTCCCCTTTTCCTTAGAACAAACTTCAGCCCTCATACACACATAAATCATTCAAATAATAACTGCTTGGTCATAGGCAAACACGACAAAATATTAAAATTAATATAAAGGAGTCAGCAATCCCCAGYTGAGCGCCTGGATGAAGTATGCAGTCAACTGAACTTTCTGTTCCTCTCTTATTCACCCCTTCTGCTAATCAAAAAGACTCGACAAGTTTTGCCTCGAACTGGATGGAAAGAAAGCACTTCAGAACAGGCGCTCTGAGCATCCTACCAGATGTTAGTACTCCAATTCTGGCTACAGCCTCTGAGCACTACCATAGGCCTAATAAATAATGAAAGAACTTCCTTAACTTTATACTGTATCATACTACATCTAGCTAGTCACATATTTCTAAGAATAGAAGAGTAAGATTACTCTTAGTGTCTAGAATAAACTGTAGATTATTTTAGGATAAAAATAAGAAGAGATACATAYGAGCTCTGACATGATTTATGAAAGTGAATTAAGAATTTAAAGAACTCATACRAGTATGAAGGGAAAAGTTCTTAAAATGTCTATGTGAATTTTCAAGGGGAATAACTAATTAGCAGTCTCTGAAACACACCATCGCATTTCAAAAMAGGAACTAGTATACTAGAGAAAGTAGGAAGTTGGGCTTTAAAGTCTTAACTATTTTAGGTACTATACGAGATAAATGAGGCTTGTATCAACTTGTTTGCCAAGCTAAACTAAGATTCTCTCGAACAAACTTGAAAAGCAGACTGACAAAGTGACAAATACTCCCAAAATGGGAATGAAGTGGAAAGCAAAGACTCACGTCTCAGAGTGTCYGATCCATTTGGACACCCCGTCAACCCACTAGGTACCTAAAAGCACAACCACGCAAGCACAGTTCTGGGTAATTAAAARGTTGTTTCTCTACACGCCCAGAGCTGCCGCTATGCAGCCTGCCGATCGTCAGTGCTACACTAATTCAGAATTCACAAATACWCACAAGGGACCTTCCCTTGCCTCAGTCCTCTGAGCTAACTAACCCAGCGGGCATTCTCCAAATATGCCTAACCCATACAGAGGGATCTCTACACATAACATAAAATACTTGCCTTCATTAATATKGGAAAAAAGGTCACGGCATATCTCCTTATCTTCTAACAACCCAGTCATACAAGGTGCTTTTCTCAGGCTGCCCCGCAAAAAAAGTCAATGTAATTAAACGAAAGATCTCACTTTGTCTTCCTGTTTTCCCTGGCTGCCTGTACTCACGACTCTGTGTTCATGGCTACTTACCTGGAGCATGCAGAGCCCACCAAAAGCCAACTCTAATCCAGGAGAAAACCAGCCCAGCCTCAAACTGATGACAATACTTTGCTGCACGGTTTAACGTAAGCAGTTTGTCAAATAGCTGTATTAGGCCAATGAAGGCAAGACATCACACGGAGTATYGGAGAGAAAGCCAGTTCAAAAGGTAATTGTAAAAGGAAAATAAGAATTAATCACAAAAATCGGAGGAATCACCCATCTAACTGTGTACTCTTTTCTCTGACTGGAACAGAGACAGAAGGAACTGTAATTACAGAACAGTGCACGTCTATTTGCCATTTAACCACCTGATTCTGCACCCACAGCGGTTGATAGGAGTTCTGGCACCAACGCAAGAAAGTCTCACAGCTCGGCTCTTCTGTCGTCTGAACTGGGAATTCAGCCTGTAGCCAATGAACTCCACTAGGGCATCTGGACTTAAATGTACAACTCCTTCCTTGATCTTTTCAATCTTGGCCTTGAGGATATATGATGGTAGCCAGGATACTACAAATTAACCTCAACATTTAATTCTAAGCTTGAATAAACTCAAAGGAAATAAGATCAGAAGTCAAGAATTTTAGCTGTTTGCAAAAAGCAAGCAAGAGTGTATGCCTCGTATCCCACTAAAGCCTTTCACAGACAAACGGCTCACAGAGGAAAAGAGCAAATAAGACCCTATACTGCTGTTTTGGAAGAAAATAGTCACTGGGGAATTCTTTGCTAATACAGAAGCATTCCATCACTTAGCCTCGGCTCTAATTTTGGTAACGATTTCCAAWAAATTCTAGTTCCATTATTTTTGTATTTATAAAATGCTAAAAAGATAATCTAGCCAGGTTATATATTATTCTTCATATATATTTAATAAACATTTTAAAAGTCCTTAAACAAAGGATAGCACTGTCAGCAAGTAAAATTCTGCAACTTAAAATCTCCAATACCTCTATTTCTAACAAATTTCTACGAAAAATGGGTCACAGCTTCTGATGAAGTGTACTCACAAAAAAGTGCATTTGGAATGCAAAATGCATTTTAATGTGCATTTTAAATGCATTACAAAGTGCAAAACCCCTACAAGTGATTTTGAATTAAAATGCACTTGCAATTGTTTTTCAACTTCATTCACATTTCTTCTTAGACTTTTTAGATTAAGAAAATAAAAAATGAGAAAATTATTTTCTGACAAATCTGTTTTCAGCCTTCTAAATTACAACTTCTTTTCACCTCACTTTTAAAAGCCAAAGTGGCAAAAATATACACTTTGCATCTATGTCCTGCCTTTGTCATTCTTTGCTTTTAGTTTAGAAATTTTCCGGTAGAAAAACTGAAAATTATTTCCTTATTTTACATTAACCATTTCCATCCTGTTAAAGACCTGAGTGAAGGAATCTGCAGCACTGCAACTAAAGGATGAAATCAGACTGGAGCTTTCCATCCTTAAAACCAGCTTCCATCAAAATCAGGAAGGACAGAGAAGATTAAAAGAGATTCCAGGGTTCCAAAGCTGTAGCTGTGAAAAACGCTGTTTGTGTTGTGCCTGAAGCCTAACCTGCTATGCAGTTATCATCACTGCTCTGTAAAGCTTGCTTTACAACTTGTTGAATATGACATCTAGTCACTGAACTAGAAGACAAATTATGWCAAAGAAAGGTTAAAGTTCTATAAGCCACATAAATGCAATCTGCATTTAAATAAATTTTGATATTTGTACAATACTTTAAATAAATAAATCAAGACAATTTATCCTTTGCATTTATTTATTTATAAAGATTTTCCCATGTGTTATAATTTTATTTGTGCTTGGCAGAAAAGCTTGTAATCTCAGAAAGTAAATTGGGTATTAACGTAAAGCAAGTAATGTAATTTTGCAAGCTCCCTCCAAACACAGTTTTAGTGAGATCAATGCTGAAACACTAGCTATGACATTCCAAAGGACTGTCAGTTTTATGAGGCTTTAATTTATTACAAAGATAATGCTAACAATAACCTCCTCTTAAGTGAAGTATTTGATACTATAAACACAACGACTGCAAATAAGGAAGTTGTTTCAAAAATATTTACTCCAAGACACCTGCAACTTCCCTAGGAATATGCAGTCAAGAATACGGCTACAGTCCTACAGAAAGATTTGTAAATGCTTTGAACTGAATTCATTATTAGAACCAAGGAAACAACCAAGGTGGAGAATGAGTCAGTTTAAATATATAGGAAACATTTAAAAAAATCCTACCAACCCATAAAAATGAAGTTATTGGCAGCTATACTGATAAAAATCTAGAGTTAGTTAAATTAAAGTTGAGAATAAAAAATGAACCATCTCTAGATTTCWTAGCAGAAATATCAGTAAGTTTTTCTGTAGCTTTGCTTTAAGAGAATTTTTCAAATTCACTAAAATCATATATAAAAATTAAATAGTGTTTTCAATTTTTTTAAATATATCAAGTTCAGGGAAAATCTCTACTGCAAAAATATCTATCTGAGAAATCATTGATTTCCAAAACCTTTGGAATTTTACCTTTGAAATAAAAATTTCACTTCACTGCATTTGACACAGTGAAGGCAGAGTCTGGAAAACTCAATACAGCCTTATATTTATAAACAGTACAAGCTTGAAGAAAGTACAGTAACACAATAAAAAAATAAGGCTAGAAAAAAACACCTCACATGGGAAATTGAAGTACATCAGTTCAATTTACTTGAAAATAAATGCAAAGGTGATTTGATTACTGAGAAAAAAAATGTACATTAAATGTGTCCTTAATGTTATTCAGGCAGACATAACAAAAAACAGTTGCTGGAGGCTGAAGCTACATGCTCAAGTGAAAAAAATACATTTTGAAATATGTGAATGACTAGAAAACACTGAAACAAAATGTCAAGATGACTGATGAAGTGTCTTGCTGATGCCTTTCAGGTGGAAACTACTTCTATAGAAGATTCACTTAGCAAAATTTCTGGGGCCGTGCAGGAATGCTGAGAGAAATACAATCTCCTGCATAACGCAAGAAGCCAGAAGAGATAACATAGTGGTCCACTGTGGTCCAAGTTCCATGCAATCCTTGATCAGCACCTAAACTTTCTGTGTTTCCCGATCAGTAATATTGCACCATCAACCATATCACATCTGGGTAACATCTAATTATCTTCCAAAGCACCTCATTTAACTTTGAACACTGCTGTAATAGTACCAAGTTGTTGCAGYAGATTGCCCAGAGAGGTTGTGGAATCTCCTTCTCTGGAGATCTTCAAGGCCCACCTGGATGCAACCCCGTCTAACATGCTCTAGGTGACCCTGCTTGAGCAGGCGGGTTGGACTAGATGATCTCCAGAGGTCCCTTCCAACCTCACTGATTCTGTGATTCTGTGATTCTGTAGTAATATACTGCTCTGAGAGCCTAAAGCCAACAGGAGGAACATCGTAAAACTACGCACAAAGGCAATATCCACAGAACGGTCTAGTGTCTCTCGTTCAGGAATGAGTAAGAGGGAATGACTAGCCATCTCTACTCATTTCTCCCAGTGAGTAGAATTAAAAATAGAGGATATTATTTAGCAAGGTCTCATGTCTAACATAAGATGCATAATAATTCATTTCACTAAAGAAGAAAAAAACAAAAATTTTGTACAAATTCATTAGCGGTAGAGCAAGGAGGAACATAGGGCTTGCCTTTTTTTTTTTTTTAATTACAGCAAAGTTTTGAAGACTGCTTGAGATGAATGTAACTCACTTTGGAAAAAGGAAATTAAAAGACTGTCAACTGGAACGTACTGATCAACTTAGAAGAGGGCAAGATCTTCTGTATGATTAAGTGATAGGTATTCTATTACATAGTCACAAGTAATGAAAGCCACAGATTACTGCTTTTTAAGAGAAACTTGTCTTTAAAGCTCTAAGAACCTGGGCTAACTTAAAAAGAAATAGCAAGGAAAAAATGCACAATACAGGCAAGGAAAATGTGTAGCTTTTCTTTTTGTATATAAACAATGAATTCTAGAAAATATGCTCAACTTCTGGAAAGTACATGACAGGCAGACCTTTCAGTATATTACTTGTTTTGAGAAAAAAACACTTTTACAAATAATCAAATCTGAAAGGAGTGCAGTATGAGTATGAAGGAGGTATAGGAACATAAATTTGGGGAATATAATTAAGCATAATATGAATTTTTGGCATAAGACATTAAAAATGAAAAACATCAATTCTCAAAGAAAATATTGTAGCAACTTCACCCCTTTTCTTCTTTGGTTTGGTATCTACTCTACAATCCCACTAGAGCCTTTCCTAGAAGAGTGTATTATTTAGGCTAATATTACATGCCTCTGAAATATAAATGGAATTATGCACTATATCTTATTGCAGAGATTAATAGCATAACATCTTCAGAATTAGTAATGCTTAACATCACTTTTTTACTTTGCAGATTGGTTTCTGGAGTAATATTACTTAGAAAGAAATACCAATATCTGAATCACTAGTGACAAAAAAAAAGACAAAAATTCTAAACTAATAGCATTCTGCTTATATCCGAGAGTATCTGTCTTGACAGGTAATGTTACTTTTTTATACTTTTTTACATGGATATTCAGCTAGCGCTGGTCATCTGTTTCTTAGCATTCCAGAAAACAAAAGATAGACATTTTTACTTGAATTGCTAATATTATAAAGATAAGAATTATTCATTTGGTAAAGATTACATATCAGGGCCTTTTACACTGTATCAATGAAAATGCTTTATATCAAAATTAACCTTGCTTGAGCAATTAGAACAAAACAGAACTAGAGTTGTAGGCAGGATAAATGTTTCCCTATATTATTGTTTATATCTATATGTCTCCCTCTACTATTTTCTTCTGCCATAACCATTGCTACATGACCAGAGAAAGAATGGGTGCTAACGAGTTTACTGTGATAAACACAACCAATACATTTGCAAAATACTGGACTATTAACATATTTTTTTATTGAGAAAAGATATTTTTTATGAATTATGCTATTGCAAAAATATGAAAAAAGTGATATGCATATGAATTCCTCTTTTTCTTCTCCATAACTGCACCACTTCAAATTTTTAGTGGGTTTGAGATTTTCTCCTAAGTGAAGACAAAAAATAGAACATGTATATCAATATAGGAGCCTGTATCACTGCTTTCMGGTTTCATCTCTCTCATTCTGACCCTACACTGCATTTCTGTAAACATATCACATTAGTGTACACTTTCTTCCTCAATCTCTTTCATCATTCGGGAGATCTGTAAAGCATCCAGGAGGATCAACTTGGACACAAGACATTTCACAAATTTTGTTGTCAAGTTATCTGTGTGCCATCATTTAAAAGCAGAAGAACCTAAACTGCTCAAAAACTGAGGGGCAAGATCATAATCCAGCATGACCATATAGTGATGTATCAGATCATCAAGACACAGAAAGTCATACAGTTACGATTTTATTAATCACATGTTGACTCAAATGATATAACTGCATCTCTAACATGTATTAGATAAAACTGTTAATATTTGATTTGAAATCATGCACTGATATATCTTTGCTCTTGAAATAAAAGCCTATAGTCATCATTTTATTCAGTGAGATGACTGTAAATTTGTGCTTGTTAATAGATTTCACATACATGTCAATAAACTTTTCAAGCCTGGCATAATTTTGAACTAAGAATCTACAAAGCRTTATTGTTATAATTACATACAATTATAGATAACTATTTATTATGTTTCTATAATAATAATTACATCATATAAGTTTTGATACAGAATTTTCCTGTGAGGTGAAAGAAATATTACTATCCAGGCTTATTTCTCTTAAAATGGGTAGATATTTGTCCTAGGTTCCTTCTATGGTCAACAGACTGATCCACTTTGAGACTGGTTCCCATCTTCACTATCTGTTGATAGTTCTAGTATTAAACTCTGTGATCTTGGATGATAAGAAACAAAATCTCATTTCTAAGCAATATGAAAATGAAATGAAAATGCTTGGCTCAGGCCAAGTCAAAGATGGGAGTAAGCCACTGGGGCAGAGAGTTTCTTCTTCCAGTTCCATGTGATTTTATGCTCTCTCTTACCTAAGTCACTAGCTCTAACATGAGCCTTCCACATATTYGAGTTTTTGACAGATCACCATTAACACTATCAATTTTCCTCAGTTCCTTAGATCTCCTTTTAATGTATGTTCAGAGGCTTCTAACTCACACACTTAATATTTCTTGTCTGCATTCCCTTTTAATCTAATTAAGCCTAATTTTCAAAAGCGCTGAACACTTAAAAATGTTGCTGAAATAAGTAGAAATTAGAACTTTGAATATGTCAAGTACTATGCAAATGAAAAGTATAAAAAAATCAAAGTTCCCAAAGTATGGCATGCCAACTGAATAGATACTTCCAATATTTTTTTAATATGTTACAATTCCGATATGTAAAATGAACACAATAGCAAATTTAGATGGACATTATGATGGAAAAAACTCATCAGTTAGTTATACACTCAATATGGTGCCTTAATGCTCAAAAGAAAGCCCATGAGAAAACTGGTAACTTCATACAATATGTGAGATTTGGAAGATCTGCTGCAAGTATTATGGGGAACATGACATCCATAATTAAGTAAAAAGGAATATTAAATAGACATTAGATGTGTCCTGCCCTGTTTGTCATTAAACAGAGCAGAGATCTTGTTAAAGTCAGTATGTTATTGTATAATTAAATGTATTGGAAATGTAAATCTTCATGGGAGTTGAATAAAGACTGCAAACCACATTATTAATTCTTGGGTGGTGGCGGTGGCTAGTAGAATATTAAAAAAAGAACATGAGTATTGTTGTGAACATTTCACTGGTAGGAAGATAAAGACAGATGCTGAGACTCTGAAGTCTGCTGTTCCCATTGTTTGGCTCAAGGCAACCGTGTGCGAGGCTGAGATTATAGAACAATCAGTACCCTGTTTATACACACACTGGCATACAACAGCAGCTTGGTTTTATGTGTGAACAGGAAATGACTATTATAAATTTATCAATCCCCTGATTTCCACTGCGAAATAGAAAAAAAAAATCTCCATAACCGTTTATCCAGCATAATATATTATGTTACATGTTAACTCAGAGTCTTTGCCTCAGAAAGTTAAGAAATTCAAAGAAATAACTGTCTCCAAAACACAGTCATATTTATACTTGTTCCCAAAGGAGAAACWCAAAATTGTGTACTTTTGTAGATTCAATACACCACAGAAAAACATGCCAAAACTGGATATCTGCAGCTTTTTCATACCTCCTATCTCTTAAATGCATAGCAGCAAGTCATAATAATTATAAAACCCYGAACAGCAAACACATAATCCCACGTTTATGTTCTCTACATAACTTCTGCTACACCCTTACTATACTATTCTTGTTTGAATGGATTCTCTATCCTTACTTYGAAACTTAAAAGCCTCAGCTTTCAAATATTAATGTTTAGCTTAAATGAAATTTAGTACTACTTTTATAACTTCAAGAAATAACAAGCTACTGTTTAAGTAAACAACAACAATACAGCTTTGAGGCCTACAGGTCATTACTCATTTTGTTAAAGACCCGGTCTTATGTCAATATTATTACTATTATTAGAATTAYTAAACTGGCCTTTAAAAATTCTACTGATTAGGAGTCTCTGTAGTCAACTAAGATCAACAATGAATGGTACTAAGTGCTTTCACTACAGATAATTTAAATCAGATACTACAAATCATGATGCCGAAATTAACCAAGAATTGTTGACACAACTAAATTGAAAACCACCCATTGGGCTCAATTTAATTTGGATAACTATTGAAGCACTTAAATCTGAGTGTCTTCCCGAACTTTTAGGAGCGGACTCTCAAGAACAAATTATTTCTTGAGGTATCAGAATWACAAACACCATTATATCATTATCTTTTCTGCTGAACTACCAAATTCAGCAAGTTAGGGAAAGCAAAGGCATAAGAAACAGAGAAACCTGTCAACTACTTCATTACAATAACAGCCCGAATAACCAAGGTTTATTTCATGTCTTGAACATAATTTTTAACTGTTCTTTCTCCTATTATTTTTTTTYCCCTTTCTTTGTGTATGTATGCTAGGGCTTGCTAATCATGTAGTAGTAACAATGACAAAAATTGCCTCATTAGTTCTGATTTCTGTTAATATTTTGGATAATGACCCTAAATTCAGATTTTCATGTATCCTAGATATAGTAAGATACGGCCTATTCCTGCAATMAAACTAAAACTTTGGAGCAATTTTATTATTGTTTGATTTAAAATTACAGCAGAAGCATGTTGGGCAAATGACAATATCTGCACYTGTGCTGTCAGTCATTAAAACATTTTAGATGGTTTAAATTGTTAAATCTCCTTCAACTGAGGAGAAACCTCAAATGTCAAAGCTCAGTTTGTTGTCAGCATGCTTCATACTCAGCTGCTACCTTTCAATTTTTTATTAGTGCTTAGAAAGAAGCAACACATCAAGGTCAGTGAGCACAGCCACCAGTTGTTCACAGAGTTTACTCACCCTTTGACCTTCTCTGCCAGGTGGACCTTGGGGACCCTCCAGTCCTGGCAAACCCTGAAAATACAAACATTAAGCAAATATAACATTCAATGCTATTTTCATCCTGCATTATTCTACGCAAGTGAGACTATGCCAAAGAGCCAGATGTCAAGACAAAGCATTTATTTCTGATARTAAAAATAGGTTACTCATAATAACAACCGCTTTCAGGGTGATGTTATATTCAAGAGCGGAAAAAGTGCAAACAATAATTACTAATCACATTCCTCCAYGTAAAGACTGAATCACTTGGAAAAGGAGAGGTAAGTCAGCACTACTTAAACATAATTATAATTAGCTACAGCTTTTATGAACAGTTACTTATCTTTTTAAGGTAGGATGCCATAACAGACAAGCTATATTAAATGAATGACAACTTTACAACTCAAATTCAAATAGAGGCAGTGGAGAGAAAGGGGAAAGGAAAGGGACAGGCTCACATGGCCTAAATATAGTAGAAGGCCTTATGCTTTCTCTACTGTAAGAATCAGCTCTCTGCAGTCTCCCCTGTGCACCTGGCTGGGCTTTCCCAAACCCTCGTGAGCCCCCTCTTTGCTCGCTGCCCTGACCGGGCACAGGAGATTCGGGTATCTGGCTATGCACTCTACTCCTGCGCCTTCCTTTTGAATTCAATGCAAGGATCTGTCCCTCCAGTCACAGAATCGGAGACTCTTTGTGAGGCTTTAATTTTATATCTGATTAACATACAATATAATCATAAAGCCATCAAGTAACAGCTTTGTCCTTAGAACAATGCCCCTCTCRCTTTATCAGTCATCCTGGAACATAAATACCTCTTAAAATGACTTTAGGGAAGCTATCCAATTTCCATTTTAGTCATAAAAAGTATGACATGAGCTTTGAAACAATCAGCAAAAAATACTRATTTTTTTATAATTAAAATTAAAAGAAATTAAAAGAAATTTCAGCGTAATGTTGCATATTCTTACAGGGTATTACAAATCTAAATAATTTTAGTTTGTTTAACAACAGTTTGAAATATTAATTTCTTAATCATTTAAATTTCTCAGATCCAGTTATTAGTTCAGTTCTACTTATACACCTCGTGAAATTTAGAACTCCTTATTTAGAATCAGTTATGTATCCTTGCTGTATTGCCCCAAAAAGGATAAACTGAGACCCCAYAAGAATTATATTTTAACAAAGATGTCCGAATTTCCAGAAACGAACTTCAAAAAACTTCATGATCTCTAATTCCCAAGATAAACTTGAGAAAGTAACTTGACCATGTCAAAATTGCTTGCTTCAAGTGACATTATTACTTGATTAAAATGAAGTCTGRCTTCAATTTTAAATAAAAGTACTCAGTTCAAGAATTTTCTTATCATTTCTTCACCTTCAACTACTGAAGTTAGAGGAATACCTCAGACATTATTTCACTATGGAATATTTCTTCTTTCACCTCAATTTCTAATGTTAATGAGGTAAGATATAGGAWCTTTAACAAAACTGCTGCATACTTTTTATTTCCTTTATTTTCCCCAAAGTTTATGGAGCCTGAATATGCATGACAATTACAAACATAATATGCCCAATAAATTACAATATGTTAATTACAATGCAGTTATGTGGCTTATACATTGCTTATAAAGCAATATGTGAATACAAGCTCTGTAAATCTTATTTTTTTCTCTCCGAAGTAGTTTGAAAATTTGCTAAGCATTCTCACTGGCTAACTATTATGAAAATTCTATCTTTGTAGAGAAATTCTGGGAATTCAGGAAGAGGTGGAGTTTTGTTAATATTTCATTTTTAGTGACAATTTGATGGAGGCGAATGAGATGAAGCTCTGCAACGTCTGTTTTATGAGGGCGGAAATACTTAGCCTCACATATCTGTACCAACGAGGCTCCAAGGGGATAAGAATTCTACAACAATATATCTGCACAATAATGATAATTAATAGCCAACTTTTTTTTTTTAATTCCAGACTTTTATTCTGTTTCTTCTCTCTCTACAATATTATTGTCAAGAAAAAGGAACCAGATAAGAGGGTTTATCTTCAAGGAAAGGGAGGAGAGCTGCTTACAATTGGTAAGTAGGCAGGGAGGACTACACTGTACAAGGAGCCACATCCTGACATTGAAACTGAGGTAAAAGTTCACATTAACTTCAGAGGGATCTTTGGTTTAACAAGTGATAGGACAACATGGACCATGTTAACTAACATGGCTGTAAAACCATAATAGCCTAGCAATGGTAACGAACCAGCAACACCATCCACTACTCACTGAATGAGATCCTCGATAAAACTAACTACAACCTTTAAATCACTGCCGAAAGAAACCTGCAGAAAGAACGAAAGAAAAACTTTCTCAACAGCAAAATCTCTGTAAAGGGATAAGTACAACATTGCCAGMTGAATTCCTATAAAAATTGTCAGTGAACTAAAAAGTTCATCATGGAAAAGGAGAATATATTTGTGAGATGACAGAGCGAAGTATCTACTTAGTCTCTCCCCTACTTGATTTCTGAAGATCTTCCTCTGGAGATCAATGATCCACTTGCTGAAATTATAGAAGGCTCAGCTGGTAGGCAACAGAACTTCCCACCACCACAGATGGAAAGAGAAAGAAATAGAATATATACTGTCATATGGCTATATGGAATATTCTGCTGATTGTGGTGAAAATCTTCATATACAAAAGCAATCTATTTTACATGTACTATTTTCCCAAGTGAACAGAGCTGTAACATCCAAAGCAATTAAAATGATCCTTTATCTGTTAATTTTTACTCAGGCAGTCTGGTACTGGCAAGGGCATGGGGATGGCAATGGGGCAAAAGGTGTATGAATAGCACAAGACAAAAGGAGATATAAAAAAACAGCACTATTCCAGTGGCATCAGTTGCACAGGAAAATACAAGGCATCCTTACAGAGATGGCCTAATACACCTGCGATTTTCCTGACTTTGTCAGGCCACCTTTGAGATCAGARGATGATGCCTTTCTAAGTACTTTGTGCAGAAGTGAATTAAAATAACGTATGTAGTTTTTATGGCCTGTATCTTTCTTTGGTCAGGTAAGTCCCTGGGAGTTATGTGCCTAAAGAAGCTTGCTAAACATGAAGTGGAAATATATTTCAAACATTAATGTGCAGCTTAGAGGGAAAAGCCAGTGAGCTAAAAGTGGGCTCAGGTGTACCTGAAACTTGGGAAGATTGCAGTGAGTGAGAAGGGCTACAAAAGGAGACAAAACTTGGTATATAGCCAAACAGTCCTGAAAATGAAGTTGACAGTGGAAACCTGTGAATTCTTTTATGAAGAAGTAAACAGTAATGGAAAGTTTGGGCAAAAGAAAATATACTGGTTGTGAAGTCAGATAAAGAAAAAGCAGATATTCCTGGAAGCACAACCTCACAAGTATTTCAACAAACTGATGATCAAAACTTAGATTAAGGTTTAGTCTAAAGGAAAACGTGGTGGTTTTAAAAAATGCTACAGTAGAATAAATGGAGTTACAAAATAATTTGCATCTCATATTAAAAATATCTGTAGCAAATAAACTATTATGTAGTTATGACATCACAAAAATGTCAGGACTATTATGAAATAATTAGATWTATATTTCGTTGAACATCTTAACCATCTTAATCGTTCATAATACAAAATGATTATTAAAATTTGCAGACAACAMACTCTAGGTTAACATTTTTGGCAAGTAACTGGAGATACAATCTTATGAGAGTTACTAAACTTAAGATGGGAGAAGTGAAATGTGTTTGGAAGGTAGCTGATAGAAATATCAGCTAACAGTCCAGCCAGTTAAACTGTTTTAAGTTTCATAAGGTATCAGTTTAAAGTGTACTAGCTGGCATGTAAGTATCAGAAGCTGTGTATTACAGGAGAAGGGCTAAAATCCTGTCATGTGACYATACAAATACAAAAAAAAAATTGTAATTACCTGTTATATGAAGATTAATGTCTACAGAGATACTGTGGAGACTTGGTTCATAATTTAATAGTTCAAAGTAACTGCCTAAGAACACACTCTGAACAAAAACAAAGCATTTATCATGACCTCTTGGTCAATTTAAAAAAAAAAAAAACAAAACAGCTGAAGTGGAAGAGTGAAGTTACTTAAAGTTGTTATTCATATTACTTCCCCCGGAAGCTTGCAGCTGATGCCAAAAGCATATTCAACAAGTATTATACAAGTAAGTATATTTTTAGTATTCTGAAAGTTACTTCAAAATGTACCTAATGGTTTTTGAAACAGAAGGCTAGACAGCTGCTTTATGCACTGTTAGGTGGTATTGCTGAAATAGATTCCAAATACAACAGCCTTTCCTTCTCAACACAAATTAGCTATATAATGCAAATGCTAACAGTAATACAAAAGGTCTCATTAAGCACAAGAAGTGCTTCATCGTAGACCTTTACAGATTATTTTTCCAACTCCTCTACATAAAACTGATTTCATCCATTTTTTTCCCTCATTATGAATTCAGGCTCACATATGACCCCAAGTTTGTATGGAAAAAAATTCTACTAGGCAAGGAGAAAGTGCATAAAGTTTAGTGAGGCAAGTCAAGCAAAGACACAGACAAAGCCTAAATTAGCTATGCAGAAACATCTCTTGTGGCAATGTAAGAACAGGTCATTTCTGGCCATCTGAATATGTGAGTTTTTATCACTTACTAAAAAGATTCAGCTGTCACAGACAATATTTGGCAGAGCAGTTTGGAAATTAGATGTTTATAATCAGAAAGGTATAGTTCTACTGAAACAGTACATAAGCAAGTCAACAATAGAATTTTCTTTTATAAGTGAATTGCTGGGCGATTCCCACTGCAGAAACTTGACCTAGTTCTTCAACGCACAGTTCTCACTAGTATTAAAAACAGTTCTGGCACGCTGATAAATCAAGTATACAGTGATCTATCTGTGAAGTCCACAAGTACAGCACTATAAGTCAGGTAAAAAGTGACCACTGATTTCAAGAAGAATCCTTAAGTGACATCATGTGGGATCACAGTAAACAGCTGCAGCCTGAAAGAACCACAGAGCATTCCCCAGCCTGCCAAAGACTGCACAAAGCATGGACAGGGTTGCTGGTGCTGCACTCAAAGCAAGGATGCCCCAGAGATGTAGGAAAAGAGACAAAATGCATCAAGATGCAGTTTAGTTATGCCTTAAATTCATCTATTCTTCTGCRAGTGTTACCAGGCAATAAATTTTACTGTGCAGGTCATGATTTTCACTGTGATCCTTCCAACCTATGTTGAGGATATTTCTCTCTCTGGCATGTTTGCACCGTATTGCAGGGAAATCGGTGGCTTCCTCTCTTTTAGGAGTGCGGTTTACCCTCAGCAAGCAAAGAAGTCAAAATCTAAATACCTAACCCAAAGTCAAGGCCACTACAATGTGACCAAGTACCTTTAAGTCAGTCTCTTTCCTGTGACTATCCCACTGCCCTCTTTTAAGTAGCCCAAATGGGTGGGTGAGGAAAAGAGAGATCTTAAATATTACTATGATACTTTCCTCTTCTTAGCTACAAGATTGTCCATTACTACACGGACAGAAACCCACAGACATAATTTGCTGTTACAGAATTTTGCTAAAATGCAAAAAATATCACAGGAAATTCACAAACAAATGGTCAATTTGCTTTGTATTACCATTTCAGTGAAGGCAATTTGACAAGCGCTTCTTTCAAATACCCATATCTTCAGCATTTCCTAATGTGATCTGGTCCCACTCACATCCCCACTGAAACAAGTGGGGTTGATGCACTGAAAGGTTTGAACTCTGCATTTGGGGGGACTGTTTTTCTCTTGAGCTCAAAGTGGAATAGGCTACATTTTCTGCTTTCAGAACTGCTGCCAACCCATTCACTTTGGTGGGAAAAAAAGATCCATTTAGCAATAAATATTTCAGATTGCATGAAAATATGATCAGCTATATTTTTGTGATAATTTATTACTGAAGCAAACAGAAAACAGGTTTCTCATTAATCTCATTTTTCTTTGGCTTTAGTCATATCTACATCTCTCTCTGGTAACTCAACTTGAAATCTGTTTTAATTTACTTCAGAGACAATCATTTCAAAGAGAAACTAGAATAGTAATTTCACAGAAGTTCACACTTTATGAACTCAGTATCTTTATTAGAAAAAAGTATAGAAAATGGTATAATTTAAATTCATCTGAAATTATTCTTTACACTGTCTACCTTTAATAAAAAAAGTATAGAGAACTTCTTAAATCATTCTTCTAATGAAGGACTTATAAATCATATTCATGCCAATTTTGCAGACTGCAAATTATTTAAAAATATATATCTGTGAGGCCAAGACATGAATCTTATCTGCATAAAGAAGATTAAAAAAAAAAAAAGAGGACTGAAAATTCTGGAAMATTTTCTATTTCATTAAACAGAGCTACCTTGACAGGATCTGCCTCCATACTTAAAAAGTATTAAAAAAAAAATCAAGGTCTACTGTGATGGTTAAATGACAGCTAATGTAAAAAAACAGAGCTGTTTAATATTTTCATGAAATTAATCTGCTTGCCATTAAAAAGCTCAAGTAGTTAAAATTCAGATTCTTCTTAGAGGGAGAGATACGACAATAGAAGATTTAGAATGAAAACAGAATAATTTTCTGTCTATACTTTCTTTAGTTACCTAATATTYCTCTCCCCCTTACTTTACATTATTATGCAAAGAGAATGAGAGAATAATATTAGTGGAGGGACTTATTAATGATGCTACTCTTTTTAAGTCATGGAAGCCATCCACAGGATATGTCTTATTTTTCAGAGTTATATAGGAAAGAAATCATTTGCATGAGTCAAGATGTGCAAAATCCAGCACTTGATTTTTCAGGGAGAATATCTGAAATACTGTCGCCCATTACAACAGTGAAAGCATACGGACAGCATATGTTACCTCTTCCGAGTTCTGTAAAAATGCCAAGTAGTTACGGTGTAATTCAAAGTATTACATAACATGAATTTGCGGATGCATTTTCTAAGCAATACCGCAGAAAACGAGCTGCGATTGCAGCTCCGGGAGCCCCCCCGTGGGAGCAGCGCTGTGGCTTGCTGCTGCCGCTGCTGCCGCCGCTGCTGCTGCCGCTGCTGCCGCTGCTGCACGTCCCGGGCGAGCGGCCAGAAGCGCCCGCGGAGCTTCGCCCGGGCCTGAACCTGCCACTTCCTCCCGCAGCCCGCGCCGCGCTGCGCTGGTCTGCGAGCTTCCCTCGGCTTGATTTCGCCAGACCTGGGAGCCAACATTTCAGCTATCTGTTTAGTAAGCAAGTCTTGGGTAYGTCTGTCTGTGAGCGACTTAAGCCTTGGCCCCTGCGTAAACACTTGGTGCCATCTGGATGAGGATCTTATAACTCCCGAAAGGGATAGGGTCACAGGAACGTACAGACGGACGCTCACTTTCCTCAGGAACTAAACGCAGCGTATCAAGTGTCGAGAGAAATATTTTTCATATATTTTACAAGGGAGATTGCTGCGCTACCTTCCCTCACCTGTCACTCTCCTGACACGATATGCACAGGCTTAAGCTGTGGATGCCAGAGAGAGGGAGGGAGCAGCGTGGACAACTGTGTCACTTCAGAAAACAGTCRCCAGCGTCTTCAGCTGAATTCCCCATTTTGGCAAAACTGCACAACGGAACAGTCCTTCCTTCCAGTACAATTTAACAGGGAACTTAAGCATTTAAAGACTGAAAAATAATATACATATTCCTGCAAAAACTGKATATAATTATATAATTTGGGAGAAAGGTTCAAAATACATTCCTAATGTGCACTACAATACATTTGAAAAATACTAAAGAGAGAGATTTGGTACTTGCAGAGYAATCCAGAAAGTTAAAATACCGCAGAAATGAAAGGCAGTGTGAGTAAAGCATGAGTATCMATCTTGGCCTTGGACTACTCCCGTAACTGAGAATGCGTACATACATCTTGACTCCTGCAGTACAACAGACTCCATGGAAACATAAAATCTTTAAATCTTCATTAAAAGTGCTCAAATATGTACATACATGTCAAAATTAGTGGTCAGAGAGAGTCAAATGTATTTCTATGAATAATGCATGAACCAAATGAATATACTTAAAACTCCCTGTGACTACTAACTCAACAGGATTCTACACAGAGCTGATAATTTTTTTCACATATTTCTTACTGCAGCTTATTGTACTTTGCGTTACAAGGCTCTTTATTTTTTTCTCTGATCCCATCATTTAAGAAAGATGAAATTATGTTAGCATGACTTTCCATATCTGCCTTAAAGAAACATAAAGAAACACATGGGCTGCAAATCTAATTCCAGTCCTGTTAACTTCAGAAATATTTGGTCAGGTATCTACTTAACAATTTCTTCCTGACTTATTTTCTATTGGTGCAATCAGAAAGTTTGACTGAGTCTGGTAAAGATGTTCTACTAAATTATATCAAACTGGACAAGGTTATTCAGAGCACTAAGGTTTACCAGAGCAACGCATCTCCAAGCTGTGAAATTTGCATTTCAAGCAGATTAAATCATTTCTATATCTCCCAAAGCAGCAGTGTTATTTCCCCTTTTATGTGGTTTAGTATAGCTGCAGGGAATTCATGAGTTCTGCCATACATGCTACCTCTGAGTATCCCTTATGCACTAAAGAAACTACAATGGCTGTATTTGTCAGCTGAACACTTTCTAAAGCACAGGCAGATTTTTCCTCCAAGTATCAATAGCTTCATTCTCTTCAGCCTGGGGAAGAGAAGACTGAGGGGGGATCTTMTCAATGTGTACAAGTACCTGAAGGGAGGGTGTCAAGGGGACGGGGACAAACTCTTTTCAGTTGTCCCGTGTGACAGGACAACAGGCAATGGGCAGGAATTGAAGCACAGGAAGTTCTGCCTGACCGTGAGGGGGAATTTCTTCCCTGTGAGAGTGACAGAGCCCTGGCCCAGGTTGCCCAGAGAGGTTGTGGAGTCTCCTTCTCTGGAGATCTTCAAGGCCCGCCTGGATGCAACCCTGTCTACCATGCTCTAGGTGACCCTGCTGAGCAGGGGGGGTTGGACTAGCTGATCTCCAGAGGTCCCTTCCAACCTTACTGATTCTATGATTCTGTGATTCTCTTCTGGATTTTCATTCTGTTTCATGTTGATGTCCAGAAAGCGTTGCTCAGTTTCTGAGCAGCACAGGATTTGCTCCCGAGCCCTTTTAGACCCGCAATTCACTGGCACAGGTACCATTAGCTCAGACAAATGAAGAAAGAGCTAGGTGCTTCTGCAGACGACCCGTGGACAACTCTCACGGACCCAGGGACCGCTGTTCCCTGCGGAGGCAGTCTCAGCCGTTTCGTCACGCTCAGTGCCCTGGTGAGGAGGACACCCCTAAGGGACTGCTGGCGCCTGGGGACAACGTCCTGGATGAGGATGAGGCTGAGGGCTCTCGCTGCCTCCCCGCATGTGGGCCAGCAGTGGGAGAGGGCCAGCGTGCCTCTGTGGGGAATGCCCATTTCCAAAATAACAGTGGGGCAGCAGGAGCTATGGCCTAATGAGCAGGCTGAAGTTTTCATCATCTTATTAAGTCTTCACCTGCACAGCACTAGTTTATTCTGGATCCAGCATAAATGCTGGACCTTCCACAGTTTATTTAATTGGTGTACGATTTCTACAGAAAAATGAGTGGAAGGGTGGCACAGGGCAGCAGAGTTTTGCAATGGCATCATTTCCCAGCTGTCTCACTATGCCCTCTGCACTGGGGTGGAAGGCAGATGACCCAGGCCCAGCTTTTCAGTATGAGCCCAAGCAAGTCCCTTTAAATATTCCCTCTACCCCCAAACTTGGAGWGCAATATCAAGCTATTCTGGAGTTAGCTCTAACCACATTAATGTGTCATTATTTTCACTTTTCTCCCTTCCCAACATAATAATCCATTTTCATCTATAAAAAGAAAAAAAAATTAATTTTCACACTAGGACTAATTAAAAATGATTCCAAGTACAGGATAAATTTATGACATTATGCATAAGCCCCAAATAAATAGAAGGTTTTAAAACTTCTGATTTAACTATGCTGATAACTGAAACACTGATGTCACATTTTGGCTGTAACAGCATGAATGGTCCTGATATAATAAGCTCTCATTCAGCGACATGTTAACCACGATATTATCTGACCTATTGTTTATTTATGGCAAGATAAGATTTCTTCCCTTTACGATTGTGTATTATAAAACTCACAATGACACAGAAGTCACACAAATAAGCAAACTCTGAATTTCCCTAACCACCATCATTCATGTCAYTCATATTTCTTTAGTTCTAGCCAACAGAAATCCATGACTATTTACAGTGGCAGAGAGAGAGACTTCCTGCTGGGCCATACATTCCCACAGTGTTGTCATCTGTCTTCAAATTGCTAAACTAATTCACCCTCCTGCTTGTCTCTTCCCTCAGTTAACAGCTGCGCAGAAATGTTTCTGTACTTTGGGTACTAATATTTCTCTGAAGACTCACAAGAGTTTCTGCAAAATTTAAATGTTTCCTTTTAAAAAGCATGAAGACAACCRTCAGGGGCTGCACCAATGCAGTGCCATCCCGCTGTGCCTGAATCAACTGATCTGAAACATTTGCACACTGTTTTGTAATCAAAAAAATTTAAACCTTTGACAGTCCCTTTTATTAATATGTATCATTTAAGCTACAGAAAGGGTAYGTTCAGTCAATTCAAAAGTACCTTTTGATTTTCAGTATTGAGTTACCAAGCTTTGAATATAACTTTTAGGAAAGGCTCATGCCCACAACAGCAACTGAAAACAATGCAACAATACATATAAGTTCCTTTAGAAAAGGGCCTAACATATCCAGGTGCTGCTATCAGAATAGACSTAGGCATTTTTCTGTCATTTACACAAGAAATATTTAAAATGACCATACTGTGGYCCTGTAACACACAGAAGATAGATATCCTCTTCTTTTTCCTATGTCTTATCCTCAAAACTATCATATTAATAAATGTACCTTACCATTAATGACATCAACATGTATTTTGACTGCATGTTAAAGAGCTACTAAGAGCATAATTGGCCATGTTTACCTTCAGTGAACTTCATGAACTTTAACAAACAGACACTGATCTCAGGATACCATTAGTTTATCACTCTGAAATCAAGATACCTGAYTTTTGGGTTTCCTAATCCCAAACTGAGTACAATAAACTATGCTGATCTAATTTTGGAATTTTAGAATAGAACTTATTCTTACTAAAAGGATTTCTGGTTATATCCTTCAGTGTTTGTCAGACCTGAGATCCTTGTTGCTATGCTTTTGGAAATGAAGAGAATGAAAAAATACAGAATAATCACTAAGTATAAATAAGAACTATTGTAATCATATTGCGTATCATAGGCAATATGAATAATACAGATTTGGCTCATAAACGCTAACTCTGGGGGAAGAGCTGTGGAGCTACAGCCTGGGAACTCAGGAGTTACGTTTCTTTTCATTTCTATCATGCTGTTTTGCATCATTCCCAATTGCTTTCACCTAAATGAACTGTCCCTACTGGAAGGCCTTTTCATTTTATTCTGTGGACAAAATTACTTGGATTCAGACACAACTTACCACTTTTACAAAGCAAATCTTGCCCTGGAGAGTTTTGGGGAGCATTTGTCTTTACGCTTTGTACATGTTTGGGGCACTTCAGATTATTGCAAGCAAGTTGAAAACACCTTATATCATCTATATGGCAATATCTAGCCAGAATATAACTAACACACAGGCCAAGAAACTATCCAGATTTTCTTTCTGTTGCACAGGTATCAGATCCTCACAAAGAAACTGTTAGATCCATGTTCAAAAAAAACTGTTCTTGATACTTGGAAAATAACTAATCATCACRTATAACCTCACATATTCTTTTTTGAGGCAGGTTTCAAGAAAGGGAATGACACACTAACTGACTTAATAATAGAACTTGCAAGATTTCCCAAGCCTGCTACACAGAGACTGCAAAATGCTTTCTGGTCATCAACTCTTCTTTATGAAGACGAAAGGTAGGTACCTGTCTGTTCATTTTTTTCTTTTCTTTCTTTTTTTAGAATTGTAGAATCAACAAGAGAAACTAAATTAGTGAAATATTTTCTTTGTAAGAATTTAGAAAGTGATCTTCCATCATTATTTATGTTACACTTTTTTTTTTCTTTCTGATATATGTTGCGTATCTGGTCATTATATAAGATAACAACATTGTATAGGTGGCAAGACCTCCACAAGTAAACATACAATTCTACATTTTTTTTTTAATGGACAAACCCTTGTATGAAAAGATTTCTACAACCTCTTTTTTTGATAGAGAATGCTTCACACTGATCAGTGTCATCTTCAACTATTACTAGACATTTCTTTAAATCAGGAAAATCTTAAATGGGGTATAATTAAGAGGCTATTACAATTATTTTATTTATTTGTATTACCAATAGTAGCTTTGTAATGTAATGCAAGGAACCAGAAGCTTATGAGGTGTTTCATCAAAGAATTTCAAATTATATTTACCACAGAGCTCTATGGTACCTTGGTTAATTGTCAAGTTTTAACCTATAAACTCTCAAATAGTTGTGTGATTGCAGCTAATTTCTCCCTGAGATGCTACAATCGCCTGGTTCAGACAGGAAGGTAGTTATTCACAATTTTACAACTATTTTTGAAATTTGCACAGATACTATTATATGAAGTAAAAGCATTTTTTGTATTTTTCATGAACTGATAAAACAATTATCTTGTACCATGACCATCTAACTATAGTGGCTGAAAAATGCATAATCAAGGCTTTTGGCATATGTTTTGCACCTAAATGCAGAAATCATGCTGCTGGTTCAAAACATTTGTTATATTTTCTGTAGAGAATGGAAACTTCACCCTCTCCTCTGGAATAGCTTTTAGATACGTGAATTCCTGTTTTTATCACTTTATCACAGTCAAACCAATATAGAGGATGAAATTGAAATACTGTTATGATAACTAATGATAACTATTACAACTATAATAAAGATAACTAACAAAAAATTCATGATCTACCTCCATACGGGAACAAACGATGATATAAATAGCAAGAGTGTACGGTTACATCAGATGGAATTAAAAAGAAGATATGGTGATATAAACTCTGAATTATATGAAGTGATCACTAGCTATAAGACATTGTGAAGAGCAAGAATTGTTATTCCAAGACTACCAACCACAGAAGTCCTCAAATTTGTCCACAAACATGGGGAAATGGAGCTCAGCTGCAGAAAGCATGTGACTCTCCCTCCCACTAGTCTGATCCCATCTAGCCAAATAATTCTTATGTGCGCAGCTCTCATCTTCGATATTGAGTATATGCCATATTACTACTGCTTTTGCTTAGAGAACCAGGGTTTAGGGAGAAATAATTTCCTCATTATCCTCTTATTGATCAGTTCTTAATCCACTTCTTTCCATAGTGTGTTTGGGATTTGGTCCTGCTGACCTCAAGCACATTCTAGGGCTACTATTTTTATTTTCCCCTTCCCTACAGTCTTGAATAAATACATTTAGGTGTCACATGTGGATGGCTGTGATGTGAACTACAACAGGGAAAGGGCCCCTGTGTTTTGGACTAGGAGAGGATAACATCACTGATATCAGTGGAAGTAGTGTCTCTGACGATTAATACTCAGTYTTGGCTGAGATCCAGTGAACAGGATTTTTTTGAGCTATGAAGTTGGTGTTCTTAACTGTTTTGCTTTGCAGTTATCAAAGCTGCATGTACAATTCCACCACATGCAATTTCACCACATGGAATCTACTACAGGGAAATTTCATAACCAACTACTGCAACTGTGTGCATAAAGATTAGCCTTAAACTTTCTGACAATACAGTCCCTTATATTAAATTTAACATTCTGATGCAGATATATAATACTGTCATACACATGATACTGCACTCATAACTAAATATTTAATAACCATTAAATAAGATTTAATAAAATTTATTAAAAACATGAATTAGCATTGCAAGTTTTTAGAGAACTGTATCTTCAGTAAAAGCATCAAGTGAATTCTCTCATTTTAGCTGGTCTATGTTATCTATACATAGAACAAAAAAGATTATTCCTGATAGTCTTTGATGGGAAACATAATATTTTAAATATTTTATTATGCTTTTTAAATATTCTTTTTTACTGCATATTTATATATCGACCCTTTTTCCCAATTAATTTTGAAAATGTAGAAGCATTTTAAAAAGAGGGACTTGGCTCTTTTATTATAATAATTATAATAATGAAAGCATTTGCATTGCAAATAAGTAAAAGCTGCCACATTTCTAAGTTCTTTCCCTTCTTTTGTTTTTGTTTTATGAATACTTACACTCAAGGCAGTTGGTCCTGGAGGTCCTGTATCTCCCTAGTGAAAAAAAGAGGATAGAGAAGTCAGCATTCTCTTTAGTTATACATTTTTAATCTCTACGCATTTAAGAAGATATGAACCATAACATAAGTAAATTCAGTATAATCATCAGCTGCAAGCTCTAATTAAGAAAATACCTAAGGAATCTTTTTTCAATAATAGCATAGATGTTACACTTAGATGTTACATAGATGTTACAGTTCACTACAGGTTAAACAAAAGAAAAAAGGCAGACATCTGCACAAATGAATCACAATTTAAAAAAGCAATCCTGCAAGCAYATTTGCATACGTTAAATTATAAGCTGCAGCTTTCATGCATAAGATGGTCACTGAAGTCAATGCAACTGCTCACATATGTAAAAACATCTGAATATGTAAATGTTTACAGAATTAGATAGCTGATGTTTGAATCTTGCTGTGAGGCCTTCAAGATCAGTCAATGGGAACAAACCACAGTATGCAGAGAGCAATTCAAAATGTGTAAGTTATGTTCCTGCTCTGAACTCATCTGAAAAGGAGACTCTCTCCCTTCTGTGGTAATAACAGTACTTGCCTTTTGTCTTTACAATTATCCTGTATTTATATTCCTCAACCCTTAAATGAAATAAATGTCAGCAGTTCATCATACACATACAGCTAAGGCAATGTGCAAGTACTGAAGATACGTCATACACACACACCTATGCATGCATCTTTACAGGCAATAAGTACCTTTTCTCCTTTAGGACCAGCCACACCAGGGTTACCAGGGTCACCTTTCAGTCCCTGTGCAAAGAAGAATGTGTATTTGTTGTTAACCATGAAAAACCTTGGACAAAATTCTGTACTGCTGTGTATTAGCATATATCAACCAAGTAAGTCTTAAAATATTAGCATAATATGAGTATACCATACCATATTATTCCATTATTTTGTGTGCAGAGAAACATCTATCAAGACCACATGTGTCTCAACACATAACTAAATCTACRAAGCCAAACATCTAGCCTACTGTGTGCTATTATGCCACGAAGCACACAGAAATGGAAAGTTCCTTTGCAGTCCCGCTAGGTATGTATCTTGCACAGTCAACCAGGGTGAGAAAAAGAACGCTAGTCCTACCCTACATTCTCTTAAGCTCCGTTAAAATTGGGAGAGGTGGACAGAGAACGTAGAGGGTTGCATGTTGCAGTTACCAATGTTGAGCTGGTGAATTTCAACAGCGTGTCGCTGGCAGCAGCTGCCACGTCCTCCGCTGCACCAGGGCTTGAAAAGGGAATTAGACAGAAATAGTCAAGGCCTTCACACCTCCCTCCCCAGTTCTGCCTTCAACTGGAGAAGCAGAAAATGTTGCCTTGTTTTTTTTACATTAAGAATGCAGCAATTCCACCAACATGTCTCACCACAAGCACTCAAAAAGGAAACACCCTCATCACTATTGAATGATCCCTGCTGTTTCCTCCTCGCTGCAAAATACATGCAAAAGGGAGACGTTTTGAAACACACCCAGTAAGTTCAAGCCATTCTGCAGTAAGGAATGAGCTTAGTTCAGATGCTGAAACAACCCACCAGGAACCACTTTTTGTTTAAGCCAAGAGAGMTGCCTTATGTATTCCCTCTGATCACTGCTTTAGAGACATGCCAAAGCAGAGTATGGATAGAATGTGAGTCAAAGAGAGCTCTATAGGCCAAAACATTTTGTTTAGAGCCAACTGACAAGCAAYGTAGGCTATAGAGCACTAAGTAATAACGAGATACTCCACAAGCAGGCCACCGTGGTTACTACTGCAGAGGTTAAGTGGGCTGAAGACAGAGAAGACTGATGGAATTTGAATTAGGGTTTATTAGATGAAGTTCTTCCCAGCCCCATTTCTGCCTTTGCAGACTGAGTTCTTTGGTTTGCAATAACTGGAAACATAGAGACTACTGGCACTAAAATGATAAGCAACATCTGTGCCTTGGTGGGTACAGAAACATTAAATCAGTGAGTGCTCTAAATACTGCATATTTGTGCAACTTCACTTCCTGCTAAAATTACATTAATTCACCATCTGGAAGGAACATCATTTAGAACTATACGAGCATTTTAAGTACCCACTTTGGCTTAAATTTGTGGTTGTTGYAAATACCTCTGATTTAGCTTTGATTTGTCCTTTATTAGGCTTGCCAAAAATGTAAGAGTTAAATCAGAAGTAGTTTTGCTGTTTGAACTTAAAAAAAAATGTAATAGGCAGATGGATCCAAAAAACAAGCCAAAAAATGCTTTCCTTTTAAAATTTACATATTTATGACTTAGTTTTAATACTATCTCTATTTACTACATTTTAGTTTTCACTTCCTTATGAAAGAGTGCATAAAACACTAACACTCCATATACTGAAAAACAATTTCAGGGATTCTTTAGGTATCTCGAGAGTTTCCACGTTAGTTATCATTTTATGGATCTGGTTCAGAATCAACAATCAGCAGCAGAACAGTAAGTCTGAGCTTAAGTTCTGTGGCTGTATATTTACAGAAGAGCAAAACAGAGGAAAAAGAAAATACCTCCTGCAACTCGCAGAGGGAGAGTAGAAAGGACAAGAGCAGACAAAATATACTGAACCCAAGCCATGCACTTCAAACTATGAACTTTTTCCTAACTGGTATGTTTATAGATTTTATTAGTGTTCCTGTAGTGCACCACGGCGCACTATGTAGTTTGTATGTGTGTAGTTTGACAGCTACTGCAGAGATGATGACCATAGGGGTCAAACTCTCATAAAAAGGACAAGAGAAAACTACATGTTTGACAACAGACCTTATTGTATTTGAAGCAAGATTTTGTAAAACCCAGAAGGGTTTTTATACCATGCATTTATTTTAAAATACTTGAATTTACAGTTTACATCCCCCCAAAATAGAGAAATAGTAGCAGGAAAAAAAAATCCTTAAAAAGTTATCACACTAGAAGTATGTCTTGTTCTTCTAGATATTCTTTATCTTTTTAAAATAAAATTATATTAATAATTTCCAGACATAGTGAATACCTGGAAAAACACATCTGGTACTACATCACCCCTATTTTTCCCTACACCCTTCTAAAGCTGATCATAGGTTTAGTTGCTGCTGGCTGCCTCTGAAATGACATAAGAAATACGTATTTTTCTGCTAAGTCAAATCTGTACTCCCTTCTAGTACAGTACAATATCCTGTCTCTTGCAGAGCTCAGAACAGGATGCTTCAAAATTGATGTGGTTATCTAAATAGATATAATTTAGATGATTTTAGGTGAGGCTTTAGATTGTTCATCTAAATTACTCATTTTCAGCAATGTTTTATGAGAGAAAGTCAGTTTTGAAAACAACTAACTTCTATTGATCCAAGAAGTCTGTTATCAGATTTGTCAGAATTTTAAGAACTGAATAAAAATTCCAGCAGCTCTCATAACAAAGGGTAAACGAATTAGGGAATTCTATCCGGTTCTAATTCTAGCTTTTAAAGGGCAACACAATGATACACATTTGTTAGTTCAAGAACTCATTATACTTCTTTATTAACAGTCTTCAACTGGTACTTTTTCCTACTTCGTAAGGACTACAGCTGGATCTCTCTATAGGTCAAAATAAACTTACGCTGGGGTTCCTCTATGGATTCCATAGAGCATGTGCATGCAGTAGACCAACCCTAACCAACAGCTACATTAGCAAGATAACAACATGAGAAATGGCAAAAATGAGGAACATTATATTTAACAGGACAGTGTTACTAACGTAACAAAATTTCAGACGAAGGGAGAAATTACTGCAACAAGTATACCATAAATAGAAAATATGGGTTTAAAATCGCAAAATGGGGCCAACAGGATAAAGAGTAAACTAGGGGCAGGCTCTTTGGAAGGAGATGATGGTTGTYGCAGGGAAAAACTTGAGAGGGGAAAAAGCGACTGTAAGCGATAGTAAATCATGTAACTCAGGCTGCTTGAGATACCCGCTGAACAGCACTGCACCTTACCACCACAGTTTGGACCGGGACAACAGATCTGCTGTTTCCACTGCACTGGTGCCTGTCTGTCTGCTGTGATGGAGAGGGASCTAGCATGTTCTCCCTGGTATGGATGAGGGAATACAGGGAGTACCCTTCTTAGCATTGACAAGGGAACATTTGGAGGGTACCTCTAACAACATCACCTCGCCTCTTCCTTTCCTCAACGGTAAGATTTTACTCTATCTGCAATATTCAGCCACCTGCCTTATTGCATAACCATGTATTTCTTCTGGTGGAAGCAGTTTAAAGGAGAAGTTGTCATATTGGTTGACACTGTATTTTGACAAATCTTTCAGCAGTTTTTCTCCAATAGTAGTTCACTGAAGTCTTAGCCAGCCTACCAAAACAACTGCATTAGRAAAAGAAGACAACAGTTAAAAAACAACTGTGCTTTAAAATTCTAAAAAAGGTCTTGATTTCATGAATTGTTCAATTTAAGGGGTTTATTAATGGTGCCSCATCACCTATTGGCATAAAAGGCAACAGCTTTACTATGTGAATTTTCCCTTTAAACCAGAGACAGTCTCATATGAAGGATATTGTGCTTTTGAGTTCCACAGCAAAGAAAAATAACTTAGTGATTTGATGAATATGTTCCTTACCAACTTTGAGAACATTTTATTCATTCAAAAGAAGTGCCAGGTATTTCTACAGCCAAATAACTAAACAGTTTTTCAGTTCCTATGGTTTCAGTCWTTTGGATAAGATTAGAACAATCAAAGATTTTGAAAGAATCAGGGAATTGAACATTTTCCCCTAAGCCAAGTAGCATTAACTATAATTCTTTTGTGACAACCTGATGATCCACAAACCAGTACTACTACTATCACTAGCAAAAGGCATCAAAGATGAAGAGAACAGAGGGTTTACAGCGTGCTACTTGTATTTGTAATCCCTATCTCATATGCCTGTAGTCTTTCAGAAACTGCACTATGTACCTATTTAGGCTTGCAGCCTATGGGAATATCATTTAATCTGCCAGTTAAATGACAATAACAAATTGAATGAAGTAAGTACCAGTTGTGAATATTCCTGTATAACCTACAGAGGTTACATTAAAGGAGAAACACATACGCTAGTACTTGCATGGCATGGGGAAAGCATCCTGTAATTTAAAGCATCCTTTAATTCTTTTACAGACTCATCTATGGCTTTTATCTTGACACTGTAATGTTCAGCTAGGTTTAAGTGCCACACAAGGGATTTATAAGGCACAATAGRCTTAATAACTAGACACCTCTTCAACTGAGACAAAGCAGCTTCCAATCACTACGATAAAAAGTTTGCAGTCTGAAAAGGGGGATTTGAAGGACAAGCCAAGAAGGGTTCAAGGAGGACTTTCAGCAGTAGACTGACAATAAGCAACTTTGGGAGCCAACCCAGAAGCCTCAAGAAAGATAGAGTAAGCTTTCACTCCTAAAGAGCTATAAGGTTTACACTGTCTACCAACAGAGAACTTGATTAAAGAGTTTCCACATGTTCTGGAGAACCAGGGGGCCCCAAAGACTTTAAGAGCCAGGATTCTGTTTAGCAGTTCACTGAAGACAAACTACTGAGATGAAAAGATAGATACCAGCTGTATCACAAACCTTACCAGTAGTGTTAGAAGACAGGGCCTAYAGCCTTTTCTTAGCTGTCATTAGTTACTGACTTATCCACAGCTGGAAAATATCTAAGAAGTCTATTAACCTCTTACTCTGAGAGGAGATATTTATTATAATACCAGACATGAGTTGGATCAGAGAGGTCTGAAAAGAGTTAAAATAAAAAATAAAAATAAATGAAAAATAAATTTTAATAAAATAAAAATTTGCATAAAATTATCAATATGAAAACTCTCTTTCTAGAGTTCAGGAACATTAGGAAAATTGTCAGTGTTATGTTAAATGTTCTCTCCAAGAAAAATACGCCTTTTGTTTCCTAATGCTTTACTTCATTAATTCTGATTTAATATACTCCAGCAAGTTCACTGAGCATTGAGAAAACTTCTGATTTTTTTCTCAGACACAGAGTAGTAGTCACTGTTTAAACATCATCACAGAAAGTAGATAAAATCAGTAAAATGTATCAGCAACTGACAGCAGGTGCTCTTCACAATGAAAAAATGGCAAGATCAGCTGTATCCCAATCAAAGAATGTAAACAGCTCATACAGAAGCCAAGCGTCGACTGTACGGAAATGGATTTACTTGTGCAATGAATACTACACCATATATATGAATAATGCTGTAAGATTGACACAATCTTTTGAAAATAGAATTTTCATTGTAAAAGAACTGTTTGGAAAAGAAAGGCATTGGTCAGTATCTTCAATTATTTTTATTGCTAGATGCAGAAAACATTTTCAAACCTACTTGCACATAGCTTTTGACATAAATTCCCTGCTCTGACTTAAACAAGTAAACTTGTTCAGTCTTATCTCAGTTTAAAATCTCCTATAACACATTATCTAAAATACTGAAAATAAGGTAAACAATCTAATACATTGTAACCAACAGTATGGAACCAAATCATGGATCAAATCAACAATTTCTACTGCATAATAAAACTTGGAAATGCTCTACTGAGTAATACCAAAGACCCACATTTTCTACACAGAACTGTCTTACAATCTAAACTAAAACAACAGCTTCATAGCCATCTGCATATCACTGATATGTATAGGTTAGGATAACTTTTTTAGAAAAGAATTTTCAAAACTCCAAGTAACAGTATTTTTCAATTTATATCTCACGTACTTCTAAATATTGCCATTGGTCTTCTTTTGCTAATGTCATTCAAAAACTTTAAATTGCTCCACTATTAGGATTTTCTGGTGTCCGAGCAATGCCTACTATTTCMTTATACTTGTTCTACTAACAGAATCCTCAAACTATAGGTATAATTATCACAACCAATTGCAAACTTTCAAGCTACGGGCTTCTCTTCTTTACAATGCTAATATGAAGAGATTTCAAGATCAGGGAGTCACAGAGAGACCACGARGATGTGAAGATAAACTACTGTTTCATCAAGGCACTTGATCTTTTTGAAAATGCTCATATTTCTCTTCATCTTTTCCCACAAGAAAAAAAGCCCTAGAATGCATATATTTTACTTTCTTTCCATTGRAAAGCTGCTTTTATTTGATAGCTCACTGAACTTTACAGGTCTGTCCTGTGACATGGGRTATATAAAGAAAACAGTATTTTATATAACAAAGTTTTTAAAAAGTCACTTAGGGCCTCATATTTCCCAGCAGAAGAAGAAAATATATCCAATTAGTCAAACAGTTGGCTTAACTGTGTAGATACTATGCACTAGATTTTCATTTCAGATTTTTTTTTCTTTTCTTTTTACAATTTACAGAAAAGACTCTATTCCTTTGCTACGTATGACTAAAGCTGACAGATATGATTAAACTTTTTGTTTTCATTTATTCATGCCACAGGATTTCATTTATATCAATAAAAAATTAGTAGTATCCCACTTTCCTATCAATACCACAGACCAAAAAACAGCCAGATTACAAAAGGAATCTAGGAGTTTTAACGATTAATAATTTATTTCATTTTCCATTCAGCTGACGATTGCATGCATATCACACGGATCTTATTCCACAAATAGTTTCATGAATATTTGCATTGCAAATGTGTCCTTAGTTCATTTGGAATGTGAGTATGATGGAGAAGTAACCATATGCATTGGGGTTTCTTTCAGACAGTGTGTCCAAGAAGATCCACTTGTTATAATGATAAAAGTTATAGCATTATTAACGTGAGGAGGTTATAAAAATCTCAAAGGAAAAAAACYCAGAGATACTACATAAGCAAGCTGACGGTTTATATTACATAGGTGAACAGCTGCTTACAGATGTAATGTGAACATATACCACAGGAGGACTACATTGGTAATGTACGTTATTTATAGCCRCTCCTTAAGAAGCCAAAAACAATGGCAACAGCATTACTAATTTTTATAGTAAGTACGTATTTGTGCTGTCTGATGAATTTTGAGTAATGTCCCAGGCTGGGATACAGCAGGTACATCTTGGCTCAGATTCATGGAGTGATAAACTAGGAGATGTGCACAACRGTTAAATATATTCACAGTTCCTGCATCCAAACCTTGTTCTGAAWGAGATCAACTGAATCAGATAGTGCAATCAGCTGGGGTTGAAGGAAGTAAACCTTTGGGGTAATCCTTCATTAATTCATAAAGACAGTCTCCCAGCTAGATTTGGCTTCTGAATCTTGTCATTCTCCTTCATCCTAGCATGAACGAACTGTATAGCTAGGGAAAAAAAAGTAACAACAATCAAAACTTTTTCTTCTGTAACRTTTTCTTTCCTGATTTTGATTTAAACAGATCTAAATACATTTCTATCATTTGTGCAAGACAAAATGTTCAGTCTTCATTTTCAAGTTCTTCAGTTGGGAGAATGGAAATCCAGGAACCCTCACTCCCTTGGGCAGTGAGACAACAGCTGCCAACAGCCGGTATCACTGGCTTTATGTGTTTTCAGGCTTTTTTTAAACAACAATCTTTTTTTATACAACAGTGCTGATTACACCAGTGTGGGCAGATTAACTTCAGTATTTCAGAAAAATTAGATGTTACATTTCTGTATGTGAAAAGAGTTTGGGAGACACTGACAGCAACCAATGATACACAATCCTTTGAATTTAAACCTAATGACTGGCATCTCCAGTCTATCTCATGCTATCTCATGATAACTGAATCCAAAAYGTTTATTTAAGTGCTGTTAAAATGGAATTACATGGGGGGTTCAGATAATACAATGTTATATTTTCTTGTGTAATATTACTTCAAAAATGTTTTAAAGACATTTCTCATGATGATAATCTGCCGTATTTTGACACATTACAAGAGCTGGCTAAATCTTTATAAAGGTTTGATACGTTACACTTTCACAGCGCCACAATGTCAAATATGTTTTAGAGTTCACCAGATACTTAATATTCCTTACTCAACCTTAAAGGTTTATGGAACAAGATCCCATGTAGTAAACGAGATCATGTAAGACCAACACAGAAATGTCCCCAGAGCTATGGAAAGAAACACAGATATGTTTTTCCATGCTGTCAGCATATATGTATGCATGACAGAAGTATACACTTCACCTTTACAGACAAGCAGGCTAAAAGTGAATACCTCTTTGAATACCTAAACATAATTTCAACTCAGTGCATAGTATATACTTTCCTATGTAGGACATCCCCTGTACTCCAAAATAGCCTGATTTATCTAGCACTGAATTATAATACACTAAAATAGGGGGAAAAAAAACCTTCTTACAGCTACAGTGTGCATAAAAAGCCAGATGACATTAAAAGTGTCATAAATAGGCAGTTTGCTTTAAAAGCTGTAAACTATATCTATAGCTCAAGGCAAATAGCTCATACATTGCCCGCATTTTTAACAGGCACAGCTAGACTGTCACAGCATGCTCGTGTCAAAAGATTAACTTTTCACTCTTTGGTAAGATTACTGAATAAGCTTTGCTGAACACTTTTTTCCAAATCCCTTATCCGGTCATTGGCTAAGATTCCAATCAAAATGTCATTTGCTCCCAAAAGAACCTAGACAGTCAAGTTCAGATCCCTCTGCGAGATGCTCTCTGCCTTTAGTGGCAACGTTTTGCAATTGGAAAGCCAACTAAACCCAGACAGACCTCCACCTACGTCAAGCAGGAAACTGGAGGGGAGTAAAGAAAAACGGTGGCTTGATTTTCTTTGTTTAAATCTTTCTGTTCAAACCATGCTGGTTCACCATTTTAGTAATGCATTGATAAAACTGTGATTTTCTATGCTCTCAYCCTACTTTTCCTGTTTAAAATAATGTATCAGGCAGAAGTAAGGATTATTACTGGGCATGTCTACAGTGTTAGCTCAGGTTCAAGCTTGAATGTGAACCCAAAGACCAAGATTATCCAGATTTTTTATACTTAGATTCATGCTCTAGCTCAAATAGGGACTAGATCAATTAAATCTTTGTAAGGCATAAGAAAGCATTCAGTTCTGTATTATCTCTAACAACACTATTCTAGTTAGTACAGATTTCATCAGAAGTGAGCAAAATATATCTGCTTAAGAAGCATAATTAAAAAGAGAATGTATTCCAGAGCCAACAAGTCTAAACACCTCTGGAACTGCACCTTTGTCATTAGGTTGAGCATCACTAAAATATAAAAATAACAATTCTGACAAAAGCACAGAGACCAACTTTACCAGAGACTAAGCTCTTCGTATCAGCCGAAAACAGGGAACAGCCCTGTACTGAATTTCAGTTGTCTCCAGAGGACTGCGCTTGTCTGAGCAGAACCTATTCATTATGTCAGCATAATCTTCATAATTCTGTTAGCTAAATGGTACAGAACTGAGATCATGCCACTAACTCCATCTGRGATATACAGCCATGATTCAAAGCTATTTCTTCAGTGGCAAAGACAGAGGGCATTTCATCTAATAATCAGTTTTGCAGAATGAGCTTGTACGAGCTTTCTCAAGTAACTGAAGCCTTCTAGCAAGTTAGAAAGCACAAACTGTAAATTTAATAATCCTGTACAGAAGACATCTTTGGTAGTTCATCTTTTAAAATTTAATACATCTTGTTGATAACAAACCTAACGCTATGCATTAGCCAGAATGATCCTGTTAAGGTTTTTCCTCAAGTATTGCCTTTTTTTCTTGTCAAACACAATTTTAAAAACCCAAAGCTATGTATTTATTGCAAAAAGTTCAAATGATGCCAGATATTTATAAGATAGATTATAGGGCAGCATATCTAACAATGTTTATTTTAGTATGTTTCATCTACCAAGTTCTATTTATTCTATGTATTATGGCATTGTTTGAGAGAGTAATAGTCTTTCACTGTCAGTTTGAAAATGAAGTTAAAATCCCAAACTGATTTTTCCTTTTCAAATAGTTCAATTAAAACTTTTAGAAGAAATTTCAAAAAGACATTTTAGCATTCATCACCATGAAACACTGGACATTTAATACTGCTTTCATGATTCTGGACATTTAATATTGCTTTCATGATTTTTAACTCGTATAAGTCACATTGCTACGACTTTATGATATCTACAAAGATACAGTCATATGTTTGCCATAATATCTCTTAATTTAAATATATTTCTATGAGATTTAAAAATCATTCTGAATTACGGAACTGTTTCTCCTTTGCAATTTGTTTTCATCTGCTTATGTACTTTACCAGAAAATGGTATCAATATGTACAGTTTGGCTTCAGAACAAGTAGTATTCCATGAATTCCTTATTGTGTATGTGGAAACCTAAGGTAAGAGAATTTTGTCATGATTTGTTATCTAAAATCTACATTTACATAAACAACATGTCCTTACAGACAGCCTAAACCAAATGAAGACCCACTCCTCACCTCTGCTTATCATTTGCCCTGATCTTAGAATAGCAGCACGTGTGTTGGAAATCATGACTTTTTCCTCCTCCCTACAGCAAGCATTACCTTTAAAGTACTGGCAAGCAGTTCTAGACATATACAAGTGTAGGAGGCAAGGAAAAAGAGAAAAACTCTGTTCCTCATGATTTAAAGATACTCAGATTTAAAATGTTTGTCAGATTCTTGGACAAAATGATAAAAAAATCACTCACTTTTTTGAGTATTAGAGGAACGATGGGCATTCTGCCATATCATATGATTTTACTACAACCTTGCTCTGATTTCTTATTAGAATAAATTATTTGTTTTTGCCAAGCCTATTGTGTGGAATGTCTACATCTTCTGTGAAGCAAGAATTCAAGTAAAACACAGTTCCAATTCTTGTAATTTATGCTTGTCTAAACTGAGCCAAGTCATGCTCATTTCTGCCTTTATGGGAGTACACTGCACTACAAAATTAACAGCTTCAAATGTAGCCACTTTGTAGAACTGCTGAAGCCACTCTGCACTGTAGATTAGGCTGTTAAATAATCAACATTGTGAGTTATCTCAAAAAAGGTGTTAATGCCATTTTATGTCCAATGTTTCTGCCTGCTTGTACTATATTTAGATGAGAAAATTAAAGACAATTTGGGAGGTAACTGCAAAAACAGGATGACAAAAGTCTGGAAGCACACTGTCTTGTTTATCAGTTAATTAAAACTAATTCAATATAACATTGAGTTATTTGTATTTCCTTGGCTGCATTCTGCTTTCAACAACACCAATGGAAAAAAACTGGCAGGGTTGCTTCAGTGAAAGTGCTAGAAGGGATCCAGTCTTCTGTGTGTAATATTGGATACAGTGAAGTCAGTGATAACACTTTAATTAGAGCCAGAGGTTGACTCATGGTTTCTTCAAGACTAGAGTACCAGACCCTAACTCACTTGTCAACTTTAAGACCGGATTATCTTCTCTGTGGATAAGTTGCTCCTTATTTAAAAAAAAAAAAAAAACAATGTATTGGGAAACAAAATATATTCATATTTAAAATTTTAAAAGCTAATATTTCTTTTGCAGTACTGCCCTGTTAATAATAATAATAATCTCAAATTCCTGATTTCCTTTGTTCCAAATATTTTTAAACTACCATTGTTCACAAAAGTTGACATAGTCTCTAAACTATGCAGGCTATATAACACTGAACATCATGCCTTACAATTCACATCTTACATACCTTCACATCTTACAATTTTTAACTTTTGAAACTCTGTGACTTTCTATGTGTTTAAGCTAGTCAAGGAAAGCTTTGTTTTTAAATAAACTTCTGTGTTTTGCTACAGGTCTATTTCAGCAGAGTGCTCTATGAGAATTTTCTTTTCTTATGTCCGTTTCACAGCTTCACAGCTTCTTATAAATTGAATCTAGCTAACAGTAATGCTTACTATTTTTTCCTACATAATTTATGAATATAACACATCAGAACTTTCTATCCAAAATAGCCCTTATGGCTCTTTCTTGTTTTACTGACAGATTTCTGGACAGCCGTGGTTATGAAGGGCTCCATCCCAACAACATTCTTGTTGACTGACCCATAATCTTTCTGTAGAAAGGGGGACAACAGACATCAGGGAAACATCATTATTCAGAGTGAAGAACCTCAGGACAGCTGAAACACTATACATTTAAAAGCACTAGTAATCAAGGCAGACTAATGATCCTGTCTCAGTTCAGACAAGGAGGAGTTATGCAAGGAAACAAAAGGACACAAGAAGCTTATTTCCAAACAGGTTATATCCCTGTACCAACAAGACCATTACCTAAGCAGGGTCAGAATTATGGTAAAATTATAGTCACTTATGGTAAAATGCATTCATCTGAAAGTAGAAACCAGAGTCAAGCAGACTGTGCACTGATTTACAAATTATTCCAGTTTGAAGGATTCACAAAAGTTCTTTCCAATACTTTCTGAGCTCTGACAGACTGCTACACTGTGCATTTTCTATCCACATATTTGTTAATTTACAAATAAAAGCTCCCATATACTCTCCTCACAACTCCCACAAGGTACCTCCAGCCCAAGTAACTGAGTGGGTGACATCCTGGATCTGATCTTTAGACAAGATAGGGAAAATAACAATTCAGCTGCTGTACTGAGCAGACTGACATTAACTGAGGCAATGATCGGCCCTTCCAGTCACCTAGGTGAAAATCAGAATACATACACGAAGACTATTTCAATGAATATCATATCCTACTGAAGAACAAAAACTATCCGCCCACACTGTGAAAAACTGGGGACCTAGTGAAATATTATGACATGACGCCAATTGTTATCACAGATGTACCAACCCACAAAAGGCCCATGTTTCATACACATCTCCTTGGCTTTTGAAAACCTCGTGCTGCATGAATGGAGAAAGTGAAAAGGAGAACACTGATGGCAGAAAAAAATGGCTGATGTAGACAGGAAAATTAATTAATCAAAGTTAATCCTGGGGCAATATCATAGGCCATGGAAATATTCCTACTAGCTCCTGTTTGTACARCCAAATCAACCCCAAGGAGCTCTCCAGGGTGTTTCAAAGTATACTCAATCCTCAGCTGTGCACACCATGTGCAGCGAATAACTCTCTTCTTGTGCATGAATAAAGAGTTCACAAAGCATCAGCAATCCACAGATCTCACTAGAGATAATTATTAATTCCTAAACCTGTGACCAAAAAAAAATGCATGATTCCAAACTACAACATCATTGTTTTGTGAAAGAGCTACAAACAACTGCTGTCATGCCTGATCAAGTCAAGTAACTTGTCAGGAAAAATATCTTTCCTTCCTGCTTCACCTATATAGACYGAGCAGCACTGAAGAGGTTCATATTGGCCAAATACTGCCTACCATCACACACTGCATTTCTAAGCATGTTCATGGAAAAACAACCATCACCTCWGTTGAGTCCAAAATGTTAAACACAGAATAATCTGAAGTCAGGTCAAAACATGGACCCAAAACTGCACTGATTTACAGGATTACAGGTCCCCTCCTACAAACCAAAAGGAGGCTGACATCTATTTTTATTCTTTGTAGAATAATCTCAAAATGCAAAATAATCTTGATCARTCAGAGCACTGATTAAAAACAATTAAGTTAAATAAGTATTGCAACGTAATGCTCTTGGAATGGAGAAATCAAATGCACAAATAACAGATAAAGAATAACTGATTATGTAACAGCACTGCAGAAAAGGACCCCGAGATTATTGCAGAACACATAGCAAACACAAATCCATAGCACAAAGCCATTTTAAAAAGGTCAGATTCCACCCTAGGATGATCCAAGTGCAAACTGAAAAAATCAATGCTTCAGGTTCGCTTGTCAGTGACGAGAATGGTGAAGAGCAGTGTCCAGTTCAGGGCATCGTATTTYACATGGAACACAGACAACTTTTAGCTACATGCTCTTCTCTGAACTAGAATGATAGACAGTTTGGAAAACAAGTTACAAGGAGAGACTGGGCACTGGACATGCTGATGGCTTTCAAGTATGTAAAGGAATGCTATAAATGGGTCAATAGGTGTTCTGTAATAGCAATACAAACAATGAATTTAATTTGTAGCAAAAAAAAGATCTGGGTTTTAGACGGGAAAAACTGTAGCTAGAAAGGCAGAGAAATCCTATAATTAGCTATATAAGACATCAGTGAAAATGCCTTCAATGCAGATTTTTCTTGAGAATGATGTACATAACTTGATCATAATTCATTGTATGTTTGTGTGCTCATGGGGAAAAGATATAATCCTCTACTCTCCTGCAGTATTACATTTTTTCTAGACTGCTCTTTGATTCTGCTATCATTGCTGTTTCTCTTGGAAAATATGACAAAGCCACACATTAAAACAGTTTAAACAATTCTTAAAATGATATACTTGCCGAGTAACGACTACCAGACTTGCAAGAAGCATGCCTTGTGGAGTCAATAGGAATAAAYTCTCTCTTTTTTCACAAAAGACATACAACATGGATTCAGGTGCCAGCAATATATAGGATAACAATGTTACTGAGTTGTCTGCACATATCATCATGCCATTATCACCAAGTGCTTGAATAGTATCTGTTCAGAGATGAAAACCAGATTCTTCATTCTTCATGGAAGCTGAACTCTTACATAGCAACATCCATAAACACTGATTTCTAAAATAGTCTAGCAATTCCATGTCATCCTGGCAGGCAATAAACAGGCCTCAGCTCATCTAAGCCTTCAGAAAGCTCAAATTTGAGTCTTTTAGGTCTAGAAAATGCCTACCTGCAATGATTTACTGAAAACTCAAAAAAMCCCCACACTTTGCTCTCTTTATGTGTTCTTCACAGATCTCTGAATCTCACTGTGGTCCTTACCATCAATGTAATACTGTTTCCTGAACATCTAAAAGACTGTCTTAAGTTCCTAGAGGAAGAGCAGAAATCTTACTACTTGAGATTATTAATAAAATACTAAAAGGGACTAAATAATACTGTCAGCAGAAACCACATTCTAYGTAAAATAGTAAGTAAAACACATTTTCACCTAAAGACTTGTTAAGGTAAAGGATAAATTAAAACAGAACTTTATCCTTTTGGGTTATGGATATTTTCTGTTGGTGACAGATGGTAGCCAGCAAAAGATGAAAAAACTGCTGAAATTTTTGATAATTCCTGCTTATTACAATTTATACAAGGCAAACCACAACACAACATTTAGCTTTATTATTCAATAATAACTGCCCCAAATGAAACCTACTCAGGCATGTGATGCTCACCCTGTCTTTGCTTTTTGCCACATAAAATTTAGATGTGGTGGTCTGCAAACTTTAATCTCTGTGCTATTAGTGCTCATTTTGCCATCATCATTTCACTTATTTTTTTCAAGGAGAAAGAAAGAAACAAACAGAAAACAAAATTCCATTTCATTTTCTTCAATTATTTGATCATAAATATCCTGACTAAACTCCTATGGAATGTTCTTAACCCAAGATTAAACTTCTATTCATAAAAATAAAAAAGGTAAACCATCAACTATCCAAAATCAGAGTTTTAATCAGAGTTTTAATAAATAAGGTGTGTTTTTAAAAGTCCCTTGAGTATATTAATGCTATCTTCAGAGAAAGTACAGTCAGATAACTTCTATTTATAGGGTAAAGTCACTATGTGCTTTTCATGGTGATCTACTTTAAAATGCTACTTGATATTTACTTACGCAGGCTTTAGTGGTTCTGAAGAGCTTTCTAAAACACTCGAAGCTTCCCAAAAAATTCAATGTGATGTTTATGTCGATAGCTCTCAAACACAGAAAGAAATCATATAACACACAATAAAAATCTTACAAAAAAGGAAAAGGAATAATAATTGATGCTCTATTTTTAACTCACTCCATTTGGCTGAGTTGCATATCACTGAAGTTCAAAGATTGGTACCAGCATTCACTGTACCATACCTTCCTTCACAAAGCCAAAAGCAAAAGCCTTTCCAAGCTACAAAGGCTCGTGAATTCAAGTCAAATAATATGTGCAACTTTCTATGAAGAGGCTATATAGAGAACATTCATTAACTTGCCAGCATCTCCTTGTTGATTTCTACTTATTCAGTTTAAGAGTTTTAAATGTTTCCTTCAGGATTTTTTTCTTGAAAAAAAATATCCTCTTTTGCTGCTGGAAAAAACATTCCTTCTGTTAATTGCCAAGCTCTCAGAATCATCTTGAAGTGGACTTCTTTCTCAGATTGAAAGAATATCTAATTCTTACAGATTGGCCTCATCTGTAATCTATTGGCACGGCCTTTTCTAGATATCTTCAGAGCTGAAACTTTCATCCAGACTTGATCATATTCTTCCCTCTGCTCTTAACAAATTCTACCTTATCCTGTTGTCACTCACTTATTCTGAACAGCACTGCAAAAACTGTGTTTGTCATGTATCTTTTCCTTTGCTGCTTCTCATGCACATATATTTAACTATTGRGAAACCTAAGGTCAAGGAAGAAGTGCACAATTTGGCACTTACAAACTTCTGCAAAGTTGTGTCATTATCCTCATTGAACCCCTCCTACCCTAAAATTCTTATCTGGTGTAATGAACACTAAATCTAGACAATCGCTGAAGCAGCATTTTTCACACTGTTTATTCTTCTATTAAGCAGTCAAGTCTGCTTGATCTGTAGGTATCCAYTTTCTCTCTTAAAACTCATATCTTAAATACAGTACCTTTGGGATGAGATCATTGGTCTTCTCTGTCTTTGCACTGTGCCTATCACAATGGAATCCTGATACGCGTTTTGGACCTCTACAAATATTTGAGTTTTCACAGAATTTTGCTCTTATATTACCTTCATAGAAAATTAATAGCTGAATTTTGCTCCAAGTCTCCAGCACCGAATGCTACAATAAGTTTGCATTTTAGTATCTTGTGTATTTGTCAATAGATTAGATACTAAAAGAAGAAGTTGTGTGATTTAATGAGCACAGTATTTTTCCAATACATAAGTAAATACTACAAATGGATTTGACTTTCAGCTGCAATTGTTTAAAGCTCTATCTGCCTTTTAGTTGGGAGGTTTCTGTTTATACTGGCTTAGTGTTAGTGTTGAATGAAGATTTTTCCGTAAGAGGAATAAACTAGTCTTTTTTTCAAGGCTGGTCTCCTAAGGCAACTTAAGTTGTTCTTGTCAGAAGTTGACAAATAGTATTGCTTTCACAGAATGTAGTATTTTTTAGACACCAATACTTCCATGGTTTTGGCAGGTTAYTGCTATTGTTATTTAGACTCTAAAAGATGTTCTGCAGATGGTTAAAGCAATGTCAAATGTTTGCACAGGCTGATGGACTGCTCTGCCTTTTCTTCAAAGGCTGTAAGACTGGCTTTTTTTCTACTGCACACTGATAGAAATAAAGGCATTTTTTACTAACTGTTACTATTAACTGTTGTCATCAGGCTTACTCATATAGAAGTACCTGTTATCTCCATTTTCTTAAACTAAGTAATTCCTAATTTACTAAGGTCATAGAAATATAAACTTTAGACCAGGGCTTCTTGGGGTTTCAGAAAAGCTCTCATGGATCGTGGTACAATCTGTAGGTGTGATGTACTTAGTCTTCTGATCGATATTTATCTGAGGAGAAGGCTTGATGTATGTTTAGAGTATGTACATTTTGCTCAGACTTTGCTAARGTCAGTTCAAAACACAGCTAGAAAAGCAGGTGGTGGCTGCCTTCTGCAAAAAAAACTTAGTGCTTACAGCTTTAACACAGGACRTTTTCACCCTTTTTGAGAGGGTCTGAATCCACACCTTCCACTTCYGTGGCAACTGTCTATACAACCAGCTTGTACTGCGCGTGAAAACAACTGACCTTTTTCTGGTTTTGCTGGGCCACAGCGCAGTGAAGCGTGAGAATGAATGGGGCTGGAATAAACAGGACGGAGAATCCTCTGTAGCCTTCTGCAGAGGAGGGGGCATCTGCAGGAAAGGCATCCTGCAAAACGTGAGCTGTACCTGCCAGCCACCTATTGACAGCGAAGCACGTTTCATTTAACACAGGCCTTCAACAAAAGCATCACGGTCACATATATCAGGGCAAAACTCTACCTGCTCTCTAACTGTTTGTGCGTGACATGTATTGGCCATCTGATTCCAGGAAGAAACTCTCCCTAGAAGCAGCAAAGACAACTCAAATCTGCACTTACTGCCACAGAATTTCCGAACATCTCTTGTAAAGTAGCTGCTCTTTTAAGCTAGCTTCTTCAGTTTCTGAAGCTAAACAGTCACAAAAAGCTGTTCAATGAACGTGCTGTATGAAGTAGCTGCATAAAGCTGCAACTGGGTTAATTACATTAGGCACCCACTTCTATACAGTTTACCATTCTTTAACTTTTGTGCAGATCTTTGACAACAGCMTTAATATGATTGACTTATGTGCTTGCTAGATCAGGTCTTTTCCAAGATAAGTATTGTCTGGTTACGTCTACACTAGCAAGCCTGAATAGCCTTTAGCAATTGGAGCATCTTAGTTTTGTTTCTGCAAGGCAGCTTCCAGTTTAGCTTTATCCAGAAGGAATTACATTGGTTTTTTTTCAGCCCTAAAGGTCATCTATTTGGCCATAGTACCTTCTGGTCCATAAAAAATGTTGTCTGTTATTCTGAAATACCTTGGCTGAAGAAGAGTGAAACAGTAGCCTGATGAAACAGAACCTGCTGAGATCTGACCCAGTAAACGCAGGGGGTTTTTGGTTGAAACAGTACCCTGATTTATTTAGTTTATTATGCATCACAGGAACAGTTGCACTGGGGACAGGAAGAAGCAGCTGGAAAGGAGGAGAGGGGGGGATGTGGACTGTTTTTCTCACTGACAGTATTACTTTAAGGCACACCAGCTACAGCTGAAGCAGGTAAAAATGCTTCAGAGATTTACATGCACATAAACATCTATCCATTTACAAATAGTAACACCCACAACTGCCCTTGCAGGTTGTGGAAACTCTTTTTTTTTTTTTTTTTTTTTTTTTTTTCCCACTTTTTTTTTTTTTTTTTTTATTTAGGAACAGAAGTTCTATCTTCTCCTCTTCTGTAGTGATCATTGTAAGTAGCCATTTTGCTGTTTCTTCTTTCATCATTTGTTCATGAATTCTGCTCCTTAACCTAATCGCTAAAAATGCTTTAATCATATATTCACTCACCCGAAATTGCAAGTCTGATTTAGACCTAGGGAGCTCACTGACCTACAGGCAGGTATTTAACCTACAAATTTTCTTCTTAGCATTCATACCTTTTGTAGGAATATCACACAGAAGAATTTAAAAAATGTATCTCACAATATTAGGCTAAACTTTAAAAAATACAAGGGTACATAAACACACATACAATTTATGCTAAATTATGTTTTCTAATATTGCAGCATCAGTATTGTATTTTATTAGATTATTAGATCTTCTTTTTAGATACCTGTGAGTATTCTCCTTTTTTGTAAAGAGTAATCATCTGCCACAGTGCATACAGCAACATCTCACTGATAGTAGCAGCTGCAGTATACGGGTGGCTTCCTTGCAGTGGAACCCTGCCAGCTCGGTCTTACAGCACATCTTCGCTCAGAGCTTCCCAAGAATTGCCTCCAGCTTGASGGAGACTCGCATGTCAGTAGCTTTATTCAGTTTGCTCTGTTAAAGTCATACATTGCACCTGCCAATGAGTATTCAATTGTGTTTAATCCCTATTGCTGTAATGTTTTCTTCCTTCAGAACCTCTTTTCTGTCTTAAAGTTCTTGGTAGAGAAAGCGTTTCCTTTAACAGCTGCATTGACATTAAATCAAAAGGTTAAGTTAGCAATTAGGTAATTTAGAAAATTATTACTTGTGTGTTAGAACAAGTCATAAGTCAACCCCTTTTTGGAAATGCAATGTAAAACAATCTTGAAAATATTTAATAATACACCAAACACATATAAACGTATCTGCAAATGTATGAACATATTAATGTAAATGCACCCTTTCAATTGGAAACCAAGCAAATTCACTTGCTCAGCATTAAACTATTTACCAGATCTGAGATCCAGAAGAAATTTTCATCTAGCTTAAGCTGTCAGAGAATACTGAAAATTACAGCTATATGAAACTACTTCAATTTTCAGTCCTAGCTAACTGTAAGATGATACTGCCTGAAGTTACTCATCTTATGGTACACTGTACCTAAAAGCTTCTCACAGCTTTTCCAGTAAAAAACAACTCTTACTCCAAAATATGCAAAAGTATTAGTAAAATGTAAACAGCTTTGGGAAAAGTAAAATAAGGAAATAGAATGTAGAAATACGTGTATAGGTGGGTGTTTGCACAAAATATGAGCCAGAAGAAAAGGAGCAGAGAACAGAGAAGGCAGAGATAATCAAGAAAAAATAGAGAGTAGTAAAAATAGCAAACAGACCAAAAAAAAACCCAAGACAGATACAGAAACACTGCTATTAAAAGGAGTTTGAAAAAAATGTTCAGATGTTGAACTTAAACCAGATCCATTTCTGTGAGACTATCTGGGAACATTCATATGACGGGCCTTTTCCAGGCCTCTCCTTAAGCCAACTGAGGCCACATTTAGTTTGCAAATGAATTCTATTCTGGTATTTCTTATCTTTTGACACAGAAATATTGCTGTTTTACGATTCAGTCTCTTAAGTACAATAAATGACAAACAAATAAATTCTATCATAATGAACTATAAGGCCTTTCATTACCACTCATCTGTGGAGTCAGAAAAGAGGGTATTTTAAATCACAGCAATGAGCTTTATCACATAAATTCATTATATGATAGTACAAGGGACTAGTTAGTCTAGGTACTAGTAACTAGTACTAGGGACTAACTAGCTGCAAGGAAAGCAGATGCTAGAGTGAAAGCTAGAAGATGACTCTTCTACTTGAACCAAACACACAGGCTGAGAATGAGACACCTACTCATGACAGAATACAAACAATTTACTAATCAAGCTAATGAAAAGTAGGGAAATTAGCAATTCTGGATTCTACTTCTGACTTTAAAATGGAGCAGGATTTAGTAGTTACAGGCTTCRTCCAGGCACATACTTTCTGGAAGGCAGCGCAGTCAAATGCTACAAATCTTTGCTTTATTCTCACTTTAATAATGCCATATCCTCACTCTGGCTCCAGACCTATTCTCAGTCTCTTCAAGCTCTCTCAGAAATACACATACACAATACACAGCCTGTTCTTCCTGTTTCGCCTGGGTAGCCCACTCACCTCACTCATGCCCATCTCCTCCACCGTTCTGTATGCAGCCAGCCCCGACCCAAGTCCGAGCAGTCACCTCACTGGTGCTATCCTTCCCGCAGAGTTCTTAAATGGAAACTAGGACTCAACACATCCCTGCAGAGAGGGAAGGATGCTCTCCTCTCTATCCACTGCCAATGGATATGTCTTTAATCCTTCCAAACACTTTTCCAGATGCTAACTATATAAATATAAAATATATTTATATTTATAAAATATAAATATATTATATTTATATATATTATAATAATATTATATTATATTATATTATATAAAAAATTACTACATAAATTTTAAATTATCATTTATCAAAAATTACAATTAAAAAAGGTTAATAGCTTTAGCACTCCTCCCTCCCCCTTTGAAAGTGGTGCATCTTTTCTAGGCATGCATAAGATGTAACTGCATCTAGCTGTCCATCTCCGGACATGTCTTTACAGAAAACTCCAAGCCAGCACAGAAGCTGCTGCTACTAGAAGCAGTACATCAAATGACCTGGCACTCTGCTCATGCTATCAGACCTTACTCCAACACAGTGGCCACTAAAGAAGCTACRATGCTTCTGATACCCCAGCTAGCTGTTTAGAACAGGCTTGGCTATTTCAGCAGAGCACTGCATGTATTTACTTGCTCAGAGCTCTGCATCTGTGTCTGGCATGCAAGAGACTTCCTATGCTCTGGGAGCATCASCAGCTTGGAGAGCTTTGTGGATTGAAATAAGTTCTATAATATGTACAAACGGCCATTTTTAGAGCTTAAGACTGTAAGAAATGACAAGGAAGAGTGAAACTGAATAAGACCCCTTTCTAATGGCAAGAAAATGCCTGTGTCAAATACAAATTTCTACTCCAAGGTAGAAAGTTCACACCAGCATTTAGAAAGATATTGGCAAAGTTACTGCTCTTCTCCACCAACCTTGTTCTCAGCGAGACAAGAGTTGCTTACAGTCAAACTTCATAAAGAGAACCATCCTGAGTTAGAGGGCTAGTATACGGTACTTCAGCTAGAATTGTTAACATTTAGCACAGGTGTAACAGTGTAGAAAAGGTCCATACTGAAAGGAGGTAGGCAACTTTACAGTTGGAATTTTTAAACCACTGATTTTCTTAATCAGATGTGTTAGGAAGTGGAAATGCTCCACTGTATAGTATGTAAGTGAACAACACTGTACACATACAGTGTTTTACACATACACTATCTCTTCTTTAGAAATCAAAGGTAGCATACACAGATTTACATATTTTTCCATCTTTGTGTTACCATTACTAAGGAACTAAAGGACGTTCTGTGGATCTTAAATATGAAAACACTACGCTGAAGTTTACATATCTTTGTAGGCTTTGAAATAGAGAAAGTAAGTTACCTCTCAGTTAGAATACCTATGCACTTCTTGACATGTTGTTCATGTTCAAACTGTTACATTCTTTAGGTCAGAGGATGTGGGTGTTTCAAAAGGAAAAATCCGCTAACTAGCTGGACAAGCACATATATTCTCAATCCCTCTTTCATTCTTCTACCAAAAGTAAAAAGATGAATATGGGACAAACAACTCTTGTCTGCTGCACTATAGCAAGACTGTGGAACAAAAGAAAATACATAGCAAATGGTGGAAAATCTTCAGTTGCCAGTTGTGTACAGATATATAACTTTTCTATGTTGCCAGGTGAACATCTATATTTCAAACAAAACTCACATGGTGAGTATTATTTAAAAATGCTTGTACACATTGAAGTGATCTCAATATTTATGAGAGCCAGCCAAAACCAAAATGCCATATAAACTTGCATATTAACAAGTAATCAGTTGATATGTAGCTTAGCTCCTTTATTCTTCAGCACAAGGGCCAAAACCCACAAACACATAATCTTTAACAGACTAACAAACACACTTATTCAGAGAAGAAGAAGTTATCAGGAAGAAGTTATCAGAATGACTCTGGGTTCATCCTGACATAACTTCATGAATCCTCAGACATAGGCAGTGGACAGTTGTGAAGGAGACCCAGTACTCAGMACACCAATTCCTTAATTAAATTTCTGCCTAACATTCTAGAGATTGAAACCTTTCCTCTTTATTTAAAATATAGCAAATTGAGTTGTCATCATTTCAATTGTCAATTGGATGATATGTCCAGTTTTACAAGACAGTTTCTAAAGAGTCTGCAGGAGAGCACAAGGGAACCAGTAAGGCTGACATTTGCTCAATAACAATTAATTAGAAAAAAAGAAAGAAAAGGCATAAAGGGTACAATTAGTGGACATACAGTTTAATAATGACATTCTATGAAAGAGTCAATATGGCTTTTGTAAAAAAATCCCTGTCTTTTCAACCTAGTAAGTGGAGTAAGTGGATAAAAAAAATGAAATCAAGACAGTATAGTAGGCTTTAATTTCAAAAGCCTTTCAGTGGGTTCTCCTAGTAAAAGGACACTAAGTAATCATGAGATAAAGAGGAACAGCTCTTGCATAGATGAAAGCAAAACAAAATGAAACACTCTTCAAAAGATAAGAAACAGACAATAGGAGAAAAAGGTCAATTCTCACAACARAGGGAAGTCACCTGTGCAGTCCCCACAGGCATGTGTTCAGGCATGTATGTGCTGTTCAGCGTACTCATAAATGATCTGRAGAAGGACAAAAACTGGGAAATGACAATATTTGGAGATGAGACTAAACTACACGGGGTACAACAGATGAGGATGAACTGTGACAAACTGCACAAAGACCCAATGAGATTAAATGACATGCCAAAAAAGGGGCAAATGAAATTCAACATAGGCAAATCTAGATCTAAAGTGATGAGCATGTGGGATTTTTTCCCCCCTTTTCCATTTTCATGGATAAGATCTGTGAATACAATCATAGCTTCCTAAATGCAATGACTGGTAATGGTAAAAGAACTCAAGACTGAGATCAGGGGCCAAGCTCAATGTTAAATAGCTGTTAAAAAAGGAARTTAAAACATCAGGATTTACTAGGAAGGCATGGAGAATAAAACAAAGAACTTTACTGCAATACTGCATACACTGAAGTTCTTGTCTCTACCATTTTAAAACATTACAAAAGAGCTAAAAACTAAGATGATCAGGTGCAAAACAGTTTTCACWGTATCAGTAACTAAGTAAACTAGGATTCTTCAGTCTAGAAAAAAGACAACTAAGTAATGTATGATAAATACTTATGCATTTCTTATTGATATGAAAAGGGAAAGCAGGAATATTCCAGTAGAAAGAGTAGGGGGCATCAAATGAAATTAATAGGAAGCAGCTTCTGAATAAACAAACGGAAATGGTTCTTCAAACATGAAGATAAATGGCATAATTCCTCACCACAGGATATTGCAGATGCTTAAAGTTTACATGAGTTCAAGGGGAAACTGCACACATTAATGGAAGTCCATTGAAGGCTACTAAATTCACTGAAACCACATCTGGCTGAGATCTTAGCTTCAAATAACTCAAGGCTGGAAGAGTGCATGGAGAGCAGCGCTGTACTTGCTTACTTTGTCCTTATGCTTGTCCATACGCACCCACTCCTGGCTGTCATTAAAAGTAGGATGCTGAGCTAGATAGACCTTTAATCTGACCAAGCAGGTATGTCTGTAAGTAAATTAAATAGTAACATAGCTTGGGATCAGGAATTTGATTATCTATATCATTAAACTGATAGATCCCAGCTGTGGAGGCAGATATTTTGATGAGGCTAATTAGCATTTCCCTACATAATCCCCAGGCGCTGATCAAAAGTTAGTACAGGGTAGGGACCATTCCTAACAGGCAATTTTGATATAGCTTTACTGGCTCAAAGTGTGACAGCTAAACAGTATGAACATGGCGAAATCAAGCTAGGTAGCTCAGAGCTACAGAACAAGTCCTGGTAGTGTTTGTTTCRGTAGCATAAAAGTGAAAATGGATGCTTTAATTACAGGTTAATCTTGTAAGGTTAGCAATATACTTTTTGTTTTGCCTTGGGATACCTGTGTGCCTGTGTCTTTCTTTGGGGTTGTATATGGTCTGTTTGTTTGGTAGTTAAAAAAAAAAAAAAAAAAAGAAGAAGAAGAAGAATCCCTTGAGTGAAAACACTTTCACACTCATTCTTAATTGAAACTGCTGTCTTGTAAACTGTGTTTAAGCATATATGACTTCAGGACAACAAATTTTAAAACACCACCCACAAGGTCACAGCAGAAAAAATGTACAAGCAACAAAAAGACAAACTTTTCCCCAAAGCTTAGGTGGTGTAAACAGGTAACTGGTTRCAAGATGAGAAAGAAAAATCTAAATGCTTCAATTTATAGTATTAGGAGACAGGCATGAGAGAATTCAGTCCATATTCATATCCAGTTGGATAATGCACTATGAATTAATGTATCTTGACTATATTAAACAGGATCTAAGAGTCTTCAGAAAATCTTTTTTTTTTTAATAAAATATCTCTACCACCACCAAAATAAAGATAGGGGATCGAACCCTTCGTTTATAGTACAGAATATACTTTCTTCCATTCCTCCTAACATATAGACTAACAGACTTGTATACACAGTGGCCATGATCGTAAGATTCACAGCTTAGTGAATTTACTACATTCTGATCTTTTGTTCAGATTGAAGCATTTCTAGCAAAATCTGCAACTGACATATAGCAGCACTGTACTAACATACAGAAGAGTTAATAACTGCTTCTCTTGATTGCTATTTTTAGTATTTTTAGTTAGGGACTTGCTAGGTCCATCCTGTTTTTTTATCTATGAGTAATAGCTTTCATTTCTCAAGTAGATTGCAAGCTCCCTGGTACATAAGCTGTCTTATGTAGACCTGTTTCATTGCTGAGACGTACAGGCAATACCAGTATGGAATTACTATAAACTAAAACTAAATAATGGCTCCTTCAAGTAACATCTTAGAAAGGAAACATGGCTCCTTTAACCATTTGCTTATGATTATTGAAGAAAAGTATCATGAAGATTGGAGAAAAATAAATAACTATTCCTAAGGATACACTGGAAGTTTATAGCCATGTGTGCTGCGAATGGAAGGAAGATAGACATAAGAGTATTTTATTAGGTGTGATAGGACGAAATAGAAAAAATTGAATCTCCAGGAAATCATCTTGACACTAAGATCTATTAGGAATTTTCTCCTAAAGGAAATAGAGGAAGCCCTATTTCCTGGGATAATTTAAATTGTACTTCACAAGATAGTAAATATATACAAAGAACATCCTGCGTTTAGAAAAAAGTGAAGCAGATGACAATTTTTTCTACATTTAGGCTGGACAAGCCCCAGACTATCTCTTTCTTCTCACATGTACACACAGGCAAAAGTACAATCAAAGCAGACAAGAAGTGAAGACAAAAGGATGAAACTTAGGAAATAATGTACAATTATCATTAGACTTACTCCCAAAGTTTTCCTTAGTCAAATTTACAAAATTTTTGTATTTAAACTATTTTACTGAGAAATATCAATTGAAGAGCTACAGTAAAACCATCATTTTATCAAAGATCACATATTCAAAAGTGAGTATCTCAAGTCCTGTGTCCAGTTCTGTACTCCCCACTACAAGAGAGACATGGAGCTACTGGAGAGAGTCCAGCATAGGGCTACAAAGATGATCAGAGGGCTGGAGCACCTGCCCTATGAAGAACGGCTGCGAGAGCTGGGCCTCTTCAGCCTGGGGAAGAGAAGMCTGAGGGGGGATCTTCTCAATGTGTACAAGTACCTGAAGGGAGGGTGTCAAGGGGACGGGGACAAACTCTTTTCAGTTGTCCYRTGTGACAGGACAAGAGGCAATGGGCAGAAATGGAAGCACAGGAAGTTCTTCCTGAGCGTGAGGGGGAATTTCTTCCCTGTGAGAGTGACGGAGCACTGGCCCAGGTTGCCCAGAGAGGTTGTGGAGTCTYCTTCTTTGGAGATCTTCAAGGCCCGCCTGGATGCAACCCTGTCTAATATGGTCTAGGTGACCCTGCTTGAGCAGGGAGGTCAGACTAGATGATCTCCAGAGGTCCCTTTCAACCTCAAGCATTCTGTGATTGTCAGAGCACATACACTGACACAGAGGTCAGCTCCAATGATTCTCTACTTAGTGTGCAAGATGGGAAGGATTATGCTTTATAAAGAAAAGCAACCATTCAAGGCAAGCTGTAGTTGAAGAGTCAATCTCCAAAGCCCAGCCACCATCCTACGCTATCATTCACCACTTCTCTCTGAGCCATCTGAGCTATCAAACTAGTATTGCAACTTAATCAGTGTAACAATATAGTTGTTTACTTCCCTGAGTTCTGTCCCTGAGTGAACAGGAATAAGGATTTTATACTGGTACTTTGAGCAGGCTAAGTGGGAAAAGGAGTGTAAGATACCTACCTCTGTCAAGTCGGTATTATCTACAAGCTACAATCCTGTTGCATTTGCTTGGCTGTAACATGTTAACAGCATAACAGAAAATAAAAACCATTAACATGTCAAACGTGCAGGCTTTTCAATCATCACTTTTCAAAAAAAAAAATTCCACTAAAGATGCCAAAATATAATAAAATTTATATAGTGCTTCAGGTCCACACGTCCCACGAAACTACCAGTAGATATACTGGTAGATATAACTATCAGTATCAGTATTCTAGTTCAATTACAGAAGGAACAGTGGCCGTGATGGATGCTACAGTGGTGACCAGGTAAAGAGTACCAGCTAGAGGGAGAGAAGGAAGCTAGAGCAATGAGGTAGGAGAGGAAAAATTGGAGATTTAGCAAAGAAAAGAAGCTGAAAAGCTACCTTAGAAGGTACGTGCTTCATTAATTAACAGGCTCACAGCCAGTTCCAACTCCCAAGCAATACACATACTGTGCATTAACTTCAGGTATCAAAATAGGCCAATGGAAAAAAAAATCAATAGCTCTATTTCCTCAAAGATGCACTGCTCATGCCCATGATGGGGGAAGGATATTGAGATAATGATACCGAGGATAACTCAGTCGGCACCAGTATTTATTACCGCAGCAATGTTAAGATTTCAAAGTGTGTAGATTTTAAGATCTCAGACCTAACTTACAGTCCATTTCTTCTTTAAGTTTGTAAAAGTTTCCAAGCTCAAAACATAAACATATATCCAGTCCTCTGAACTGAAGCACTCACACATTTTGCCTTGACAAACTAAAATGCTACAAATTAAAATGTTGAATATGACCACTGGAGAGGCAAGGGTTACCTGAGAGAAAAACAAAACATTGATAATTTGCTTTTGAAACTTCTGCAATCCATTTTTCGAAACTTTGTTAGTGATAATGTGCAATTAAATAACTCATCCCCTCCTCAGTGGCTGCAATTAGACAACTCAAAACTAACTTGTTTTTCAATTAAGACTCTGCACTTTATTTATTTTTTTGTGAATTTTGTTTTACTCAGAGTAAATTGATAGTCATAAAAAGATGGTCCAAATTGTGTGGTATAGCTTTAAGTATATGTTTATAAAAAAATCTGGGGCTTCTAACTTTGTTTTTAGAGTGGAGATCTCTTTGTCATTACTGTTTCCTCCGATTTTAAAGATTGTTATTTTTAGGGTTCTGTGCTTTTTGTTCCAACTTGGAGGCTTGTGAGATACTCGTTGTGGGAACATACACAACCTCAGTGCACTGCAATTTCTTTATCAATGCATTATATAGCAATTCTCTGCATACAATCTTTTCTATTAATCTATCTCATATTTTATTGCCTTTTTAACATTTTATATTTACAGTATTGCCCAGACCAGAAACAGAGATCTCTGACTGTTAGACCTGTCTCAAAAACTGTGTCTACAGCCTTACCAGAAAGACAGGATTTTATTTTATGCTTCTGTTTTTATGCTTTTCATTACTGATTTCAATGTCTGTCTCGCTTTCATACTCTAAGGTACCTTAAGTCAAAGACTGACACTGATATTTTTTTCAGTAATTAATTGTTGTAATTCAGGACCCTGATGACAGCGTCTGTAAGAAAGCAGTCTGGAGGGGGAAAAAGAAAAAAGGGAATATGTAGAAAATGTAACAAGATTTACCTTGTAGGTAAAAATGTACTTACAGGGACAGAACTTCAGCTGATATAACTCTTGCAGCTCAGGTGAGTGCAACTGTGACCACAGAAGCCAGTAGCTGCATGGCAATTTTAGTAATAATTAATTTTAAGGCTTCTTTTTTTTTGTATTTAAATTTTGAAGAGGCCTTTAGATTTCATTTCTATAAATCAATTTATTTCATAGTTATTTTTATTRCAAAACAAACTGTTTCATAGAGTTTCAGCAAACCTCAGATAAAACCATCCCAGACTACACAAGCTGCCATCACCCAAGCAACCAAGAATAACCCAGAACATGGGCATTCTGTAATTGCTTCTGTGAGGAGGAGAGCATCAGCTGACAGCTGATCTGGTATTAGAGCAAGAACACAGGTCTCCCTCAGATTTGACCATCCAAAACAAGTAATTTGTGAAGGTATATGCACATGTTAAAAAATATGCAAACAACCTATTCTAGCAAACAAGATTCAATCCAGTGTTTATCAGAAATTACAAAGCATGTATATGAAAAGCAACAATAAGTCATTTGTTAACTGTTCTCTAATCTATACTGTAAATTAAATGTACATTCAACGTGTCCTCCCAATATTTAAAGAGAATATCTCACCTTTTTATTGACTTTTTTTTTTTTTTTTTTAACATGGGTGTATAATGTGAACAGGGGTTGATTCAGAAAAAGGTCACACTTATGATTACTAATCATAAAATTATAGGATAATTCAGGTTGGACAGGTCTCTAATCAATGTCCTACTGAAAGCAGACCAAGCTGTTCGTGGCTGGTCTGGAAAACCTTCAGGGAGAGACTGAACAGCTTCCCTGGACAACCTGTTTAGGGGCTTGACTGTCCTATCACAGAGGAGTATTATGCAGACACTAAAAATAAATTAGGATGTACACTGAAAGAGAAAACTTCTTGCTGTTCTCTGTGCTCATCCGACTGGAAATCAGTGCAAGTGATAACTCACTCAATTTTGACACTGTGAACAGAAAATGGCAAAAAAGTGGTATAATCTGATATCTCATTTTCATGAAATAAATCTTTTAAATTGTTTCCTTGTCTGTAACCAAGGTAAAAAAAATGCAGGAAGAGGAAATCACTTCCATAACAAATATCAGAGTTAAATTTAAAAAGCTTTTCCTACTTGCTGCACAGCATCTTCCTTGCTATACTGCACTGCAGTAATCAGACACTCATTATTGCTGTTCTTCAATAATTATTTGAATTAAGGATAAACTGAGTGACTGCTAAAGCCTTGGCTGAGAATTACTTCATGTACTCTTAAGGATGCCAGCCTTTTCCTCAGAAATCATGATACGTAGCTTCTGATGAGATTGCCTTGTTAGTTTTGTAATCACTAGTAAGTCAAAACCCTTCTACTTATATATTCCCTTGTATTTGAAACACAGATAAATATACTCTTAATGCTTAAATTAGAAAAAACTAAAAAAATCCATATAAATGTAACTTTTGAAGTTAAAAAAAAAAGAAAAATACTGTCTAGATGTAGTGACTAAGCTTCTACACTAGAAAAATGTTACTCCCAGTGGCTGGGTGATTTTATATCTGCCTTCAAATAAGGGAAACTAAGCAAAGAGAGTGGCAACAACAACTGGAACTATGTCCCTGTGTCCAAACACAATTTATTTGTAAAACTCAAGGAAAGCATGGCACAGCTGTGGAGCAATTATGAAAAATATCAACAAGTCCTTCAGAACTGGTGAATAACGATGCAACCAAGGAAATAAGATCTGTCTGTGGAGTTGGAAACACTCAAGTTTAACAAGTGCTTTTTCAGCGACTGCATCTTCATGTTATAAATTTTAGTTACGATAGATACTGACTTTTACTTCTGGTATTACTTCCTCCCGGGCTACTAGAATACTTCTGCCTAAAAAAGTGCCCACAATTTTAATTCTATTTAAATTCTGTTACTTTGGAAAGCTGGCTGACATTTCTGGAGAGATACGATGAGTGAATATACTCTTGTCCAAAGCAGCCTAACTTACAAATATGTTGCACTTGCTTAAATTCAGAAGCAGCCACCTACTCTGTATTTTCCTCAGTTTAAATACTGCCAGAATCTCAGTATCTTTTTTCATCTTGATGACATACAAGCACAACAGAAGTGCTTTTCTCTGTCTTTTTCAGACAGTGAGCTGAAGCACAGAGAAACTGTGGTGCAGAAAAGAAGAATCTATGGTATCTAAAGACTCCATGGTTCCAAAAATACACATTCTCAGTTCAGGTGGCCTAATCCAAATCATTGAAAACACAAGCGAAAAAGCAGTAACCAGGCAGTAACTTGGGCTAGAAGCTGGAGCTCAAATGTAAACTGTCTTCATTGCTATTTTAATTCCTGTTAGGCAAGCCAAGTTAAGAACAGACTCTTTCTTCTACTCTTCCCACAGTACAGACTTGCCTTCGGTGACTTGTTACTTGTCTGAAGTCACACAGGAACATTAGGTCATCTGCCAAGAGGGAACTGAATCGTCTAGAGCTACCCAGGCCAGCATTCTGTCAATTGGGACAGCCTTTCCCAGGACCAGTTTAATTCCTGGTTAATGCATATGTTTTTGAACTATTTCTGGCCACTGGAGAGCATCTGTGATTAGAACAAACTGCTTCAGGCTCTGTTTACAATACCCATTGGTGCAGGACATGGAAAGCCTTCTTCTGGAATTTCCACTAGGAAAAGTTTGTGCTAGTCTGGAGATTAAGACGGTCCTTAAGACAAGGGAATGGACTTCCACTCTGAGGAAAAGGTAAATGCAYGTGTCTTCTCTAATGGCAAATTCTCTGCTGTCTATCAAGCCATTTTAGTAGGAATCAGATGTGTACAGGAGATAAAATTCACATTAACTATTCTGTAGGTACACAGTAGTAGGTCAACGAAAATTAACCTTTTTAAACTAGCTGTCAGTTATGCTGTAGCAAATGATAAATTTTGCAATTGCAGTATATTTATGTTCTCAGCAGAAAAAATGTGTAAACTGTTGGTAATTAAAATCAACACATTTCAAAGTAAGTATTTATGAAAGTACATTTGTAGTTTATAGAAGCAATAATCAAGTACTATAAATACCTACCCATCATCTCATCATGTATCTTATACTGTATAAATAAATGTCGACTAGTTACTGTGGAAATAAGGTAGCAGTATACAATGGTGGAGTCCAGTAGTTATATTAGACTTCATTATTAAATCTTTTCATTAAAAAAAAAAAAAGAATTCTAAAGAAGGCCTAATGACACTGATTAACAAACATAAAAATACTCCTTGATTTTTAAGGCCTTTAGGAATCACTTACACAATAAAAAAATATAAAGTTTTATCTGTGAAAGAGTTAACGAAAGCCTTAAGACTCAGYTCTACTTGGTCTATCAAAACATTAAACTGAAAAAAAATAACATAGACAAAATATTTACCTTTTCACCTTCTTCACCTTTACTACCTGTAAGGCCATGTTCACCCTGGAAAGCAAAACAGTAAAATAAAAATCTCTAACATATAATTGTCAAATAATTGCATTTTTTAAAGTAGTTTTAATGTACTGAATTTCTGTTTTGGCATTAAAACAAAAGAAATCATTTGGATACTGATTGTTTCTCATTATTCAAACAGTATGAAACCTCTACCATAAACTAACAAGGCTTTCTATGGTTTTGCTGTTTAATAGAAGCAGTTAACCATTTTTTTTTCAGTCTAAGGGACTCTCTTGGCTTTGAAAATTCTAAACTGATCATTGATAACTGATCATTGATGCTAAACCCACTTACTGCAGTCTTGCTATCCTGCAGAGCCAGGTCTTATACATTTATTCCAATTAATTCCTTCATTTTAATTTATAAATGTGATGAACTAGGTGCAATGCTCTCATAAACCCATTCAACTGAGAAAAAGATATACCTACTGAAATAAAACTCTTTCCTTCACTTTGAAAATACTGTTCCATTAACCAGGTATTAAGAAAAGCCTAGAAAAGGTGGCAATGGAAACTAATTCAAACTCAGCTGATTTCAGCTAACTGAATTCTGCATTTGGAGGATCTTGCATTAAAAAGACCTGTTATGATCCTCCTGCTCCAATTTGGCTTGGAAAAAGACCTTAACACAACATTGTTACTACATTAATGTTTGTGTCAAATGATCTGCAGCTTGGGTATGTTACAACAAAAACTACACCTATTTTACTAAGATCTTTATTAATGTATACTTCTCTATTCATAAGAGAGAAGATCAAAATTGTATTCGTGTAGCACAAAAACATAGAACTATCTAATCANAAAAAAAAAAAAAAAAAAAAAAAAAAAAAAAAAAAAAAAAAAAAAAAAAAAAAAAAAAAAAAAAAAAAAGGAAAAACCAAAACAGGCAAAATTTTTCTTTCTCTGTCAAACAAGAGAGAGTTTGATAGTTTGCTTGTCTTTGCCAGTCTTCAAGTTCACTGCCTCAGCATAATGCACACAATTTTTACAGGTCTGGAGATGAAGAGAGTGGAAAATTTCCAAAGTAAAGCATATGGTATTTTTCAAAATTACTTTCAAAAATTAGAATGAGCAGTGTCTAAACATTCTTTCTTTCACCCTTCCCAGAGTTTCGTTTCCTTATATAGAAGTCTAAGGTTTAAATGAGGTTAACTAAAACAGCAGGCTACAACTTGCAAACTTTCTAGCAGCATTTTGCCAAATTGTTCAATTGATATAGCATCATGGGAACACATCTGGGGATTAAGTTCAAAGCTTTAGAGATGTGCGTATTTTTATATTAGTAAATCGTTCTGGACTTTTCAACAACTATCTGCAGTGGTGGCATTCTGTTTGTCTTTTTGGCTGGGATAACCGATGCTTAGGGGTCAATCTTAGAGGCATGCCCAAGACTAAGTATGCAGAATTTAATCTAGTAAAATAACATTTTATATGTTACCTAAAAATGAGTGGTTAATTCCTGAAATAATTTCTGAATGCATGCAACTACTATTCTACTTCTCATTYTTCTTCAGTTGTTGGACATACAACACAACTAACTCCTATTTATTTTTGACAAATTCCTAGAAGCAAATCATTTGCTTCATTTAGCTTTCCCATTTGTGAGATTGCAAATCCTGTCTTTACTCAATTCCCAATTCATTATATAAATTTCCCCACCAAAGTAGACAAGAGAGCAGCTGAAATGTACATGTGTATTTTATAGAATCATAGAAATGCTGTTTGGAAGGGACTCCTGGAGATTTCTTACTCAAAGAGGGAATCCTGCCGACACCAGATCAGGTCAGCCTTTGCTTTGGACAAGTCTTGGAAACCTCTGAGGATGGAGAATCTGCCACCTCTCAGGCTAACRTGTAACTCCGAGAAGAGTCTGGCTCTGGCATCTCCACAAGTTTCCATTAGCTGCAGGTAGCAATACAATCTCTTTCCACTCTTCAAACCATCTCTTCTTAAACCAGAACAAACGCAATTTTCCCCAACCTCTCATTATACATCATGGGCTCCAGCTCCCTGACTATCTTTGGTGGGCCTCCATTGGGCTTGCCCAGTGAGCTGCTCTCTCTCCTCTCCTGGGGAGCCCCAAACTGGACAGAATTTCAGATGTGGCCTCACAAGGGATGTGGCCAAATAAAGGGAAACGATCACCTCTCTCGACCTGCTGGCTATGCTTTTGCCAAGGCAGCCCAAACTGCATTTCGCCTTTTTCACCAGAAGGGAATCAGGACCCTCAGTATCTTTCTGYAGAGCTGCTCTCCAGCAATTTGGCATCCAGCACTGCTGCATGAGGTTACTCCTTTGCAGATGTAAGAGACTCTATTTGCCTTTGTTGAATTTCATGAGGTCTTAGCCCACTTCTCCAGCTTGTTGAGGTCCCTCTGAACAGCATCCTTGCTCTACTTTCCAATGCATTGACTCCTCGTCCATATTTGGAAACACCTACGAACTTGCTGAGAGTGCACTCTGGCCCATCATCCAGATCGTTAAGAAAGACACTAAACAGCACTGGTTCCAGTACCAACTCATGAGGATGACAGAAGTTACTGACTATCACCTGTATTGATTACCAATCTCTGAGCCCAACAATCCAGACAATTTTCCACTCATTTTGTTGTCCACTTATCCAGTCCATATCTCACCCACTTGACTACAATGATACAATGGAAGACTGTGCCAAAGGCCCTTTCTGAGGTATACAACATCTACTGCTCTCCCCTTATCCACATATAGAATCACAGAACCAGTAAGGATGGAAGGGACCTCTGGTGATCATCTAGTCCAACCCCCCTGCTCATTCAGGGTCACCTAGACTGTGTTAGACAGGGTTGCATCAGGTGGGCCTTGAAGATCTCTAGAGAAGGAGACTCCACAGCCTCTCTGGGCAACCTGGTCTAGTGCTCCATCACTCTCACAGTGAAGAATTCTCCCTCACGGTCAGGTGGAACTTCCTGTGTTTCAGTTTCTGCCCATTGCTTCTTGTCCTGTCACATGGGACAACTGAAAAGCGTCTGTCTCCATCCCCTTGATATCCTCCCTTCAGGTACTTACACACACTGAAAAGATCCCCCCTCAGKCTTCTCTTCCCCAGGCTAAACAGGCCAAGCTCTCACAGCCCTTCCTCATAGGGCAGGTGCTCCAGCCCTCTGATCATCTTTGTAGCCCTATGCTGGACTCTCTCCAGTAGCTCCATGTCTCTCTTGTAGTGGGGAGCCCAGAACTGGATACAGSACTCCAGATGAGGCCTCMCCAGGGCTGAGGAGAGGGGCAGGATCACCTCCCTTGACCTGCTGGCAGCAGTCTTCCCATTGCACCCCAGGAGACCAGTGACCTTCCTGGCCACAAATGCACATTGCTGGCTCATGGTCAACTTGTCATCCACCAGCACTCCCAGGTCTTTCTCTGCAGAGCTGCTCTCCAGCAGGTCAGCCCCCAGCT
>NW_028186590.1:1351837-1410062 GCF_003343005.1 Rhea americana | reverse complement strand
TGACACTGGCTTTCTTCCAGTCCTCAGGCACCTCTCCAGTTCTCTACAACCTTTCAAAGATGATGGAGAGCGGCCTGGTAACAACATCCGCAGATTCCCTCAGTACCTGTGGATGCATCCCTAGTCCTCCTCTTGCTGCTGATGTATTTGAAGAAGCCCTTYCTGTTGTCCTTAACATCCCTTGCCAGACTCAATTCCAGCTGGGCCTTAGCCTTCCTCGCAGCATCTCTACATGCTCTCACTGCATTCCTATAATTCTCCCAAGCAGCCTGTCCCCTCTTCCACATTCTGTGTATTTTCTTCTTCTGTCTGAATTTGGCCAAGAGCTCCTTGCTCACCCATGCAGGTCTCCTGCCCCTCTTGCTTCACTTCTTACTCATAGGGATGCACCACTATATCCAGTCGTTCATCACAGTGAGGCAGGATTTGCCCTTTGTAAATCCATGCTGCCTGTTCCCATTCATCTTCTTGTCCTTCRTGTGTTTTTCAATGGCTTCCAGGATTTGCTTCATAACCTTTCCAGAGACAGAGGTGAGGCTGACTGGCCTGTAGCTCCCTGGATCCTCTTTCTTGAAGATAAGTGTGATGTTTCCCTTTTTTCAGTCATCCGAAACCTCCCCCTGTCATCACGGTCTYTCAAGAAATATGGAGAGTGGCCACACAGTGATGTCAGCCAGCTCCCTCAGATGCATACTTCTGGTCCCTTTTATATGTCCGATTTGCTTAAGTGCTCCTTAAATTCCACATTTTTGAATGTGCATATCTTGTGGCTAGGAAAACCTTGTGCAGTTCTGACACTTAGGSAAATTCTCTTAATGCAAAATGGTAATAGCAGACAGATTTGTCCGACTACACCTCATGTCCTTTCTCATATGACAGAGAAGATCATAGTTAAGTTCTAGATATTGGACACTGAAAAGTTCTAGACTGGAAAGCTGTCAAAAAGGACTTTGTGAGTGAAAACACATAAAATKAGGCTTTTTTTTTTCTTTAACCTTGGAGTCGGTAACATCAGATATACCAGGAGCACCTATTAAGCCAGCTTCCCTTTGAAACAAAATGTGCATTATCATATTTCCTGCCTAACTTATGACTGAGATAAYTTAAGAGAAAGACCACCTGATGACATATTGCTTCTCATTCCTTTTTCACAGAACTGTTGAATTGATTCTATGAATTTGTAGGATCATTTCTGCTCATTTCCGTCCACTCCTATTTGAGCAATTTGAGCTATAGGGTATTTAATTATGCAGCAGAACACTTTGAACTCCTGGACAACCAAAAGAGATTACAGTTTGCATCACGTGGAAATCTTTCTCTGATGTTATATCAGGTCCTGATTTGGAAAAATTACACAAAAGATACATTCTACCCAAGCATCTAAAATCTGACTAACAGCTCCACAGTTTCCCCACTCCTCTAGTACCTATTAGGTGCTTGAGCCCACAAGGGCATACACTGTGACCATCAGGTCTCATGGATAGCTATATTTCTGCTGCTACATGTGAGCTAAGTGTTTTGGTTCTGTCTTACATTGTACACCTCTGRGAGAAGCCATTCTGCCTCCTCCATCTTCTAAAATGTCTTATTCAGAAAAGATGCTTAGAACTGACTTTTCCCATTTTGTAAGCATTGCAATCACCACAAAGAGAGCCGCTTTAATTCAAAAACACAGTCGAAGGTTACACAGTCATTCACATGTCATAGAATTACCTATGATTATATTACAAACAAAGCARAGTGCTGGTTTCTAGGCTCTATTCAGTCAAAGGTGAGTTTCAGGATATTCCCCCCCCCCCATCCAGGGGAATGCCCAGTCTACTAGGTTTAGAGGCAATGTTGAATGTTAATATGTGATACTAGACATATAAAATCCATTTCTCCCAGTTCTATGTGGATGTTCTAACCACTAAAAGATTATGTTGTTAAAATATTGCCTCCTCTATTCCACATTTTAAGAGCAAAAAAAGTCAGCTGTACAGTTGACCATTAGCCATGCTCACCACTGTCACCCAAAGTGACTTTCTTCATGTAYTATTTGTGGAAATGAAGTATCTAATTTGGGCTTGTAAATTCCATTCAAGGAACTAGATGTCTAAAAATYACATGGCAGTATTCAGCAACTAAGCCTAGGTACAAACGAGCACCTCATTCACCAAAAATATTTGCAAAAAGGTAACTAAACATGCTGAGTAACATGGAAAACTTCATCTTTAATATCTGAATAAAGACTTGCTGAGTAAAAGAGAAAAAAAATCAATAGCTCTAGGCTGATAGTGATAAAAAATTAAATCTTGCATTTAATATAGGGCTTTCAAAGGAAAATGTCTAGTGTAAAGAACTGTAAGGTCTTCCAAGTGGAACTTGAAGGTCTCACCAGTAAAAACATAGACTTTGCTCACACCCAGGGCTACAAGCTGCATTCAGTCAACTGAATACACTTCCCCTGAGCTGTATAACTCAKTAATATCTCTGGTAGTATAAAATATTGTAACTGTTTCCGTATGCATTCCTTCTTAGCAAAGCTTGTTAGATAATTGCAGACCTAACAAGAACTAGGCTATGCCACTCAAAGCTACAACACATCCTCCCTTTAGAGCTCCATGAAATATGCCACTGCGAAGTACATTAATTTTGGTCTCAATAAATCTAGAGTTACTGAACTAAGTTCTGCTGGAAGAATTCATCCATGATCATATGACTAAGTAGGAGCTTAGAAGACTTATTAAAGGAATCTGAAATCAAATGCTTTCTCCATTCCATTCATGGGTTTTAATTCCTTCACAGAAATTTCCCCTAGTAACTCACACGCCATCCAGTTCAGTTTTATAGCTAAGCCAGAATTCAACAACAAAAGAAAGTTTCTAAAGTTCGCTTGTTTGTTTCCAGCCAAGTAGAAGATAAATGCCTCACAGAAAAGTGAACAAATAAAGACAAAACCCCTCAAACCTCTCTTAACAACAGAAAAAAGCTAATAAAAGAATGATCACTCATAAAAAATGATACAAGTAATGCAAATAAATATAAAGCACTCCTGATATATATAAATAAAAAATAAAACTTCAAATAGCTTGTTAAAATGTTTTTTTTTTCTTTTTTTTTTAAAAAACTCCATTCACAGCACAGTTTCCAACATCTTCCTTCAAGCTCCTCTCTGGTAAAAATAGACACTAGTGTGGTAGGGAAAAATTCTAATTAAYCATTGCAAGTAATTCTTATTCCTTCATTTCATCCATATCTACATTATGAATTCAGAAAAATTCTTTGTAGTCTAATAATAATCAGATAATAATATTTTATCTTCACTATTGTACTGGATTACTATAAACTAGAAAATATTTCATTCCTTTTTCTGTTTTTTTAAATGAAGTCAAGCTACAAGGTGGTCTGCCTTGTACTGTTTAGTCAGTGTTTTACAAATGACTTTATTCCTTCAACATACTAATGTAAKGATAATCTCCCATACCAGTATTGATTCTTATGAGGTCTAAAATGTGAGTAATTTTGTAGTTGCTTTAACTATTTCAGAATCATGCAGTGTGTGTAYATAATCAAGGTTCTCAAATGCATTTATCATTTATTGCTTTTCCAATTTTTCATTGTACTGCAACATGCTGTAAGATTGGCAATTTAGTTTATATATAGTTTAAGATACAAACCACTTGATATCTTATCTGTAAATCAGAATATATTTACATTTTTTTATACTTTGACTTCCTGTTAGCTATTTTTCCTCCTAAATAAGTCTTATAAATTTGAAAAGATATTAAAAAATCCATAGATATTTTAACATACAAATATCTGAAATTTATTATGCACATTGGTTGCTTGTTCTATTCAACAACATGGTGCCAAAAACGAATCAAGTATCATATAACTACCCATTAAAAAAAGAATTAATAAAAACTTTTATCAAACATTCAGAATGTGCTTTGCTATTTAGAACATTTTATAAATTAATATGGTTTATAACATCAAGCATACTGGAATTTTGTCAGATTCTTTTCATGGCTAGGAAAGAGAAACAATTATGGTGAAACATTTTAAATAGGCATTTAAAGGATATGATTCTGTGAAATTAAAAAATAAAGTCAGATGCTTCTCCATCCACAATATGAAGAGCAAGCAGTTTTCCTTTTCTTTTTAAATCTACTGGGGCACTGCCAGCAGCTTGATTTACAGGACAGACTTGGTACTTTAGGGTTACTAGCAAGGAAACTCATTTTAATATAAGTAAAATCAGCACAGTCAAACATTACTTACTGTTCTGAAAATTTATGGATATGTGCCTTTCATTTACCCTGAGTATGTCAGGCCCTTGAAATAATCCAATGGCCCAGACTTTTAAAATGAGGACAACTATTTTTAGCATTGCAGAAATGGAGTGGAATGTTCAACAATGTACAAGCATCGGGCTCYACCGACATCCACCCCCTCGTAACATGTACAGAGCAAGGCAAAAGCCACCAACAGGGTTAGAGCTTTTCTTTTAATAAATAAAAATCTCACACCAATTGTTCTCCATTGTGTGACATCTTTCTTAGCCTATTGGAATACTTTCTTGTTTCTTTAAGCAGGCTCCTGTTAATGGTTAGAACCACCTAATAAAATCTTCATTAGATAGCAACATATTCAGCTGATATTTACTAAAACTCACCCTGCGAATCCCCTGGATTTATCATGTCAGGAAGCTTGCACTAAATATTATGACATTTTGGTTGCATCTACTTATCCTTTTCTTCCCATTTCAGTTACTGCTGAACTACCAGTACTCAGCACTTGTTGAGTCCCAAAGGCCCGAACAAATGCTACCCTTAAAAGCAAATCATACCTGTATAAGCATAAATGATTAAGCTCCTCCCTAAAAATAACCTAATGGAGAAAGGGCTTGTGAGAGGTAAATAATTTGTTTCCTTTGCTCAGATTCAGCACAGTAAGTAGTTAAGGTTAAGTCAAGAAGGGTAAGAGTCAGAGCACTCTTGTATCCTTTGGACTCCTGTTTATTTATTTTTTTAATTATTTTTACATAGCTGCTTAAGAGAAGGCCAAATGAGAATACCCCTACTAGAATGACATACTCAGTTCAGGAGGCATCAATTTTCCTCATTCCTAATCCTTCCTGATATCCAACTGTGGGACTGTGGGACTTTCCTAGTCACTTGGGTACGCAGAAGCTAATACATACCAAARCAGGTGACACTTGAAAATTCAGGTTTCAGTGCTTTGCCTGAGAACTAACGAATCATCAGCAGAGGTAGCTCAGAGCTTGGTAGAAGATGAACACACGACTCGTTACTCGAGACTAACTTCTCTTTAGTTGGCATGGCTTCCTTTTTTACTATTAGTATATSTCAAAAAGCAGACAACTCCCACAATTTCTAAATTCAGATACACAAGCACAAAAATTAAACAGACTGTGAAAATCAAACAGTTTGTTTCTACTTCTTACTCCCACAAATTATTTTTGTATGACAGGAGAACCAGAGAATTTGCTTAACCTGAGATGAAAGGACCACTCAGCTTATTTTAATGCATTTTAATACAACTATAGGCCTGTATATTGCCTTTTATTTTTCCTTTAGAAAATAAATAGTGAACTGACTGAAGCCTTTATGATAGCTATCAGCAGAGGTTTTAATACCATCAAAAAAAAGTGCTGGCAGAAACAGAGCCTCTGCTGTCAGTAGGTGTTTTTTCTGCTTTTGGCTAATACAAGTGGTGTATGCTACCATTACAAGCCCTTGAAGAAGTGATAGCTGCCTTCTTTCTCCTCCTGACATTCTTCACCAAGAACAGACTCCTCWATCCAGAGGACACATTTCTGTTCACCATTCTTAAATGCTACTGATTTTAGAAAGAATAGGACTGGACTGCAAGGAACTGAAAGGGATTAATCAAACAGAAGAGAAAATGAAGGTAGAACGTTCTACCAGGACATAACCAGGACCTTAAGTAGTTTGGGACCGGTTCTCAGTTGTGCCACAAAGTTCTGTGTGACCTATGACAGGTCTTTACTCCTCTTTCTCCTTTGCTCCCTCCTTCCATCCTTTTAAGGGGAAACTCATTAGTGCTCATGGAGCTTTCAGAAGGCGCAGCGGTGGAGCACTGCAAGCRAGGGGAAAGTTGCACGAAGTGCCAAAGAGCAGTGGGCTAGGGYAGCTTCTCATCATTTTGCCTCACTACACTCTACAGTCTGAAGGGCTTTTGTAAGGGGCTTTTTTTGTTTCTCTACTCAGACTGCCACAAGTGACCCAACTAACATCCTTTTTAATGGTTCATCACCTTGTTAACATTCCTGAGGGTAAGAAGCCCACTGTTCTTTACTCCTGACAGAGGTGTGTAATGTTTAATGCATTTTTCATATTGTTATTTAAAAATGCAGTACAGGCATGAATTGAACACGGGTTTGAAAAACAATGCAATTCAATTGGCCTAGAGCACCCTACAGAGAGCATGAAGAAAATGCAAATGAAAAACATGAAAACATTTCCTACAGAGTACTGAGAATAAAGAAATAGGCTTCTGTCTGCAGAAGATTCTGAAAGATTCATAACCTCTTATGGATGAACAGTTTAGAAAATTAAGTCTAGCCAGCTAGATATTCCCATCATCTGAAACAATACAGAAAAAATTTGGAAGTGATCTTAGACTCATGGAAAATGGATAGATTTCTGTAACTGCACTTCTTCYGTTACAGCGAATCAGTCAAATGAATTGCCTGACTCATATAGTATATATTGATTTAATGTTAACCTAGCCATAACATGGCCTTAAAACAAATCTAAACCCTATTAAAATTTCAACAAAACTGGAAGTTCATTGACTTGACCATGCTGAAATAACATCTGAAATCCAGTAATGTTAAGTATCAGTTAAAAAGCATCTTCCAATATCAATGAATTTTTTGGGTGCAAAGAAAACATTGAGACTTTATTAAAAATTTCTAAAAAATATATTATTACTATAATAATTGGAACTTCAACATTAGGACTGAAAGGTGAACAGCATTGGTCAATCTCTTGGATTTTAGCGGTCATCCTTTACTGTGGAATTACTTTTTCTTTTTTTTTTTCACACCCATTCCCATAATCTGAAGATTCAGGAGGCAGATTCTCAGCTGGTACAAATGTTAGCTGATACTAACAAAGATCTGGCCCAGACACCATTAACCACTCTCATGTCTAATGTCTAACAATACAGATTTGAAATGCAAAAAAAAAAAAAAAAAAAAAAAAAACCAAACAATCTTAAGATGAGTCAATAATATAGACAGCATACAAATGGGAATTTCCAATCTAGGAACTAACTCAGATCAGTATTTGTTCTGATACCACATGCAGGTGTGCTGCAAACCTCCTGTCAACTACTGATAAGCAAAGCAGCCTAAGATACAGCTTCTGTGTCCCCACTGACATTCAGATGTGTAAGGCTCTTCTAAGAAATGTATCTTCTTACTTCAGAAACAATGTCTTTTGACGTTTGACATATTTAGGGCATGGGCTAGTATTTGGGTTAATACACAGAMTGTGTATTTAGAATTCTAATATGTATTTTTCCCATCTGTGAATCCAAGTATCAAATAATCTAAAGTCAGCATAGGAGCCCTAGGGAAATGCTCACTAAAGATAAGCAGGTGTATCTCATTATTATCAATTCTGAGCAACTTTGTAGGAAAAAAAACAGTATCATAGCCCAGTAGAGTTGTAACTTTTCCTGTGAGGTCTTTTCCTTAAAATCTTTGAGTTTATTCCACATTTTACCTCCAYGGCGCCTGACAGAAATAAGCCAGTCCACTGCCCAAGGGAAACAAGTGCTCTGCAAGAGGAGTTTTTAATCATTCTTTTGCTAAAAAACATTGTTTATTTAGAGAATCAACATTGTTCTAACAGCCATTTCTTTGGCTCTTTTCTCATTCTTGTGAAGTTCAGCAAAAGTACTGCTAGCACACTGTATCCAGTGTGTTTTATTTTCTGGCTGTTTCACAACATGAGCCATATAGCTTTGTCATTGCAAAGAGCCACATATTTTTCTTAACTGTTCCTGCAGTCCCATCTTTTTCCAGCTCATKGATTTGATACTGGAAAAGAAAAATGCTCAGTATAATGAAAAAAAATAAGCAAAAAAGGATAAACTGTAGTCATAGTCACTGTTATAGTATGCATCCTACTGCCTAAGGCTTTGTGGATTCATATTAATCAAAGATGATTTATAAGGCCATCCTAGTACTCTACTATTTCCACTGCTGTTTTTGCCAAAAGAGTTGCGTGCTGTAAAGGCAGTGACTAACACATGTCACGAGGATCACCTTTTCTTCCACTTGCCGTTATTAAAACAAAACAAAAGTGTAATTAAACAAACAGACTGTTGTTGATAAAACTTCAATTATGTAGAGTGCTGTTCTGGAGCTTGCAGCATAATCAGTAAGAAGCAGTATCGTACACTATTTATTCTAATCTCTTAAATAACTTCCCACTTTTTCTCTTCTCTCACTGTCTGCAGTCTATCTATACCAATAACTTATGCTCTTCTGGATAAGGATTTTTTTTTTTTTTTTTAGCCTTTTACTCTACTTGTACAACATTCTATACAATATGGTCACAAGACCACCTCGTGCTGATGGAACACATAAAAAAACATAGTATGTAACACATATACTGCAATAGTCTGTCATTAGTGTTCACTTGCTTACTCTTAAATGGAATTTTCATTCTAACAAATGGATAGCTAAATAAAAAACATTACTTGTGATATTCTTGTTAATAGCTATAAAGAATATGTCATGTATCTCCCATATGCGAAGGCAACAGGTTACAACTGTTACAACTATCAAATAAAGTTAATTCTGAAGAAAAAGCCTCATCTGACTAGCTTCTTGGAATCCATGAAAAAAATCTGGCTTCTGCGAGGTGCTTGTTAAATACAAATCAGACACCTGTCAGCCAGCTGGGCTGCGTGTGACACTGCTGAGCCATCTGCAGAAACATACCCCGTGCCAGTTGCTTCACTTAGTGTGGCCTGGGAACAAGAATCCATTAGACAGAAAGTCAACAGTGGAATTAGCAGCACTTTTTCTTTTAGTGCCCTTCCACTTACTTGTTGACTTCTTGTGTTTCTATTTTCGGGAGCCTCATGTCAGAGCTACAGCGCTGACTGCTGATTAGGCAAGGCTTGCCCCAGCCTCAGCCTGCCCCGCTGGTCTCATCAATTCAGACTTGAAACATGCAACATGAATCTTAGGTGCTGATAAACGCAGGCTAGTAGTGAGAATTTCAAAAATACATCCTGTTTTGCAGTATGTATTAATGATTTTACTAGAAGAATAAAAGAAACTGTTTTTATGTTCAATGGTTTGGTATCTATAAATGAACAAGAGCAATTAACTTAGAATATAGAACTTACATTATAACTTCTAAGTTCCCYGGAGAAAAAGTACATCCATTGGCATTAAAAATTCATGGTTGAGCTGAATTTATTTACATTTAATACAGGACTAATTTACAGCCCAACCCCAAAAAAGAAAAGATGCAAAGAAGGATTACAGTTAATAGGTTACAACTTACAGAGACCAATAATATTATCTAAAACATGCGTTCAATTCTCATTAAATATCTTTTTTCTATATATGAGACTAACAAAGTTTTAAAAATTTCAAGAACCRTTTGTAATAGGAAGAGTTAGCCAGAGAGAAAATACTGTTATAAATGAATTATAATAAACACAAATAATCCATTTTTGAAATTATCCTGTGAATAGATCAACAATTCATCAAGCCTGAAATATTTGGTGAAGTTCAATATCTAATTTCTCAAAGGAAAATAAACTAAGCAAAATTTGTCAGACCAGTTGTACAATGCACAGTAAGAAAGTTCCTTCCTTCCTGGTAAGTTTACCTCCTGCAACACACTGTGCCAACTTTTTTAATTTTAAGTCTCGCAATATTTGCTACTTTCCTTAAAGCCCTACTTTCTGCTGAGATGTGAACAGCTGAGAACACTGATTTTAAAATTCGCAGTATCTAGCCCTAACAACTGGGGGGGAAAAAAAGAAAGAAAGAAAGAAAGAAAGTTCAATACCATGTGTCCCAGAAAGCTCACAAAAAGAACCCAATAAATATAATGATGATGATAAAAAAAAGTCCTCTCTCCTCCTATTCCCCTCCCTCCCCCCCCCAAGTTTGCAAGGTCCTGACTCAGGCTTTTCAAATGCAGCTAATACCAGAGCCAGGCAGACTCAAAGCTGGAGTACTCATGAGTCTCTGATTAAGGAACAAAGAGCTGTATTTAACAACTGCATTATTTTTCACTTCCATGTTACATAACAAACTAACAAAAGCCTGTTCTACACGGCAGCAGGCCACAGTCAGTTTTGCTCCCAGCAGTCCAGACCCCTCTAAAACGGACCGCGACCTTGGATTTCTTTGGGCACACCTCGCATAACAACAGTGGTCRCTGCCTGCAGACCACATTTTCCTGGTTATTGTAATTTCATTTCAAATATCAGAGCCCCCCCAACCTTTCAGCACAGCGATGCTAGCCTGAAGGAGCTACCGCTTTGATGCTGCGCAATACAAGTTTCAGGGTCTGGCTTCCAAAGTGCATTTGCACTTTTGCCCCGCTGAGACTTGGTAATCTAATTTTACGGGGAATTACAAGAGGACAGAAGACAAAGCTATAAGTTTCTTCAAATGGGTTAGCTGACAGACTAAAGATTAAGCTAGAAAACTARTGATTCTTTAATCAAAAATGAAATCTCTGTTCACCAGCAATATACAGYTTAAAGCAGTCACTAGCACCATTCTCTCCAGAATGGAAATAACACCCAGGTAGTATCACCACATAAAATATAATTTGATTCTATGTAGCTTTTAATCAAGAACCAAACAGTACTGCTGTAGTTTAACTTTAGGAGCTGAAAAACTAGGGAGCTCAACAGTTCCTGGASTTGTGAACTGCAAATATCACCTAATATGGCAAAAATAAGTCAGCACAGCAGACAGCTCTCTGGAATCAAATTTATGATCAAAGGCTATTCAAAACACGTTCAGTAATGTTAGAGAGTGAGCAAGCAAGCAAGAACTATATATGCTGAAGCAATGAAACAAGTTTTGGAAAATATAATGGTCTTAAAGTGTATTTTCCCAGAAGGATCTCTAGAGAGCATATTTGTGTATCAAAGGGCTGTAGAGAGCTATTCCTTTCACATACCTCCATGTCTTAAAAAGAAATGTGTGATAACAAATACACACAAAGATATTACTGCAAATACAGAAAGAAATAGACAAGAAACTTGTACCAAGCTTGTCGCTGTAGAGGGTGACATCCAACCACCCACCCAATCTCCAATGGCCAGCTCTTCACAAATACAAGTGGTAATACAGTTTCCAACTGCAAAATCACTGTCCTTCTTTTCAAGTTAATCTGTTTACTTGCTAACCGATCAAATCTCATTAAAAAAGAACCTGCACTTTACTGCCTATTGAAATGTTTTTTCAGCTTCACGCTACTGGAGTTTACACTCTTTTCCTACTTTAATGTCAAATACTTCTTCTTGCATTAATGATTTTACTCTTTGTCTCTGCTGGAGATTGCACAGTAAAACAGTAGAGGGATTTTTCAGAAAACTGCATAACTTTTACATTTCTTCTCCACACYTGGATCTACAAATGTTGAAGCATAACAGATTAGCAGTGATAGGASCTCAGAAATTAAGCTGGATGGCACTGAATAAAAAACAAACTGCGAAAAATGGCATTAAGCAGGGCCTATCCAGCACTCCATATGCATTTATGAAACTTTCTCAGAGATGCTGAATTACTTCAGAAATATCCTGACCTCTGTCAAGGATCTGTACAGCACATGAAATGTGGAAGATGCYCAGTCCAGAGATCTTTCAAGACAGCTGCAAGGAAAAAGAATGCATTACTGGAAGCTCAACACTAATTTCCTTTCAGATCTGAATATTTATGTGAGTGATTGACGCTCCAGGAGCATATGCTGAAGTGGCATAAGGGACAATATATATCCATGACTCAACTGCAAAGTTAAAATATGATTTGGAAAATTGTAGATAAGATTTTCAACAGTCTGGCTGGAGGAACAAGGAAAGTAGGTCAATAGTCACAAGAGTCTTCAAGATGACATGCTTTGATTTGGATGTGTGCTTAACAGAACAGTTTTTGGTTGAGGATTTCATGAAATAGCTGACCTTGAAGATCTGATCTTGGAGTAACTGAGTATGGAGAAGATTATAAAAGGTCTCTCTGAACATAATTTGAACTCACATGCTACACTAGCAAGACATCTACAAATTTTCTAAAATTTTTAAATAATCTCTATATTATCAGCATGTTGCAAAACAGAGCACTGGACATTTCTAAGCCATATTATTTTTATTTTGAGCTTCTGAATTCTGTAAYAGTCAATTTCTTCTTAAAACATCTCCTAATACCACAGTTTCCCTATCTAAAATTACAGATAGCCATCCCACTAACACAGTTAAATCACAGAATGGTTGAGGTTCGAAGGGACYTCTGGAGRTCATCTAGTCTGACCTCYCTGCTCAAGCAGGGTCACCTAGAACATGTTAGTCAGAGTTGCATCCAGGTGGGCCTTGAAGATCTCCAGAGAAGGAGACTCCACAACCTCTCTGGGCAACCTGTGCCAGTGCTCCATCACTCTYACAGTAAGAAGTTCTTCCTTATATTCAGGWGGAACTTCCTGTGTTTCAGTTTCTGCCCGTTACCTCTTGTCCTGTCACTGGGCACTACTGGAAAGAGTCCAGTCCCACTGCTTGACACCCTGCCTTAAGGTATTTGGAGACACTGATAAGATCCCCGCTCAGCAGATCCCTGCTCAGTCTCCTCTTCTCCAGTCTAAACAGGCCCAGCTCTCGCAGCCTCTGTCCTCATAGGGCAGATGCTCCAGTCCTCTGATCATCTTTGTAGCCTTACACTGGACTCTCTCCAGTAGCTCCATGTCTCTTTTGTAGTGGGGAGCYCRGAACTGGACATGGGACTTGAGATGAGACCTCTCCAGGGCTAAGGAGAGGGGCAGGATCACCTCCCTCGACCTGCTGGCAACACTCTTCCTAACGCACCCCAGGATGCCACTGGCCTTCTTGGCTACAAGAGCACATTGCTGGTTCATGGTCAASTTGTCTACCAAYTCTCCCAGATCCTTCTCTGCAGACTTGCTCTCCAGCAGGTCAGCCCCCAGCTTGTACTGGTGCCTGGGGTTATTTTTCCCCAGGTGCAGGACTCTGCACTTGCCCTTGTTGARCCTCAGGAGGTTCCTCTCTATCCARCTCTCCAGCCTGTCCAGGTCTCTCKGAATGGCAGCACAGCCCTCGGGTGGATCTGCCCACTTTGGTATCCTCAGCAAACTTGCTGAAGAGACACTGTCCCKTCATACAGGTCACGGTCGAACAAGACTGGCCCTTGTACTGAGCCTTGGGGAACTCCACTAGCTACCAACCTCCAACTAGACTCTGCACCACTGATGACAACCCTCTGAGCTCTGCCTTTCAGCCAGTTCTCAATCCACCTCAGTCTGCTCATCTAACCCACACTTCCTGAGCTTATCTAGGAGGATGTCATGGGAGACAGTGTCAAAGGCCTTGCTGAAGTCAAGGTACACAACGCTGACTGCTCTCCCCTCATCTACCCAGCCAGTCACTCCATCGTAGAAGGTTATCRGGTTGGTTAAGCAGGATTTCCCCTTGGTGAATCCATGCTGGCTACTCCTGATCACCTTCTTTTCCTCCATATGCCTGGAGAGGACATCCAGAATGTGCTGTTCCATCCCCTTTCCAGGGATGGAGGGGAGGCTGACTGGCCTATAGTTGCCTGGGTCCTCCTTCTTGTCCTTCTTGAAGACTGGASTGACATTGGCTTTCTTCCAGTCCTCAGGCACCTCTCCAGTTCTCTACAAYCTTTCRAAGATGATGGAGAGCGGCCTGGTAACAACATCCGCAGATTCCCTTGGCACTCGTGAGTGCATCCCATCAGGGCCCATGGATTTGTGGGTGTCAAGTTAGTCAAACCAAACCCAATCCTCCTTGACCAAACTAAAATCTTCCTTTCTCCAGACTTTCATCTCCAGGCTCTGRGATTCTTGAGGGGCTGCCCTTAGYAGTGAAGACTGAAGCAAAGAAGGCATTCAGTAATTCTGTCTTCTCTCTACCCTTTGACACCAGGGCCCCTGCGCTATTCAGCAGCGGGCTCACATTTTCCCTAGTCCTCCTCTTGCTGCTGATGTATTTGAAGATGCCCTTCTTGTTGTCCTTGGCATCCCTTGCCAGATTTAATTCCAAAAGGGTCTTAGCCTTCCTCTCACATCCTTGCATACTCYGGCTGCATTCCTGTAATTCTCTCAAGCAGCCTGYCCCCTCTTCCACATTCTGTGTACTTTCTTCTTCTGTCTGTTTTGCCAGGAGCTCCTTSCTCATTCATGCAGGTCTCCTGCCTCCTTTGCTGGACTGCTTTCTCCTTTGGAGGCCCCGCTCTTGAGCTTGGAGGAAGTGATACTTGAATACTAGCCAGCTCTCCTGACCCCGCTTCCTTCTAGGGCCCTAACCYATGGGATTCCTCCAAGTAGGTCACTGAGGAGGTCCCTCTCCTGAAGTCCAGGGTTGCAATCCTACTTAYTGCCCTGCTTCCTCCACACTGGATCCTGAACTCCACTGTCTCATGGTCACTGCAGCCAAGGCTGCTCCCAACCTTCGCATCTCCAACTAGTACCAAAAGTCCTTCTTTGTATGTTAGTACAAGGTCCAGCAGGACACCCTTCCTTGTTGGGTCCTCCACCACCTATGTCAAAAAGTTATCATGAATGCTCTGCAAGAGCCTCCTGGACTGTTTGTGTCTAGCTGTGCTGTCCTTCCAGCAGACAGCAGGGTGGCTGAAGTCCCCCATGAAAACTAGGGCCTGTGATCATGAAGCTACTTCCAGCTGTTTGCAGAATGCCTCATTGACTTCCTCTTCCTAATCAGGTGGCCTGTAGCAGATACCCACAACARTGTCCCTCATGTTAGCCTGCCCTGTAATCTTTACCCATAAGCTCTTGGCTCACTCTTCATCCACCCCTAGGCACAGCTCAATGCATTCCAGTTGCTCTCTCACCTAAAGACCACTCCACCACCTCGYCTTCCTGGCCTGTCTTTCCTAAAAAGCACATAGCCATCCATGACAGCATTCCAGTCATGCGAGCTATCCCACCATGCCTCTGCAACTGCAGTGAGATCATGGCCCTGCAACCGCACACAGATCTCCAATTCCTCCTGTTTATTCCCCATGCTGYRTGCATYRGTGTACAGGCATTTCACAGAGGTRGTTGTGCATGCAGGCTTCCCAAGAGGGGTGCAAGSGGATCCCCCATAGCCATGTCTCATATGCACATCCCTGGCTGCAGGCATGCACTGGAGGCCTCCCGACTTGAGCCATGTTTTACTGACTACCCTGYCTTYATAACTCTCCTCTTCCCCAATCCTTCACAGTTTAAAGCCCTCTTTACTAGGCTGGCCAACCTGTTGGTAAGGACACATGTGCTTTGCTTAGTAAGGTGGATCCCATCTCTCCYCATCAGTTGCTGATCTTCAAACAGGGTCCTATGGTCATAGAAACCAAAACCCCGTTGCCAACACCAGCAAGACAGCCAGTTGTTAACTTGGCTACTCCAAGTACTACTACTAGTAGCTACTAACAAGGCTACTCCTTCTCCTATCGTTCCTCTTCCTTGGCATGACTGAGGAGAAGATCTCCTGGGCTCCCAGATCCTTGACCACCATCTCCAGAACTCTGAAATGTTGTTTGATTATTTCCAATTTGCCCTTGTATCATTAGCACCCATGTGAAAGAGCTGTAGAAGATAGTAGTCTGACTTGTGAACAACCCTTGGCAATCTTTCAATGACATCTTGTATATGAGGCCCTGGCAGGTAGCAAATCTCTCTAGACGAGAGCTCAGGTCGGCAGATAGGTGCTTCTGTYCCCCACAGCAGGRAGTCACCCATGACAATCACTCATCTCTTCTTCCAAGTGTTCCTGCAAGGCACAGTGTCTGATGGTTCAGTTGCTTCTCCTGAAGCCATGTCCAGCTCCTCCTCATCCTGGAGGGCGCTAAGCCAATTCTTCAACTGCAAGTGCAGGCCTTTCTCCTCCCATGAGATGTGACCAGTTTCCAGCCCCTTTCTACAGTGTAGTGATRTGCTGTTTCACTCGGCACRGAGCCCTCCAGCARCTCTTCTGCAGTGGGGGTTGGGACTCCTGGAGCAGTACAGTCTCTGAGAACGCCCTGTCTATCTCCTACTCATTTTTGCAGATGCTTCGCAGTCTGCTAACTTCCTCCTGTAACTCCTTTACCTGACGACACAATCCATCAACAACAGCCCACCTTCTGCAGGAGAGCTGTCAGTCCAGGCCTCATGGAGAGGCCCCAAGCACTCCCTGCAGCCCGAGACCTGTAGAGCTGCATCTGTTGTCAGATGGTCTGTATGGGTCAAAGCTTCCGACACAGCTGATGTAGCAACTCCAAGAGCTACAGGCAAGCGTGTCATGACCATGTTTGTGGAAGTGGGCACTACTAAGACCACAAATAAAGATGCCTTCTTCACCTTCCTGTGCACCTTCTGTGCTAACTGCTGTGCAAACTGCTGCCTCTGTTCGCTGCGCTCCCAGATGAAAAAGAACCCCATAAATAACATCAAATATTCTAGTCCYGTTGCCTTCCAGCCTAAAAAATGCATGAGTTTTTACACACTTTGTTGGACCATGATCAGCGAATAAAAGTGGAATGACCCTACTACACCTTCTCATGYGAACAGAATGTCATCTTGACTGCTGAAGGCACTGATGGTATAGTAAGTAGGGCTCTTGAAATTTACACTAACTCCTTTTCTCTCTTACGACTGAATAAAGATCTAAGTTATGTGATGATAAACATTGTTTTTATTCATATAAGCATTTCTTTCTTCTTTGAGTCTGTCTAAACTGTTTACTATTCTACTGTAGGAGCATCAAATGCACAGCACACTGAATATTTCACAGCTTCTACAGGCCTTTTTTCAAAACAGTTATTTTGAAAGGCTTACTAAATATATTTCACATTTTAGGATGTCTGTCCATAGTGAACACTGCAATCATTAGTGCAAAAATATTACAAGAGTAAAGATAAGACATTTCAAAATCAGATATTCAAAATAAATAATATCACAAGTATTTTCCAAAATATAGTCTAGGAGGCATATCTGCATCATGACTATCATTAGGAATTCCRTATCGAGAACCATATAAAAGTTTGAATAAAGGCAAATGCATGTTTTAGTTTAGAGAGTTATCTGAATCTTCTGAATTACAGTTTTGAATTGGCTTTAATTTTCAGAATTCAGTGATTCTGAAGAAAGAAGAAAAATATTTTTTCAAAAGAAAAAGATAAATACGGAATGGTTAACAGAGACAATTTCTTACCCTCAGCAACTTGATCCTTTGCGACATGAGCGTTCTCACAGGTTTAGGGCCTTTTTGGCTAGCAAGACTCATATCACAGATACATTTTATATAGCCTTTTCATATCCTTTTGTATCAAAGCACGTGCCAAAGTGGCCATTTCTCTTTCAGAACTAGGAACACTCCCCTGATAAACTTTTCAAGYACATAGAGACTCCACACCCTAAAAGATAATATGCCCAGACAGTTGTAAGGTTCATCCTTACCTGCTTATGGGCAGTTTACCATGCTTGAGTTCTAAAAAGTGGACTATAATGACAGGAACCAGTATGTTAGAGACCTACAGCAAGAATACACTTTCACCCTGTTTACAAGGTAAGCACGTCTTGTAAAGATTTTCCTGCAATTAACTAAGGTACTACCAGCAAAAAAAAGACCCAGGATCACATCACCTAGCATTCAGGCCATAAATAAACTTTTGCTTTGGAACTTCATTGTCATGTTATTATAGATCCAGAAGCAAAGAGAAGGACTTGAGTTGTTTGGATGAGTGACAYAAGAAGTACAGGAAACAGAAAAATCTCAGCTGCACAGGGGCAAATCAAAATCAGTTTGTCCAAACCTACAAAAAACTCAGGAAAACAAGCGGAGAGAAAGAACTCCCTATAAATCAAAACAAGGAGTTCTGGTGGCCTTTTTTTATTCATTTGTTTTTCCTCAGAAAAGTCTGAGAACACATTTTTAAGGCTGGAAYAGTTGATCTTCCAGTCATGGTTCAAAGTGTACACCTGCCTTAAGCTGTCAGACTGTTGTGAAGACCTAGAAGTATACTACAAAAGGAGGATCCAACACACGATACACTTTGTGCAGTCTAACCATTTTGGCGCTGGAAGAGTGGCAAGACTAATCCTKTTTTCTCCTGATGAAAAACACAGCAGTAAAGTATCTATATAAATCCCCTTGTACATGCTATGGAAAGGAGTTGCACAAATGCTATCTCTAAGAAAGCAATAGGACTGCAATAAAGGAGAAGACTACCAGGCTCACCAACCAAGTCCTGTTAGCATTCCAGCATGATGCGAACATCAGAGAAACAAAGTTTTTTTTTTTTTTTTTTTTTTTTTTTTTTTTTTAATAGGAAATATTCCCCAATGCACCAACCAACCTGGCTTAGCATAAATCAGTGGTGTAACCCACTACTGGGCAACACAGATCTATAAAGACCATTCCTAACAGCAATCAGTTCTCCATAACAAGGTTTGTCTAACCCTTAGATCAGAGTTTCCTAATTTGTGGAACTTCATCTGAAGCAGATAGGCAATTGCCATCTCACACTCCAGGCACTCCAATCAACTCAAACCTCCACTTCAGGGACAGGTTTGATTTCAGGATGTTTATTCTCAGGCCATGAAGCCAGCACTCTGGCTGCAGTGCAATTATGGCTTCACAAGTGTATTCAGAGAAAACTTCATTTGCTAATCATCCAAGAATAAGTTTGCTAACAGAAAGCATCCCATCTTGCACACACGATTTTATCTTATAAAAATGATCCAATTTACTGTAACATTCAGGTTTTTCCTGTGTCATGACTTGATAAATACATTAAGACATCCCCCAGAAGACTGAGCTACCAATCAGTCCTGACTGTAAGAAGGGGATTATGACAATATAATCCTTATCTTCAGGAAGTCTACAAATGAAGTGARTTTCCTCCCAAGAGTGAGCTGTTATCCTCTTGTTTTTTTAGAACTGTAAACTAACACCTCTTCTCCTCCGATRCTTACTAGAACTTCTATTTTCCTAAGATCCACTATTTAAAAAATATCTCATAAGAAAGTGTCCCGAAAAAGGGCAGTAAAGAAGGGACTAGGTMGTTAGATATCAACTAGAGAGTCATATTGTGATGGTGTTCACGATCCACTGTGTTGTGAAAATATCTGTTTTTAGGAGCTTAAGTTAGGGCTCTGAAGGGACCGCATTTGATTCCGAATCTGCAGATCAGTCATCAGCGCTATCAGACTGACTGCTTTTGCCCTGAAGGCAGATGAGAGGACTAGCATGTTAATGGCGGGGAGAGGTGTTCTGTCAGAGGAAACCTTACTTTCTTCTTTGGCAGCTGACAAGAGCTGTAGTAGAAGAAGTAGTAGGTCTGCAGAACTACCATTTGACAAATAGCATATAATAATGCCATCTGTACTTTCTTTTGGGTGTCAAGGCTATTCAAAGCTTCACCCCAGAATCTTTCAAAACTTAAACTTTGTTCTCCATCCTAGCCCACAGCAGGTCAAACCTCTCAAATGGCAGAACATCCCTAATAGTCTACACTACATTTAGACCTGCAACCATTACGCCTGTACAACTGTTGTACAACCACTGCAGCAACAGAAAATCATGTTGTTTGTATCAATGGCAACTATAATTTAGCTTGCAAATGACAAAAGGCCAAACAATACTTTTGACAATAGGCTGAAGATATTTGAGGTACACAATCTATTTTCACACTTTAGATCTCTAAAAGTCATGTCTATATATGATGCAAGTCTTACAGATTGCCCAGGAGATCCTCAGACTTCTCACTGTCTGCATGGATTTTGAAAACAAGATGACCATGGAACATTTTCCTGGGATGTAAGATTTTTTCAAGTAATTAGGATGTTTTAGATAGAATTGTTCTATCTTTAGTCTTCTGCTACAAGGATGTATACATTTGAACTAATCAGTTCTACAGAAACTGGCCTTTTAATAGCCAGGTTTATGTCATCCTAAGATAAACTTCTAAAATAGGTTGGATGAATTAAGCAATATGAGTAAGATCTGCCATTTATTTATTCTCTCAATCTTTCCACAGAAAGAACTATGGCAACAGAGTAATCCAGTGGATAGTTTCTGGACGCTTGATATAGTCCCCTTGCTCATTGAGGCATCAAACTGCATTTACATACATAATAAATGCATCATTTCTTTTTCCTAACTACTACTAATTAGTGACTCGGGGCACATCTGCACAAAGTAAAAAAGTRCAGGACACAAGAATGTAAGAATAGCCATATCACTCAAACAAGTGTCACATCTCTGTTAACAGAAAATGCCTACTGAAGTGTGTAAAAAGAGGTTAAGCAAATAGTGGTAATTTCTGAGAATGCTCTCCCAGCATTCCACGATCTGCAACTCAAGCTTCCTGAAACACAGGAGATACCTTTGTATGCAGTAGTCCTCAGAGGATTTTTCTTCCATTATTTTGTTCAGTTGTCTTTGAATCAATGTACATTTTTAGCATCCAGAAGATCCCAGAAAAAGGGAGCTTGAAAATAACAGACACCCCTAAATTCACCCAGCTCTGGAATCATATACATCAGCTCAGGGACAGAGCATATTTCACCACTCACAACACCAGGAAAATAAAGTAATTCTATCTCCAGAAAGGTGCTAGTAATTAGACATACTGCAGTACTGCTCAAGCCTGCAGTAGCTGAGTGTCTGTATTTCAACTTATTCACCTAGCTATGCGTGCATAAAATATTTAGACCATTCTTTTTTGTTTGCTGCTTTTTAAAACATTTTTATTCTTGACAGTTTCAGATTTCATGTAGTTCATATTTAATTTGCARCAATGATTTGGCTTTTTTATAGTCTGGATTAAAAAGAAGAGTTATAACGTGCAAGAAAAGTACAGCACTTTGATATTAAATATGTTCTGACTSTTGAGCCTTGTGTAAACTAACAGTGGCTTTGGGATTTGGACTGACAATGAGTCTGCAAGGCACTAAGCAAAAAAACCAAACAGCATTAACCATGGAAACTGGGTAGAATGCAGAATGTAATAACAACTTGTACTGGAAAAACTACATCACTTGATGATTTTAAAGATAACATTACAGAAGGAGCTACAGAAAGATCCAAGGGAAAACATTACTCTAATTTAATTCTAGAGCTATCTAATTCAATCTGCAGTGCTTTACTATGGCTCTTCCTGCTAGTTCATGCATGGGAATACAAAAGCGTAAAAACTGTCCAGCTGGACCAAATCAAAGGTTTTGCTAGTCAAGTACATGTCTACAACTGTGACAGCAACAAATACCAGTGGAAAAGTATAATAACAAGGCAACCATAGAGCGATACTTCTCCAGGGTGTTTCCTCTTCAGCAACTTGGGGCTCCAGAAATTCCAGAGAACCAGCACTATCTGTCTGTGTTTGACACTTTCTATGTATTTTTATTCCATTAACTTTCTAATCATTTTTCAACACATCAAAGTCTTGTGGCAGAGAGCTCCAACTTTAATCACATTATAGAAGAAGGATCCCTGGTGATCCTYTCTGAACTTTCTATCTGATAGATTTGACATCCTAGTTTTCACACCTAAAAAGAGRGCAAAATAAATAAATAAAATCTCTACTACTCTTTCCCATTCCACTCATGATTTTACAGACCACAGAATGTAACATACTTCTTCTCAGATGTGCCTCTTCCAGATTGAAGTCTGCATTGTCACTCCTTAACTGGAAGATGCCTAATGCTCTTGATTACCCCTGACACCTCCTCTGAACTTTTTCCAATACTCTTTATTTCCACTTTGAGATGTGGGAAACAGAACTGCATAGAGWATTCAAGATGCAGCACAATATGGTTTTATTAGTAAGTGACTTCATCAAGATGTTTTTGCTTTGTTCYCTATTCTTTTCCTAATCTTCCCTAAATTCCATTTGTTTATTCAGCTAGTACTTCATAGGGAGCTATAATTCCAAGATTATTTTCATAAACAGTAACAGTAAGCTCAGAGTCCAACATGGAATGTGTAAGATTTGGATTGCATTTCTCTCTATCTGTATCACTTTACAACTACTTACACTAAGTTTTATATACCACTTAATCATGCATTCCCTCAATATTGCAAGGTCCTTTGAAAACCTYTGCAGCCTGCTTTCAACTTTACCGTCCTATTTAACTTAGCATCAGCAACAAATATCATTTTATCCCTTCTATTTTGTGGTGCTAGCTCCCATTATCAACAAAAATGTAATTTGAGAAGGAAATAGTGCATGAAAATGAAAGGTAGTTTTGTAATTCTATATCCTATTAATTATAGTTTTTAAACTTGACAGTTACAATGAAACTCTACGTGCTTTTGTACTTAGAAACCTAGATAATTACTAAATAAATTAAACTCCCTGCCATTACTRAAACGGTGCATACACTTGAAACTGGTATGTCAACCAATGAATAGTGTGATATGGAAATTCTGAACCTCTCACAGCAGCAGCCACCTTMAAAAGGTGTATTAAAAAGGAGTATTTGTTTATGACAATGAAAGAACTGGAGCTTRAAGCACATTATGAGGAAGACTCCACACGGACAGAATTGAGGGATGAGGAATTATATTGTGATACTAAAGACATCACAACAAAAATCTGTACAATGCACTAACATGTGTAACTGACAAGTCTTATTCATTTTTCTCTGCATATACAAAAAATCTGGTATTTATTCAAACTCTTATTATGGAACAATAACAACAAAAAACACATGGGAGGCCTAATGATTAGAAACTCCACTCATATGCTTTTTCCTCAGGCAGGGACTTCTGTAYTGAAGATGCTGGATTTTAGACCAGTAGATTTTCTCTATCAAATACGRGTAACTAGTCCTGAACTCAATACACCTGTATAACTGCCTTAATTTGCACAGGGACAGTGAATGAAACAAAYTGAAATTATTCTCTTGAATACATAAGCCAATATGCTTTCTCACTCATGGCTATTTCCAAGCTTTAGCTTACAAACAAGTGGTGTTGACCCGAAAGCTCTGACAAGTAGACTGCTGAGAGCCCTTTCCCAGGCTTGCAGTCCATAAACTGCACAATTCAATGAATTATCAGGGAGTCAAAGAGCAGAGTATGGGTAGCAGTGTCCTTTACTCCTGCTTCCCTCTTCAAGGCTGAGGTTTCTCAACCAGAGCAGGGTGGGCTCCCCCAAGCAGASCTGCAGTGAGTCCAGAGATCAGGCCAGCCTGGTGCTCCACAGCAGCCAGGGAGGAGGACAACGTTCCCACTGGGGGGCTGCTACGTGGCTGTAGGTCCAGGTATCACCACCTGCTGTGGTGATGTCCTCTTCATACCAAGTCAGCTCTCCATATGTGGGGTGCCAGGAAACACTTTCCTTCTGCTCTGCCCACTGGAGTGGCTTCCTTTGGTTATGCACAACCCCAGGAAAACCCTAGGCACAGCTATGCAGAATACTACTGGTCTGAGCAGCTCTTCCAATATGCTGCAAAAATACGGCAGCTCCCATAAGGGAAGAGGTTAGCTTTTTAAGGATAGAAATGTTCCAGCCTCGCACTTCTGTTCATAAAAATAGATAAATTACTGATACAGTGAACATTTCATTGTGACTCATATTATATGAAAATACATGAATATACCTTTTCTCCAGGAAGACCAGCAACACCATCCTGTCCTTTGGCACCCATTTCACCCTACAAAATAAATTATTCAGTTAGAAGTTCTAAAACTTCTGATATTATTAACTACTGCTCAGGTCACATCTGATTCCATCTGAATCTAAGTAAAAACTTTTACTGTGAGGGTGTCTGAGTCCGAGCACCAGAGTAAGTCCCCCAGATTGGTTGTTGGAGATATTCAACAGCTGATTAGACGTGGTCCTGGGCAACCTGCTCTAGGTGATCYTGCTTAAGTAGGGGAGAGTTGGACTAGATGATCTCTAAAGGTCCTTTCCAACCTCAACTATTCTGTGACTCAACAGAAAAACATTTTCTACCTCTACAGATCTATTTATCATGCATGAGTGGAGTGCAGAGCAGGATGCCATATATGTAACACCAAAACCAGACAAAAATAAACACATTTGAAAACATTAAGAAAGTCAATTTGTGCCTCATCTGACAAATATTTGCACATATACATTTCCTTATAAAGTTCTGCTGATTTTTAGGGAATTCATTGAGATCGTAAAGTTGAGCCAAGCGGATATATTTCATGGGGTTGTGTGTTCTACTCTGAGAAAACTTAACATACAATAAAGAGTTCTTCRGTCTAAAAGACACAGGCACATGATATTTTAAAATGACATTGTTTAAACCCACTCCCTATCCCAAGAAAAAAACACAAATTCCAAATTGTAAGCAGTCTGTGAGAAAGTTTTAGTCCTAGGAAGTGTATCACTGATGGATCAGGAGACTTACGGAATTTTCTAGCAGCTGTAAATCAGACCATAAGTCTTAAATATGATTGAGGAAAACATCGAACAGAAATATTGCTTAATAATGTCAAGTATTAGAGTTACAAATCTTAAAATTAAAAAATATGGGAGTACATTAGAGAAAGATAATGAAAGCACTGAAACTAGATTATATTCTTTGATTAAAAGACCCATAAAAAACCCTTAAATTTGTGCCAAGGGGAGAAAAATCCCTGGCAAACAGAAAATACTACAGCCTTTCTCACAGTAATCCAATTCTTTCTGAAGAGAACCTTACTGATTTGAAAAGACTTAACTATCAAACTGTTTTCTGAGTGAAAGGGTTGCATAAATAAGCACAGTGGATCCACAACAAAACAACAAATAACTGATTTTTAAAATAGAATGTAAACCTGTATTTGAYGGCCAAATCCAAAACTGGAAAACCCTGCTAAGAAATTAGTGCCCAGGACACCTAAACTCACGAAGTGCCTCATTTTTAAATAGGACAGTCCTGGAAACTTACAATTCTGATCCTCAGCATATGCAGAAACATCTCAATATTTGGCAAAATTCATAAACTTAGTCAATAAATCTGCTCTGTAATAATAAATGTCAACTCCTCTGATGATTTTTCCAAATGAGCAACATACCATGGTGTAGTGGCCACTTTTTTTTGTCCATCTGAAACACACAGGACAGAGATTCTTGATTCAACAGCCTAACACAACACTTGCAGGGTGGGCATGGTCGGTCCCCTCTGCAGCCTGCGGTACGTCAGCCTGGGCCACCGATGCCCAGTGTCGGCACACTGCCTGTTGCGAGTTCTCAAACCGTTTCCAAGTTCAGAAGCAGAACATTAAGAAAGGCAAAGTGAGCTGCATCCCACCAACCAGGTCCCTCGCCTGAGAGGAAGGAGATGTGGCTCCTATTCAGATGACTATATGCACATTTTACATGAGACAATCTCCATGTAAAGTGCCTAACTATTTGCTAAATTACAACCAGGCCTCTCCATCAGATTTAAAGTGATTTATGTAATTATGGTACAGTAACATCAGCTTGGTATCTTAGAATACAACCACCGCTGTTAGCTTTAAAACAATCATACCTGAAAGATCTTCATAGACAGAATACCATGAATAGTCTTATTTTGTCAGTGTAAATGTAATATTTCTGTTCCAAAATGAAGTTATTAAACCTACTGAAATTTTAAAAAGAAGAAATGAAATTGGCAAGGAGACCCTAAATAAGTACCCAACACTATCTGCTATATCCCAGAATGCCCATTACAAAATATTTAATCCATGTGTAAAGGAATGATTTATAATATTTGTCTTTCTTCAGCATTCCCTCTGGACTACCACTGAGCAGTTGCTGACTCACTGCACTACCTGCAGCAAACTATATTGTGAAGTGCTTAACTCTCCACTCTATTCTGGATTGCACTCCAGGATTAGGCCCTGACAGTTTAAAATTGATTTTTGTCTCTAGCCTCACGGAAAAAAAGAAAATAACAAGCTGCTAAGAGTCAAGTTTCCTTGCTACCTTTCTCTAACAGCAAAATGATATCTCCTAATGACTATCACCTTAACTTTGAAATAAGCTGTCATATCCTAATACTATTGTTGTTGCTTCTCTACTATCCATAAAACCAATCCATCCCTCCTTACCATCCATTTCAATTTCTGAAAATCCACTCATAGAAACTATCACATGTAACTGCATCTACACAGCCTGGCTCAAAACTCCTTTGCTTATAACATGTGAGCCAAGCAAATCAATCAAAACAAGCAACACCTGGGTGTAGAGCACCATTCTATCCAAAATTTTAATCCACTCACCAGAAATAACAATATTTAGGAGGAGCATGTGGGACACTTTGTATGTCCTATTCTTTTCAAATATTGGAATGGTCCTTAATATAGCTATGCTAAGTTAATCCTATCTCAAAGCAGAATAAAATCTTATGGGYGTGAATGGCATAAACCCACTAGCAGTATGAGAGATAAAGAAGCAGGAATGCCCCCGGTTACCTTATCTAATCACCAACAGAATGACTGCTATATCTATGCACACTCTGTTCCCTTATGCCACTGTCAACTATTTTAATAGACCAGAAGCACTCTGCTACATTCAGCAGTGTATTTTTACACACTCTATACTCTAAAATTATGCAGCCTGCTATATGTGTCAGGAAGTCTTTAGAATATATGACTTACTAAYTAGTTAACCAAGGTAAATTTACACCACTTTTTCATAACTGCTGATGGACTCCCTCTCGAAGACTTGAATACAGTTATTTTCCATAGCAAATTCAACCATGAACTTATGCTTCTATCTCATAACTCTGATTTTAATAATCACAGCAAGAAAGGTACTAGTTTTTCATGCTTTTATTCAATTAGCTTAAAGATTAGATACTACCTGTTGTATAAYCCATAACAGTTACTGAACATTCATAGACGCAGCCTGACAGAATGAAAAGAAAAAAGTGACTTTTTTTTTTTCATTTACATAATGGTATTTTCCTTTGCTTCTGCAGATCTCAGAGTGCTTTACAGAAGTAAACAAGTATGATTTTCTTTTTATTACATTCACGATACCAAAGGTATAGAGGTGAGAGGAAAAAACAGAGTTCCTGACCTCCAGACTACTCCCTAGATAAACCTCTTTTGTGCCTTAATAAGAGTATACTAACTACAGATGTACTTATGAATTTAARTATATAAATAAGTAAGAATGAGAATAAAGAATTGTGTTTGCTTAGAACTACCAAAACCAACAGAAATACACACTGCCAGAAGGTAGTCACTCCTGAATACTAATTCACAATTAAAGCCCATCTGAGTCTCATTTTCTGCTAGGTCAGGGTTAAAGAAACAAAATCTTAAGGAAGAAGTTTTAAAATTTAGTATGTTAGGTACGAGAATAAACGGCTAATGAGTAGAAATCCAGAGGAAGATTTTTAGATACAAATCTCTTATGTACATTTGCAAATCTTGTTCTTTAGGTTACAAGAATCGGTGACAATAACAGATGCTGAGAATTAAGAAYTGTGGAATAATTAATTTACCTCCCTTATAATGTCCTTCTCCTTCCAAAAACACCTCATTACCTCTAGTGAGACTGGACTGCTGATACCATCATATAAAAATAAATCTGATATATTAACATAAATGGAACTTGCATGTTTTGTTATTGTTTACTAGGGGAGAGGTTCACAAAATATTCAAATCAAATACACTGATAGTGATGAGAAACCCTGTGATGCACAAAGGTAAAAATCAGACAAACTGAGGTCATTCGCTTCTAATTTGGGTTTATTTACCCACTAAAATGTCAGTCAGATAAACCTATTGCCTTTCTGATATAGCAATACTTCACTGCCTCTCCCTTACACATTCTTAGTTTTCATCACAACAGTGATTATGAAGTCCATAATCTTCAGAACTGAAAGCAAACAACATGAAGACAGGGGCAGGTTCCCCACACCATCCAACCCTGATGGGAGGCAGACTCTCCTTTGGATTAAAAGGCATTACAGACCACTGCCTGCTCTACCTTAAAGGATCCATGAGAAATGACAAAATTTTGATACCCATGAGACCCTTAGAAACCCTGACACTCCAACTCCTACATGACTCCTGCCAGTGGCGCAACAGAACCATTAAGGAACTATTAACTTCCAGATGCTTTGGTATCTTTATGCAATGGTATGAATAGTATTTGACATGGCCTGTATTAGATGTATAAAATACTTTTTCTGTGAAATTTTAAATTTCTTACTACTTCGTGCAAAAAGTAATTAGACAAGGAGACCCTACTGTTCCCCATATGACCACCCAGCTTTGAGTCAAGTTACTCCAGGCAGTGATGGAATATTCAGGAGAGTGCCTGTATGCCTCTCCTGAGCAACAGAAGACATTCAGTACATAGGGAAGATCCGAACCTAACTCACAACTCCTGAAGACAAAAAAAAAATAAGAAAATAGCTAACCAGCAGCAACCAACAATGCAAAGAATGTCTTACTTCACCTCAGAAGATTACAAGGAACAACTACCTTCTACTGCCAAAAAGGAAGCAATGAGAAATTGTTACTGTTTTTGAGATGCAGGCCATCCACCAGGAAAAATGAAATTATGTGAACAAGCTTCAGAGATGAGACTTTCATTCTCGGAGTTATAAATCATCTCAAACCTTTAAAAAAGAAATCAAGTTGAGACTGTTGTAAGTGCAATACACAATTTCACAATGGTCATTCAAAATTGCTCGGTTAAGTAAAAGAACCCCAAAACCACTTCAAGAGAGGTGAGAACTATSGAACTCTAAATCCTTTTTACCGGTTCTGGAAATGTACTAAAGGAAATCTGCCATCCCTCATATCTCTACCCATGACGGGGAGAGAAAATAGAGAAAAGATATTCAGGGCTCCGAGAACCATCTAGCTCAGTCTCGTACAAAAGAGTAACTTGATTTCCCTACACAACGCTAATCACGTACACCTGCAAGAACTGTAAACTAGCTACAGGGAAATAAATCCTTAGCAGGTCTGACTCACCAGTGACCAACGATATCTGAATGCTGCAGAAGCGACAACAATTTCATAAGCTGATGAGCACTAACAATATGACCGTGGTACTATAGCTTATGAGGCAAACACATTGTAGCAACACTCTAAAATAGGAGCGTGAGCTTTAAGCCTACTGTTGGGATTTTCTACTAGGGGTAACGATGAAAATTCTTTTCAACAGAGGCCAAGATACTTATTGAATAGTGCACTTAAGCCGTAGCACATTTTCCAGAACGTGACATCTTGCAAACAGTAGGATGGCTACTACATTTTTGACAAGGTTTATTTTGATCGTAAGTGGACCRTGTGGAAATTCAGTAGGCTGACATGAAAAGAAAATGTTGCTGTAAACTTTCCATCCTAAGTTTTCATAAGCCAAGCCAAATTCTTAACGAGAGCGCAGGCAGCAAATGTTTCTTCAAATGATAATGGAATCTGCCAAACTGCCTTCTATCTGAAGTGGAAACAATTTTACACATCTGACACCACTTGCAATATTACACTTGAGATCACTTTGTTACATTGATTCAGAGTGTTTCAAAAGCAATTGACCTTTACTTCTTTGTGCCATTCACCCATTATTCAAAGCACCTGTTGTAGAACCAGAAATTACATGCTAGTAGCAAATACAAAATACAGTACCTGTTTCCTTTATCATACATTATTATTGCAGAATCATGTACAGCAAGAATAACCTGAAGCCRAATGTTCTGATAGAATGACAAGTGACTACCATTTAACAAATTATAGTCTTTTCTCATGTAAAATCAAAAAAMCTTTTTTWAAATGTACTTTATTTCAACACCTATATTTGCACTTTAAGAGACAAAATAATTTAAAACATATTTACATTGTGATATGGAACTGAATTAGTAAGATACATTAGCATATAATCTTGAAAGCAAAGTCTACAAGGAATTTGAGAGAAGGAAAATATTCTAAATGGAGTCCCGAAGGTGGAAGAGGGTTTTGTACTTATCAGATCATGATTTCAGTATTAAGATAAAAGCCGATGAACTCAGTAAATACAATGGATGCTARCAATTTGGCCCAGAGCACCCACTGCTAGAGTACCACATTACAATACTGTTCTTGTCCACAATGGGGACGTATTAGTTCGGATAAAACAAGGAGCTTCTGTCAGTTCTTAAACGCTCCTGAACCAAAATTCGAGTTTTGATTTTGTAAGATTTGATTARGTGAATTATCTTTCCTGTTTTCATCGCTGCATTTTTGTGTATGCCAATAGCATCAGAGAAGTCCAGTTAAAAAAATATGTATTACCAACGAGAAAGAAATACTAGCACTCTCTCTAAAGAGAGTTGTTGCCAGTAAACATTGTACTGGGAACAGCTTCCAAAAGTGATAAATTGGAAAGCAAAAGGGTTAATATAGAGAATGCATCCTTTATACTAGAACTGTCTAAKGTCAGAAACAGTCCCTATAGAAGATCAGGTAAGCTAAAAAGTACTAGTTTAAAAACCAAATGTACACACAGAGGAACAGTTCTCATGATTGCAGAATGGTTAGAGAAGTATTTAGATCTGGTTAAAAAACTAATTCGGAAGTGTCAGTTGACAAACATGACAGATTCAGATTCAGAGGAGTGGCCATCCCAAAGCAGAGCTGCAGAAACGCTCTTTCTGCAGCATCCCTCGAGCCTTCCCCAGGCCACGGCAGAGCAGCGGCGAGTGCCAAGCCCAGGAGATGCCTTCTCTGTCTTTCCCAGCGGGAGGCTGCGGCCCCGGCCCCGGCCCCGGCCCCGGCCTGTGCCCATCCCCGTGGCGGGCCCCTCTGGGCGGCGGTGCCCCCTCCTGCCCCCGGCAGCCGCCGCCGGGCAAACAATAGCGCTTTGTGTGCGCGGGGCGGGGCGGGGCGGGGCCGCTGCCCCCCTGCCGCGGGCAGCGCCGGGCACCGAGCAGCCGGCGCGGGGGACAGGGGTGAAGGGAAACCGCGGCGGAGGGGGAAAAACACTCCCCCCCCCCAAAACACTGCATTCCTCCTGGCAAGGAGCTCGGGGTGCTGCGACTCTCCGCAACCCTCCCCGCTGCGCCCGGAGGACAAACCGCCTCCGAATACTGCAGTGGTGAACATGATACCAAAGGACAGGGGTGTACATCTGCACAGAGGTTTTTCAGCGAAAATAATTTAAACTGTATTAACAATGAGAGTTTTCTATATTAAATAGGCTGTTTGGACTAATACACTGTTAACACGTTAGCAGGACTAACAATAAACTCTTAGCTCTGTATACAGTGTTCCCTTCTGCCCATTACAAGATATGAGTCAACCAAGTACGCTGACAGCTCCTAACTGGGAAAAACCCTACGTCACCACTCTTAGCCAAGTGTATTTTACCCAAGAATTTTTTTTATTGTTGTTCAAGAAATTTTTTGCTTTCATGAATTTCAACTTCTAGATCCCTGTCTGAGCCAAATCTCCAAATTCTTTTTAGATTTGCTTTGTAATAACCTCTGTAATGAAAATCAGTCCACAAAGGAGCCATTCTCAAGGCTGCATAACAGAATAAATATGCCTCAAATGCACTGAATCTGGRTTATAAGAGGAATGACAGAGAAAGAAGAAATGAACACTAGCAAGAAAAACAGATGGAAAGGGCAGTCAGACACGTTCTTTGTGCTCTCTAAATTCTTTTCTCTTATCATGGTATTATAAATATTTTCCTAATGTGGCAATATATTACAGAAACTTATTCCTACCAATCTTAAAACAGCCGTTCAAAAGTATTTTTCTTCATTTAAAATATAAATGAACAAAACATGCTCCAAGAGCAATAAAATTCTCTATGGTGTGCATCAGTAGACACAGTAATGTTGAACACACTCTGCCTCTGGTTTCTTGCTTCCTATCCTACTTAAAGTATTAACCAAGATCTATTAACATAGCTTAGGCTGGGCTATTATTATACTAAAAAATTAATTCTCTTTGGATTTCAATTTAAAACCATTTGTGAACATAAGGTTTACTTAAAGTAAATGAAAGAAAAAAGATATCCCACAATTACTTCAGTAGCCTGTTTGCTATAGTTTGTATATTCGATAAACAAACAATTGTTCAAATTACTGCCATYCATATTCTCTTTTTCTGAAATATTTCTACATATTGAGGAAAAAACAAGACATTCACATGATGATCAGAAGACATCAGCAAATCACAAAAAATTTGCTTACTACGAGGCTGATGTCTATATGTTATGCTGACTCAGCAGAATGTGGAAATGTAGTTCTGGAGAACATCTACCAAAACATATTAAATCACAGGAGAGTTCCATCTGACTTCTGACCACTTGAAACTTGAGAAATAACACAATTCCGTTACTTGTTACTTGTTACTTGTTACTTACATTACAGTAGGAGCAACAAAGAATATTTTTCCGTGAAAACCTAAGTTCTAAACCTAGCTGCTGCTACCTCTCAGTTTTCATCCAATAGAAAAAAGCTATCAGGTAGTCTAAAATGTCTAAGTGTTGAGGGCTGAAACCAGTAAACAGTAAAGTTGGTACTGGCGACTTTTTGAGTCTTAGTTATTCAGACATTAAAGAATAGGAGGTTGTCYCCTTACAACCATAGCTATGGGCTCGAGATCTTCCAGCAGATATCCCAAAGAGCGAACACTACTGAATCCAAACTTGCATGAGAAATAAAAGGGACAGGGACTACTGTCCTTGAGGCAGTTCCTCCTACAGAAAGAGGGGTACATGGTATCAAGTCTGGCAGACTTGAAGCAAGGCAGACTTGAAATAAAGCAGCTCCTCTGCCCATGAAMCTCCTCAAAACCAATAGATATTTTGACTGTTAACTGAAGAAATCTTCTCAGAACATTGTAAAGAACATATAATGGAAGATGGGTCATACAAAAAGGATGGTCACCAACACAAATGGAGTAATTTTGATCAGCAATGCTCTTGGACATCAAGGGGATAGTTTACCACAGATACATCAATATTTATGTGAAAGTCTGTTCTTGTGAAAATATGGCAAAATTAGGGTCCATGTTATGCCCCAGTCTTTGGCACAGACCACATTCAGCGGTATGTAGATGAACTCTGCCAAATGCACAGCAAAAAGTGGAAAGAGCAATCATGCTTTGTACTGGTAATAGTTTAGATACACCAGAACAGATAAGACACAATCTGATCTTAGGGACAACTATCATAGAATCATAGAATCAGTAAGGTTGGAAGGGACCTCTAGAGATCATCTAGTCCTACCTCCCTGCTCAGGCAGGGTCACCTAGACCATGTCAGACAGGGCTGCATCCAGGTGGGCCTTGAAGATCTCCAGAGAAGGAGACTCCACAGCCTCTCTGGGCAACCTGGGCCAGGGCTCCATCACTCTCACAGGGAAGAAATTCCCCCTCACGCTCAGGCAGAATTTCCTGTGCTTCAATTTCTGGCCATTGCCTCTTGTCCTGTCACACGGGACAACTGAGAAGAGTTTGTCCCCATCCCCTTGACATCCTCCCTTCAGGTACTTATACACACTGATAAGATCCCTCCTAAGTCTTCTCCTCCCCAGGCTAAACAGGCCCAGCTCTTGCAGCCGTTCCTTATAGGGCAGGTGCTCCAGCCCTCTGATCATCCTCGTAGCCCTACGCTGGACTCTCTCCAGTCCAGCTCCATGTCTCTCTTGTAGTGGGGAGCCCAGAACTGGACAGATGAGGCCTCCCTAGGGCTGAGGAGAGGGGCAGGATCACCTCYCTCGACCTGYTGGCAACASYCTTCCYAATGCACCCCASAATACCATTGGCYTTSTTGGCCACAAGGACACATTGCTGGCTCATGGTCAASTTGTCATCCACCAGCACTCCCAGGTCCTTCTCGGCAGAAGGACCAGGTCAGCCCCAGCTTGTACTGGTGCCTAGGGTTATTTTTCCCCAGGTGCAGGACTCTGCACTTGCCCTTGTTGAACCTCAGGAGGTTCCTCTCCACCCAACTCTCCAGCCTGTCCAGGTCTCTCGGAATGGCAGCACAGCCCTCTGGTGTACCAGCCACTCCTCCCAGCTTGGGATCRTCAGCAAACTTGCTGAGGAGGCACTCTGTCCTCTCATACAGGTTGCTGATGAAAAAGTTGAACAGGATGGGASMCAGTCCTGAGCCCTGGGGGATGCCACTAGCCACAGGCCTCCAACTAGACTGCACACCACTGATGACAACCCTCTGAGCTCTGCCTTTCAGCCAGTTCTCAATCCACTTTATGTTAGGCTGTAAGAGAAGAGCAATTTGGGGGGCAGAAATATAGCCTAATACCAAATTGTTTATGTAGACACTTTCCTACCCATCTCATAGCAACAATAAGAAATGTAAATTCAGTCATATATTCAAGTACTGTGGAAACTGGTATGAGAAAAAGTAAAATAAAGGGATGAGCAATGTTGTGACAAACCACAGACCAGAATTTTCCAAGAAAGATATTAAAACTAACAATAACTTGTTTTTACTTGGAGTTTAAATACACTTAGTCGGATGCTAATAATATGATTTAGAAGCCAAAGAAAATAATAAAAAAAGACAAGCTGAGCACAAGCAAGGTGAGAAATGAAGACTGAAGAACCATCAAACAACTCATCAAAATTCCTTCTTTTTGTGACTGAAAGTCTGGCCAGCTTGGTCATCATCAAGATGCAGCCCATTTCATATATAACATATTACAAAACATCTAACCACATTCTGTTACTTTCCTTTATATAACATGGCAGTAAGTTATATATCCTGTATTTCTGGAATGGTCTGGGGTCTTCCTATTACTGCCTGTCCCCCTCTAATTATTGATAAAACAAGGCCTTTGCTGAGGGCAAGTGCTATTGAAAACTTACACAAATGCAGAAGCAAAAGAAAATAGTACAAATGCCTCAGAGAAGATGGCATTCCCCTCTGCCATGGTAAGCCTTACCCATTCGCTTCCAAAGGTCAGCAGTGAGACCATTCCTGTAACCACATTGGTAACGTGACTCAAGATGCCAGAGATGCACCTTTCCATTGAATTGGTATGTCAAGAGATAGCACAGCCTGGAAGGTTGGACTGTAGAAACCATATAAGAAGGTAAAAATCGTACAGTGCAATTCCAGCCTTGGAAGTGCTTGGAGAACTCACACTGCACAGTAATAGGTAAGACTTATTTCAGCAAGAGAGACAGGAGAAGTGTTAATCTGCAAGTCTCTCTTCTGATTTGAATCCTCCAGTGGCACCTATAAAATAACATTTTTTATGTGGAAGATACCAAATGATGGAAAAGCTCTAAAACAATAATTTGTTTCTTACACACTGAAAACAAACAACTAAAAACCCTAGCAAGTACTAGTCAATTATATGGAAAGTTCACAATAAGCAGCTTTCTAGAGGTTTACCTCACCTTTGACTTTAATTTGCTGTTTCTTTTAATCGTGAATGTCAAGTTAGCATCACTAGGTCAAACCCCTGGATGTRCACAATCCTGCTCAGGCTCTGAAGATTCAGTGAAGTGTCAGAGCAGCTGCTGACCAACAGATCAAATTTGGACTTACATGTAGCAGGCCACTTTGAAAAAAAATCTGTGAGGTTTCTTTTGTAAGATGGAYTGGAGACCAGAACGGGAGGTAACAAAAGGCTCCCACACGCTTTGTTCAGAGGCACTATGTTTAGCACAGTAAATGTCACTAATTGGCCGCTGGATGGGACGGTAAAAAAAAAGTTAGACTTCTGAAGTGTCCTTTCTCATCTTAGTAGCAGTGACAGTCTAAATGGATCATGTCAGGAGCAGAAAAGCAGATTTCAAAATAAACACCAGGAAGCACTTTATACTGGTAACATAAGTAATTGTTCTATAKGCCAAGACCCAGGGTCAGCAATATTTGGTGATGATACTGGGAGACTGTCAGCAATCCCTTCTGATTCAGCTGGCCTAAAGAAGCTAAGGTACCCGAATCTTTTTTGATATTGTCTGTATCTTTTCCCTAAGGAAAAAAAATGAAATGTATGTTGGAGAAGAGGAGCTGGGGCGGGGGGGTGGGGGGGAGAGAGAAATTATCAAGAAATTTACTTAATTCCAACTGACTGTGTGGATAAGCCCCCTCAGAAGTGGACCGATTTCAGCCGGGCACTTCACTCCAAGCAACTGTTCCGGCTGTCTTCGCAAGCTATTTCGGCTYGCTTATTAAACGGTGTGCTCTAGCGCAGGATGCTAGATCAGGTGTCTCTTAACCGCTACATGAGGGCATTGCAGGTGCCTTCCTCTCGCACTATATTCCTGAACTCAAAAATCTTATCCACTGCCCTTCCTGCTGATTTGCCAAATTGGCCCCTCCTGGGACCCAGTAAAACCACACTCCTAGAGATGTCCTAATCCAGCATCCTCCAACCAAATACCAAGAAAACCCCAAGTTTATTAATAAAAAAAAAGTCAGGGTAAGCCATTATAGATCAAAAATATGGAATAGGTCCAATGAAAGCAATACCGACCGGCCTACTTTACAGGTTTGCCAACTCTCTGTTCACAACTAAGAAGATTTCAGGTAACAGCGATACCAAAGAATATACGTTGCTGAGGTCCTGTGGGGGATTCGTACGCTTCTCCCGATCGCTGAAAGGAGGGCCACGTCCGCCGAACCGCAGACTGGCTGGCAAAGGCATTAACCGATGCACAAAGACATTATTCCTTCAGGGAATAACACAGTCTGTAGGGTTTCTATTTAAGACAGAAGAAAACCAAACCAAATCAAAGTGAAGATGTGAGAGAACGAATGTAATTGATATTTTACCTTTTCACCTTTAACTCCTTTCTGGCCTGGCAAACCAGCTACTCCTGGTAATCCTGCTTCTCCCTGTTTTTTGTTATAAATAAATAAATAAATCAGCAAACAAACAGAAGCAGACCCAGAATATGTTACATACTGGGCTTTCCTAGTCTTAATCACRAAAGTCTAACGACACAAGTAAGTCAGAATAAATATGGCACAACATCTAGGAGAAAGATAAAAAAGAAAAACCCACTGTATAGAAAATCACTCATTCTCAAATAAAACCACTTACATTAAATAAAAGATGGTAAGAGTAATTTTCATTTTTATCATTAATCCTGTTATTTCACGTGTTCAAACCACGGAATCTTACAACTCTTTGTAACTCTAACTTTTAAAATAATCTAGAATGTTTTCTTCCCTAACTGGGAAATATAATGTTATATTTAATATATTACAATATACAATATATATATATATTTATTATGTATTAAATTACATATTTATCATTTACATTTGATATRTTTATATATATTTATATTATGTACTTTACATAATATATAACATGATATAAAATACGTAATTGGTATACATATACAATGTAATTTTATATATATATATAATGTTATGAGAAATATAATACTGCAATATTTTAATGTAGTATGGTATTTTTCATTTCTACAGAAAAAAAAAACATTTTTTTTATACCTAGCAGGATTAAGCATTGTGATGCATTAAAAATCAATAAGAAAACCCCATACTTTATTTGGAAAGCAGAAGCATCTGTCTCTAGACTCTTGCTGTGTTTGTGGAAGCATGTATATTTTGCCGGCGTGAACAGATACTGGGGAAGAAGTAGTAGCAAGYAACCCATCATCACGGGGGCACTAAAACAGAAACAATATATTRTGATTTTTACTCAATTTTGATTAAGAGGTAAATATCATCCAAATCCTATTTCTACCTTATTTTCTGTTTTAATGTTACTGTATATACCCCATTACAAGAAAACAACAACAATTCTCACACAGAGGGAAACCTACTGTAAAACGAAGTCTGGCCATTGCGATCCTTCAGTACTGAAATCAATGCTGGTCAAAACTGATCTGCCTGGCCCACTTCTTCCCTTTGAAAGGGCCCAGACAGAGGAAGAAAGTCTCCAAAAATTATAAGAAATGATACCAGAAAATGCCCACAGGGTATTTGTCAGTCCCTTCCCACTCCAAAATGCAAAATGTCAGAGTGAATGGGGGGGAGGTGGGGGCAGGCTGAATTTTGTTGTTACTTTTTATTTTATTTTGGGGGGCACGTGTAGCTTGGAAACAAGCAAACAAAAACCTTGAAGCCAATACTCTGCTGCCCGTAACCCACGCGAGCTAAGGGCCTGATAAATTACAGAAGCTCTCAATAAGATATAATGAGGTCTCCTGCGAGCCTTCTGCTACGGGAACTCCCACAGAATTTACATCTTTCTGTAAAAAATCTGTATCTAATTATAAGCRCCTTCCCTTAAATTACTGAGAATATAGCTTTTAAAATTGATAGGAAAGTCATGAAAAAAATCCCATAAAATATAATGCTGGTTTCAACGTGAAAGTCATAAAGAAGTTGTACATTATTTTGGTGTCTTCAGCGCAGGTAGTATACATGAAATTAATGTTGTTTTTATTTATATAGCTGAACGAACACTTAYGATGCTATTAATAAAACATGCCCTTGATCTTTTTGTGTTCAGATATAATTAGGGTYTCTTGCTGGCTTTTTTGTAGTAAGCTCTTAATAAATTCTAATCGTATTTCTGTGCACAAAGTGGAATCTACAGGAAAATCCACTCATTTTACTTAGCCATGAGCTTGTACATTCAAGAGGAAATCTGTATTATTATCAGAAATATATTTTGAAATACATTTGAAAAGGAAATTGTTATTTAAAATTGAAATTTCCCTTGATAAGTTAGGTCCATTCTCCTCTACTCTTCCAAGCACCTAGCAGTTGTCAGTTCACACAAAGTATTCTGTTCCTCTCTTCTCGGGCAGCTTAATCCCTCCATTCCAGCTCCTTTCTCCTCATTTCTTTGAAGATAAGCTCAATTAGTCCTTCTGCAAACTATGGCTGTTTTTGCTGATTGCAGGCTTAGAGGTGATGGCACTTCCCACTCTCTCAGAGGAGTTTTCTTTTACAGACTGTTCGTTACTAACTGACTAATATTTTAATATGTGTTTTTCTGTGTCTTTTTTCAAATGGGTTGAAACAACAAATCTGTATTGTACTGTATTTCTCRTACCTTCCAGTTTATACAGAGTCCATATAGCAAAATAAAGGGAAAAAGTGACTCCACTGAACCAAACAAATCCTTTATGTTAAACAGTATCGTATCTTAGCATATGCATTATAATGATGARAGTATTTGCCTATTATGAGACATCCTTTGCTTCATGTTATTATACTGAAATAATGAAAACATTCTTAATCTCCTCCAATTTTTCCTGCTTTCCATTGCCRTGCAAACTCTTTCATGGACTTTTCACCTATAATACTGTACTAGATACAGTTATTAAAATAGTCTCTTATTTGAAGCCATCCTCAGGTCATTGGCAGTGATTTGTTTTCTCTGCTCTGACACTTTCTCAGTTACTAAGTAGATACTAATTAATGTCAAGAAATGCATTTAAAAAGCACTTGCAGCATATAGTTTTTCATTTTTGCTTAAGTTCCACTATGCCATTTACTTAAGCAACAAGCAACCATGTGCCTAGCAGGCTACCACAACTCCTGGTAGCAGGATTCATTAGAGGAAATTAATCTAAAGTTCTCTGTGCAACTTCTATACAGCTTTTCAATAGCAAACAAAGAATTTTTTTTTTTTTTTTTTTTTTTTTTTTCACATCTGTATTTTAGCAAATAACTTACCAGGCCTGCAGATATTTCACAACATGTATCTTCTGTTGCAAGTTTTGGATTACAATAAACTGTTATGCGTTGAAGTTCAATCTATTAAGAAACACAAAATAAGAGATTTATGTGAGCTGTAAAAAAAGCAATCTATTTTGGTATGTATTTTCCAAACTTGGCAGCAAAAACAGACCAAATCCAAAAGGTAACAATTACACAGTTTCTCACTTCAGGAACAAATTCTGTAGTATGTTTCTTTGATGTAAACCCCATTTTAGATTCCCTTAGACATCAGGTAGAATCCTTTAGACTTAGATTACGTTTATATTCAYGTAAGTTGCAACCCTCTGCACTGCTCTAGCTATTGGTACTGCATAGGTACTGCATATTGTGTTGTCTGCAAACGATCTTTTTGGAACCAGAGTAAACRAATGGTAATGAACTGGAGTAAAGGTTTGATAAAATCTGTTTCACATKTATTGTCTATCACTCTGGACAGACCTTTGCCTGGACCTCTCCACTACACCATCTAGACAGCAAAAGTCACAAATTCTGTATGTAAGACTTTTATTTTAGAGATTTTGGTGGTTTGGTGGAGAGGAAGAACCCCAAATTTTAAGTAGCTAATTTGCCCTTACAAAAGCCAGAGCAGGTAAGGGGCCACACTAACTTCAGTCACATTAAAGTCTAGAGGCCTCATTTCACGGAACAGTTTTGCTAAAATATGCCTCTTTCTGCATCTGTTTCATATTCTCTCCACTTATTTTCTCCCTTGCACTGGATATGGAGGAGAATRAGTGGTGGTATAGGATCTGCTCTGCTGCCTTCACCAGCTTCATGCCAATAATGTTTTCCTCCAAGTGGGGAATTTTTGACTGGCAACATCCACTCAGTGCCATCCAGTTAGTGCCATAAAATCAAYGCAAGTTAAAAGAATCTGCTCCTTTTTCTGCATGTAACTTGGTAATAAGGGAATGATACAAACATTTCGAACAAATATGAACTCAATCTTACAAAATAAAGTGAAGTATAAGCTTGACTCCATGAAGTTAACACACACGGAAGACCTCAGATGAGTCCAGGACAAAGTGCATAAGCACCTTACAGGACTGATCCTTCCCACAGTGCTAGCTTGCAATTATAATATGTTATTTTAATCTGAAACTGTACAGCATAGAGAATACAGCTGAAAMTTTCACATGGTCACAATACATCTTGCTTTAATACTAGTCATTTGATATCAGTATATTTAAAACAAACTGACATTTCCTGAAATTTAAAATTCATTGCTCTGAGCTCTCTATACAAGGAAATGCAAGAGAATGTTTCTGGAACAGAATATAGCCCAGAACATCAAAGGGCACCGTTTTTATCTGTAGCCGAGAAAACAGTGTTTTTTTCAGGAGTGCTGCATCACAACTTACTTTACCTTGCATTTGCACTTCATGCTAGAAGAACTGCAGGTCTTATTTACTGTCTTTTGATGGGGAGAGGTGGAGGAGAGGGACTATCTTACAACYGCCAGCTGCAAATGCAAAGCCAGCTACTTGTATGGAAAGCTGCGGGGAGCAGACTTCCAGCCACTTCCCCGTGCCTCCCACTTGGAAGAGGGAGCGACAAATGCAAACAATAGGCCCCTATTCCAGCATGGCTGAATCACTCTGGCATGTGATATAACCTTGATAAATAAGTGATCCTTTTTGTTGTTGTTGTTGTTATCTCCTTTAGCAGAGAGAAACAAATTGTAACTAGATGACAGATCTATTTAATTTACATTTGTCATTGGTGCAGTTGAATCTCATAAAATTGAAAGAAAAGACCACTAAAAGAAGTTATCTTTAAATGTTACAATAGATCCACAATAATTGCATGGCTGACACTCCAAAGTGAACAAATTAAAATAAAGACTCCTGAATCCAGGACCTGAGTTTCTGCAGTACTTTCTTTGGTAATGAAGGGCTTTCTTTAGCAGACATTAGAGAACTGAATAACTACAGAAAAAGACCTAAAGACAACATATTAAGAATATGCATTCAAAATTAATAACCAGTTATGAACTTTTTAATCTCCACAATTGTTTATGATAATGTTAGTAAAAGTGTGGCTGAAACAYGATTTCCTAGTTTTTTCCAAGGATTTGTTTTCATGCTACTCACATCTACTGGCTTATCATCTGCAGCACGAGAAGCAATCAGAGTCCTTCCCTGAAAGTCAATGGTGAATTTTTCATCAGTCTGCTTTCTCTCAATTAAATTACAATCCAAATAGAGGGAAATGATCCCCGACTGCACGCTAATACCAAGTTTATGCCACTGCCGATCAAACAATGGATAGATTTCTCGACTCTTAAAAGTGTAGTGCAGTATATTTCCCTGAGCAGATTTGGTCATATATTCCACAACTTTTTTTGCACCATCTATAAGGACAGAGATCTGAAAGCAAAATAAAATAAAACAAGTGGTTATTTAAAAGTTAAAGTATATGAATTAAATACATATAAACCATATATAATAAAAATAATTTTACTGCATTGTTTGGGCAAGAATTACAAAGAATTCTTTTAGGTAACTTTGTAAATACACATCAGCTATARATCATAATATGCCCTTTATTCTAGTATGTAGTCTCAATACATTTTGCTCAATTTCTGTAATCCCTGTAACAAATGATCAGCTATTTCAGAGCAGTCTATCTATTCTGTGTAAACTGCAGCTAAAACTAGTGATGCTATATATTTGCCATATTACTAGGAAAAAATAAAACAATGAAAAAAAATCAAAGACAACTCTAACCTCAGGTGTGTCATACTGATTTAAAATTTGCCATATATACCACCGTTCTTTCTTGGTGTTTCGTCGTACACGGAACGTTGCTATTAGAGAGTATTCCTCAGGAAGCCCGTTTGGAAATATTTGCCTACAGGGGGAAGGAAAGAAAAGAGTTCTCTTTATTCTTATACAGACATAAACAATGTTTAAAAGATGTGGACGTAAATAATACTTGGTGAATATAGGGAATCAGATGTTCGCTCTCACACAAATTCACTAGATTCAGTGCTTTGAAGTGCCTCTCTCACTTTTTCCAGCTGAAAAGTACAATTAAAACTATCTCTAAGAATAAACAGCTAAAGATAAAGAATTCCCTAACAAATTCTGCACTCTAATTTAATATTTAATTGCTATAAATAGGAATCTTAGAAGGATGGCTGCAAAATGAATGCCATATATAAATACATTTTGGAACATTACTTTCCCCAGTTTATTGCTTGGATTCTGCACAGAAACACTCTCTCACAAACCCAGCATCCTGCACATCAAAATGAAATTTCTGTAATAAGCAGAAACAGCTCAGATACACTTCCTGGCTGACAAGGAAAATGATGAGGATGTGAGGCTGGCAGGAGGGGACAGAAAAGGCAGCACATCAGAGCCAGGCTCCAGAAAAGCTATCCCCCAGTGTACAGGGTGGAGAGTGCTGCCAGCTAGCCAGCTGTGCCAGATTATCCTAAACTTCATGGTGAGTCACTTTGCATTGCTTACAAGAGAAGGAGAGAAAAGAGGGGAAAACTAGAAGACAGGTTACTTTACTTTTTGTCTTGGGAAACTACACTGGAATGGCTATACTCTGGATGTATGTTTTTATTTGTATGAAGAAGCTAGCTGATGTCACTTATAACTGGGGCCACCATCATCTTTGAAGGGTAGTAGGCTGCAGGAGAGGTTCCTGAGGACTGAAAAGGCAACTATGGTCTCTTCACAAGGATAAGCAGGAATAKCTGCAGAACTGTAGGCCTCATCTCTGTCCCTGGAAGAGTAATTGGCAAATCCTGGAAGCCATTTCTAGGCATAATGTGAATCAGAAGGTGATTAGAAACAGCCAGCACTGATTAGCCAAGGGAAAATCATGCGTGACCAACTGAATACCTTCTATGATGAGATGACTAGCTCTTTGGACAAATGGAGAGCAGTCGATSCCATTCAACTTGACTTAAGCAAGGCTTTCAACACTGTTCCCTAAAGTATCCCTGCAGTCAGGATGGGGAGGCAAGGGCTCGATGAGTGGACTACAGGATGGCTAGAAAACTGGCTGGAGGACCAGGCTCCAAGGGCAGTGCTCAACAGTTCAAAGCCTAGCTAGAGGGTGACTAATAATGGTGCTACCCAGAAGTTAAAACTGGAGTCAGTACTGGTAATGTTATAGATGGCATGGACAACAGGAGAGAGCAGACTGTCAGTAAGGTAGCAGATGAAAGCAAACTTGGGGGAGGGGGGAGGACTGAGGAGGAAGTGATCAATATGCTGGCAGGCAGGGCTGCCAATCAAAAGGACCTTGGTAGACTGGAGAAATGGGCTGCGAAACAGTACAGGCTGGGCACTAACTTGCTCCGAAAGTCGCTCTACAGAAAAAGTGTGGGGAGGTCCTGCTACACAACATGCTGATCTTCAGTCAGCAAGGTGTCCTTGCCATGAAAAGGCCAGCTGCATCTGGGGCTGTCTCAGCAACTGTGGCAGTGAAAATCGCTGTATTATCTTTAGGAATTAACTTAACCCTTTGTAATTTTTTTCATTTCTTCCAAGATACTTTCCTCTAACAGCTCAGAGGTAAGAGAAACTAAAGCAGACTCCTACCCTGTTTCAAAAAGGCTTGTCTGTATCTCAATTCTTGTCCTGTTTCCAAGTGGTTTTGTAAACAGTTTAGAAAGAAACAAACTTTTATATGATGTGCACTGACACAGCCAAAACACTTAGAAAAAGTTTTGAAAGAAACATTCAGAATTTTAGAAGACAAATAATATTTGTTTAGATAGCACCTCAAGTGTTAGAGAGGGTTAAAGTAATAGGAGACAACATGAGGAAAATGTGTTTCCATTTATTATTAGAATATGTAAGATGTCCAGAAACTTATTCAACTTGTTTTGCAGATGTATCATACCAATCACACATTCCCCTCCTTTCATTTGAAAAATGTTTTTGCTTATTTCCTTTCTACAGTTGTCTGCCCTTCTCCCATTAACGTAAACTCCCTCACGCCTCCAGCTATGGAAATTAACCAGGAAATTTAACTGACCCTGGACAGCTAATCAGATGCTTCCACAGACATACTATGTGGGTTACAGTCACAAACTTGAGATGCCGTGTCCTTAGCTTGTCTGGGGTGCTGTAAGCYATACAGCTGGTCCTACCGCTACATAGTTTATTGCTCTGCTAAGATGCACTCGCATACTGCTGTTGTTTAACGAAGGTATTTTCTGTATAAATGATGAACATATTGATCAGTCCATCATTAATTAAAATATGAAATCGTATGGAATCTGGGACCAAGTCCTGCAAAGCCTATTTACTCCTGCATTGCCTTTTGACATTGAAACATCTATAACTCCGCAGCAGAGCATATGGGTCCACTACAGACAGGGAGAGCAGCAAGTTCAGTTCTGTGATAAAACAGGAATCAGGTGCTGGACATAGGCCAAAGAAGTGATTTCCACATACAGGATTTCAGTAGGAGTTATTCCAGAGAGAAGCTTTTTAGCAGGATTAGAGCAGGCCTCTTTAGATGGAAGGGGTCTTTCCTGCAATCCTAAGTGAAGTGCACTGACTTCAAAAAGGGCAGCAGAGCTTTTGTCTTGTCAGCTGATGCTTTCCTCCTCTCTCTCTTTTTATTTAATTTTTGATAAAGTCATTGTAGCACATCAGTATGTAACTATAATCCCATCTTTAGTTACATAGAAATAAACCATTTACTTATCATAGCGGAGAAAAAGGGAGGAATTTTTTCTGCCGTATGGGGCTCTAAAGTTTCCTCCATTCTCATCTAYGGAATATCTTCTGGAATGTGACTAGCTGGAAGTGGGCAACCCTGACAGTTTTCAGCAAACAACATTATTTCCCGCATAAAGACTTCACTGTTAACCCTTTACAAGATACTGGTGTGTGTTGCAGTGTCTGCATCTGTGGCTTTCATTTATCTCATCTTTGTCTTAGAATATGAGTAATTTAGAATGCAGAAGCTTCAAAACAAAGAACTTGATTGCACAATCCTAATTTTAATATAGAGATGGTGTCTGCTTAATGATTACCAGAGGCTCTAGAGTTGAGTTATAGACTACTTTTAATAGTATTTTTTCYGAAATTCAACCCTTTTAAATAGTTCATAGAAGTGACAGGTATTCTGATACATTCTGATACAAGTAGCATGTCAGACATTTTTTAGAGGCATGGACGTATAATTATCTCACAGAACAAAAGAATAAGAACATTAACATAGTAAGTTATTCATTTGGAAATACATTCCTTACTTTTGCCCAAGCCCGCTGAAGTCCAATCAGTCTAAAACTCAAGACATGCAAATCATTGACCTCAGAGGTCACCKGTCCCAAACCGCAGCTCAAAGCAGGGACAACTTCAAAGTTAGATCAGGTTAATATGAGCCCAATCCAGCTGACTTTTGAAAGTCTCCAAGGATGGAGATTATTCCACAAATTCTCTTGGAAACTTGTTCCAGTGTCTGACCACCCACATAGTGATTTTCCCCCCTCCTTGTTGTAACTGGTGTCCGTTGCCTCTTGTCCAGACTAAACAAGCCCAGCTCACTCAGTTTCTCCTTGTACATCATGCCTCCAGAGCTCTAGCCATCTTGGTGTTGCTTTCTCTCTCCTGGGAAGCCCCAGTCCGGGCACAGAATTCCACATGTGGTCTCAAAGGTGCCAAATAGAGGGAAATGATCACTTCCCTTGACTGGTAGGGCTCAGGCAGCCCCAGATGCAGCTCACCTTTTTCACTGCAAGGACACCTTGCTGACTGAAGATTAGCTCGTYATCCAGCAGGACCTCCCCCCGGGCCCTCCCCCAGCACCTCTTCTTGTAGAGCTACTTTCTGAGCAAGCTGTTGCCCAGCCAGTACTGTCCTATGGGGTCATTCCTTCCTAGATGCTGGACTTTGCATTTGCTTTTGCTGAACTTCGTGAGGTCTTTGTTAGCCCATTTCTCCAGTCTGTCAAAGTCCTTCTGAATGGCAGTCCTGCCTGCCAACTTACTCACTATTCCCAATTTAAAACCTAAAGGACGTATTTCCTAYGATATTTCCAAAACACTGCATACATCGCAAAGAATTTCAGATTGCTTAATGAAATTTCCACAGCAGAGGTAAAAGTGATGTAAACAAATGTCAAATAACACAGTCAAACAAAGTAATGTGATATATTATGCTTCATAAAAAATGGAACAGAAAAATCAATCATTCTCCACTATTCAATCTTCTTTGAAAAACAATATAAAGCTATAATTTACAGTCATCTGAAAAGCTTAATACCAGCAAGTAGCACAACTGCTCTATGCAAAAGACTTGACTTAACAAAAGCAATGAGTTTATTCTCTAGGAAGCATTCTCAGTGCATAACTAAATGAACATTCCCTGATCAGCAATTAATGGAAAATCATTAACAGATGTCTTGAAGGATGTGCTTTATGTTCAATGCCTCCAGCCAGATGCTGACTACCCTAAAGGGAAAATACTCAGAAGACTACACACTATATACTATTATACATTTTTTCCCCCTGCTCTTAGTCATTCGAGTGCTTTCAAGTGAATGTAATAGAGTAAAAGGCATGTACCTTGCCTTAAAATAGCTTAAATACAGACAATCAGTAAGATATTACAACAAAATCTAGATTGTACAAGATGGTATCTTCCACTCTATAAAGTTTGGTTAAAAAATGCCTCAGAACTGGACCTCGTATGTATATGTTCTAAAAGAAATATAAAAAGGTATTTGGTGAAAATAACTGTAACAACTTGACTTCAGTCCTCATGATATAGTGGAATATGGTAAAAAAAAAMCTATAAAATTTCTCAAAACACTGATTTTGGAATTCAGAAGTTCTTTGATTTAATATACTGTTCCAGCTGGTTGCATCTGCCAACATGTAAAAGGGATCTCTACAAAAAACTAATGAGACATTATATGTCGGGTGACAATGGTAAAGAAGCTGCACTAAATATTAACAAAATAATACAAAAGCATGCCCACAACTCAGCAAGTATTTTCTCATAGAATATTTCATTTACCCCTTTCCATGTGGCACAGAAAAAGAGCAATAGGAAAAGGAAAGAATAAGGTTGGGAGAGACAATCGGGATGAAGGAAACCTTGGCCAAGCTCACTTCAAAGTCTATATATAGTCTATAGTCTAAGCACAAACATAGAGGGGACAGTCATTTAGAGTGGTACATCACAGTGCCTCAGCCAAAAGTAGTAAGAGAGATGGTTGGTCTTAACAAAGCTCTAACATTGCAGACACATATGATAGTAAGTTCTATGCAAATTCATCTATAAAGAAGAGGACATAAAAGAATTTACAAATTAAAACAGAAGTGTGAATTAAGGGATCCTTGGCTTCTAATCTCTCATCTGGGGGATTCTTATGTATTTTCAAAAAGCATCTGAAGAAAATTAATAATCATTATTGGGAGCACAAACATGAATTTAAGATTTTTCTCTCCCAGGAAATATCCTTGTCTGTGAGACAGATAATTAAGTTCCATCATTACTGTTGGCTTCCTCAGCTTTAGGACAACCCAGATCAGATATCCTCCTTCCTGGCTGCCTGCTCTAACCTTTAGGCTATTTAAATAAGTTCTCTTCTCTTCCTGTTCTCCACCTTTTCTACACTGAAAGTGATCATGACTACCATATTTGGTGTTGAATTCCATGCTGTCTAAGTTTATTACGTGTGATTTAAGCATGGCCAATGACTCAGGTAGCTCTGGGGACATAAGCTGAGTTCAGGCATCTCTATACACATCTCTGAGTCACAGTGAAACTTGGGTGGGAATTAAATGCCTGGCTGCTTAAACCATGGTGCTTCTGAACTTCACCGGAACTCATGYCCACATGCCTAGGGAACCCTGTGGTCCAAAATGATTTATTTTAGGTGCCACGAGGGGTTAGGTGGTGCTTGAGAGTAGACAATCTGAATCATTCTCTTAAACTTAGGCGCCTAAAGTCTCACCAAATTATATTTTAGGTGGAATTTAGACAATCTGAATCTCTCCCTTGGTCTGTATTGTCAGTAGTAAATAATAAAAAATCACAGTTGATGAATGGAGCACTGTGTTCTCGAAGCTAAGCACACCCTTGGTGGAAACTGCTGAAAACAATAGCAGGAATTGAAGTACATGAGCTGAACACATAGACTTGGATTTACACCACCCTACTGTGCCTTCTTGAGGTGTACTGTAAATTACAGAGGCCACAGCTGGCAGATTGAGGAAACAAAAAACAAACAAACAAAAAAACAACAAAAAAAAGCAAGCAGAAAAATTTCTAATATAACATAGTACCATATGGATAGTCAGGTATCTCTACTAAGCCATAGGTTGAAGCATCAGACAGATGCATTCAGAATATTAATAAATACATACTGACCTTTCAGCAACATCTATGCACCACTCTGTCAAAGCATATAACCACTCATAGCTGCAGAAAGCTTTTGTTGCATCCTTGTCTTAATGGATTAAATGTAGTCATATTTTTTCCTAAAAACAGGTGCTGTGGCTCCAGCACAGCACAGACTATACATTATGAGCTTATCAGCGAGCAGTTACAGGCATTTTGCAGGAACTTTGCATCTGTATTTGTGCATACCTTCCACTGTTTGTAATGAAAAAGTATAGACTGACTTTTGGAAAAATATTTGCTTATTCATTTGTTTGAAGTTCTGACAAATTCTGAAACTCTGCTATCACCTAGTTCTAGCAGTCCCATGTTTAAAGAAGTAATTATGAATGAATTAACTGTGTATTCACTGTGCTATAAAAAGTTTTAGTTCTATCTTTGTAAAGCAGCATTGAGTTACCCATATCAAATTTAGTAAGGCAATCCTTTATTTACCTTTTGTTTTTATTTTTAAAAAAGCACTCATGGAAAAACAGCATCTATTTTTAAATCTTGTGAGTTCTAATGGGCCTGAATAAGAATGCACTACAGTATATGATAAACTTCCGTATTTACAAGTATCAATGAATCCTCTAGCTTGCTGAACATCTTCCAGGAAGAGAAAGATGAGCCAACTTATATTTCCTGAGAGTGAAGTGAGAGATGTTTAGAGTTTATGGCAAGACACATCTTTTCCAGCTGGCATATACCATTACTTGTATATGTCATTCATAACATGCCAATGTTACAGCAATTTGGTGACCAGAGCTCAAAAAGTCAGCTTAAACAACTTTCCTATGGTGGATGTTGGTATATTCAGCGCTATGTTGWCTGAGAGGCTGAAATGTTTCCCTCTGCGTTCGCTAACGGAACTCAAACTGAGATCATTTATGAGTAAAGAGCAAAGCTCAGGTGACCAGATGTAAAAAAACCCTCCACATTATTATCAACACTTCTGCATCAGATCACTATATTTCTGATTCTTGCTTTTTGCCCTACCCTATTATACTTGGGTAGTATAATGGGGGAAGGGGAAATAACTGACCATAACAATTTACCAACCTCTGCCTGGAAGGAATATTTTAAATTCTTTTTAAGTAAAAGTTAAGAACAGCTGTCTGTTGCCCAAAATAAGAAATAATTTCCCATCCATCCATCTTCCTCAGATCACACTAAGATGCACTATGTAGTTTCATATTACATTAGGCCTCAAGTTGTTTTCCTGTGACACATTATATGATGCAACTTAAGGAACTATGCAAACAGCTTAAGACTTATTAATCATTTAGGGAGAGCACAAACCACTCAAAAAATGTGCCACTGAACGCAAAGCTGAAAATCATTTCAACATTGAAAAAGGGGATTTACCAAATATTCTATATGCTTCATCATACTTCTGTTTCCATTTACTAAATAGGTATAGATTAGCTCTCATTTTAATACCACAGAGGGCTTAGAAAAAATTTTGTGAAAGACAGTATGCTATTATTATAGAAATTTTAAAGGACATTTACAAACTATCAGAAATAGAAATTTAAAAACTGCTATGCCTCCTAAGTATTTTTTTTCCTAGTGATTCTAAATGGACTAAATATTCATATTTGGCACAGTCCTGGCCCCAGTGAAGTCAAAGGCTAGCCTTCCAATGATTTCAGAGTGGTAAGGCTAGCAAACTATAACCACTTTTAAGTCTGGAAAACTTCTGCACATTTCAACTTCTCTGAAAAGCAGTCAGCAGTAGTAAGAATTACAGCCTTAAAAGTAGTAAAAATATCCTAGAAATAAGAACTGTAACAATTCTTCTCATTTTATTAAGTAGAATTCTACAGCCTGGTAGTTTTGAAAAAAATTCAGGCAAATATTTAAGCTTTTGAAGTCTTATTTTGTGGAAAGTAGCTTTCAACTCAGTTATTTGTTTTATGAACCAAATAGGTCTCAGAGTAAYCAGTGAACTCTCCTTGTACCTGGGAAACAAATAAAGCCAAAGACCAAAGATCACCAAAAGCAAGAATGTGTGATTTGTAATCATTCGTCCTTTCTCTCACTTACTTAGTAATGCATGCAATTCAAAAATGTATGAAAGAAGTTTCTTCTTTCCATTTCACATCCATTTCATATACATGCTCAGAAACTAGCAACAGTATTCCATTATAAAATRATCTATTTAAACAGCATGCTTCCCTTCTAAAATAGCACACTTTATCCTGAATGCTGCACAGTAAATCAAGCTGCTATAATCAGTAGTAACTATCTTTCCATGCTAAMGACATATGGAGTGAAAAAAAGATCATAGTCTTTTACCAGTGAACATTGCAATGGAAGAAGGTGAGTCAAGGAAGGAATGAAAGCCAGAGCCCAACTACTTAAACAAGTTAAAATTTTACTCAATCTCATATGCCAAAGGATCCTTCCACAGCTGCACTGGTATAGACTCAAGAAAAGACCGTGCAACAGAGCAGATCCAGACAGCGCACATCCTCCAGTAAGTTGTCTTTTTATGTACAAAGCAAGTAAAAGAAACGTATAGGATAATTATAAGATTTTGAGGGCTTTTGCAACATAGAGGTATAAGTAGATGTTATACAGACAATTTTAAGCTAAACATCTATTGCATGGTTACATGTGATTCTGAAAGATTGAAGTCAATAATCTATTTGCTCTACTCACATCTTATATTAAACTCAAGTCTTATGTTAAATTCAGGTTTTAAATCCAGACCTATTTTAAAATCCTATTTTCCGTAGGGGACAACCAGAGACAGCTTTCASCTTCATACATGGGGAACACAGATGAGGAAAGTGTGCAACTCTAAGTTCTTTCAAAAGGGAAAAGCATCTCCTATGAATCTGCTTCCTCCTAATCATGCAATTCCAAGACACTGTTTCTGGTGTCCCTCTGCCACATGCTGCCCAATCTCAGATTGGTCTTTCAAATGTCAAAATCACTTGCTGACTGAGAAAATGGTATAAAATGATCAAAACCTAAGTCTCTTCAGCTTCAGTCTTGTGTTTCCAACCTGGTTCTTCTCTTATGTATCTTCAGGAGCTGTAGAAGTCTGCTAACACCTCTGTAGCTGATACTGATGCATCAGTACCAATACCTTCAGTACCACYTACTACTCCTCAGAAGTGTGTTATAATATGAATTTACATTCAATTTGATGTTTTTAGAGTCCTGTGAATACASCAATTTTTCTAATACCAAGGTCGCTTTCACAGAATCACAGAATCAGTAAGGTTGGAAGGGACCTCTGGAGATCATCTAGTCCAACCCCCACGCTCAARCAGAGTCACCTAGAGCATGTTAGTCARGGTTGCATCCAGGCAGGCTTTGAGTATCTCCAGAGAAGGAGACTCCACAACCTCTCTGGGCAACCTGAGGACATTCACTGGACATTTCTTCATATTTCACAGATCATAACTCTCTTCATGTAACAAAACTAAAAAATATCAGCTAGGAAAAGCTCAGATCCCTCTAGTACAAGCATCCATCTCCCTATCACAGTGTAGGACATCAAAAATATACAAATGCAAAATATATAAAAGAAAAGCTTCTCATCTCAACCCTCATCCCCTCTCAACAGAAACAATGATTTTTCTAGATGTATATCTCATTCTGCTTTCCCTTCTGCAGTCAAATCTATATAAAAAGCATTTTCCTAACACATTTCAAACACTGTGATTCGTTACAGGGAATGAAATATCTCCTGAGTGCACGCAAGCACAAGGTCTTATCGTTCAGTATGTATGTTCCAGAAAACTGCAGTTCCTTTTCTGTTCAAAACCAGATTCATAGACTGCCTCTATAAGAAAACTACTGAGGGTCTGGCATATTCCTGACAAACTACCCACAAAATAAACTGAATAAAGCATTATCCTTGGAGATTAATATGAAAGGAGGAATCTGGAGTAATGTGATGATTTGTCCATTCCTTTGGTGGTTTTGCAGTTGTATCCTAAAATGCTGTTTTTGTTCAAAATTTAAAGTTTTTTAAGACTCACTTAAAAGAATGGCAGACATTTAAGTTTTCCTCAGATCATTCAAGAATGCTATCAAGCTTTTGACATTTTACATAGGCTCTCAAGGCCATTTAGCCATGCCAAATATCCTCAAATCCAATTGTGATAGACTTTCTTTTTCAATTATGGCAATATTCAAGAGAATATGATGTGAATTTAAATACCTTTAAAGTAATTTTACATAATTCTTTCAACATCCACCCCTGGGACTTTATTTAGACATTTTACAAGCAGCTCTATAACTAATTTGGCCCTTCCAGTTTGCTCCTAGAAAGGGAACAAAGACAACAGACCTAGTTATTTGAAAAGTATGCTATTTGGCAGTCTCTGAAGTAAATGAGATTTTAAGCTCTTACGCTAAATATGATTATCTACAGTGGAACGAGTTATTCAGCTGAGCAAGGAACTCTGAAGATTTTAGAAAAAAGAACTTAATACTGTAACCTCTGAAAGTCAACTGGCAGCAAAAATTTCTCTAGAGCATTTTTACATGCTTCCTATTCTGAAAACAGATCTATTGGTACAATGTTAATTATTTGTAGATCTTAGTGGTTGCTGCTGTCTGAAAAAGCAAAAGAAAATGCAGACTACAATGGAAGATTTGTCTACTGGGGGCCATGATCCATGTTCTTTTTTTCTTTTTAGGCTGAAAACAGAAGAGGCACTTCATAGTGGTTTATTTTTTTTTTATTTATTTTTTTTTAAGGGCAAGACGAAAGCAAGGAAGGGAAAATCAAAAATGGAATTTCTGTTTCCTCGTTTCCTCGGCCTATATATTCATATATTCTTCACAAGAAGAGGAATAAATTAAGAAATTTAAGCATCCATCTTTCCTTAAAGGTTTTCAGAGGCAACTCACCAGTGCTGTGGAGGCACTGGTACTGGTATCTAGAGACATAAGCTGATCCCAGAGGCAGAACAGTTTTTTCAGTTTAGTGCGCAGCAGGGCTAATCATGTCAAGCAGAGCYACACACTGAGGGATTCACACCCCTCTACTTCTCATATTAGTCCCACAAGAGCTACCTTGCATATTTTTGCATGCGCTGCACTGCCCAACTCAAATGCATTCAGTTTTTTTTAGAGCCCTCAAATTCTAGCTGCATAGTCTCCCCCATCTACCACCACCAACGACAAATGTTAGGTAGTTTTCTCCACTAAAGTAATCAGAGGCACAAGCACTAGCAAAGTAAACTCAGATTACTCTCGGCATCTTCCCCCTTACCCTTCCTTCCCTGGCTATGGTACACTTTGCCAGGCCCTAGACAACTTTGGCTGATGATGTATAAGGTAAAATATCTTGCAGGCCAGCAATCATTTCTATAAAATTCCTTGTTGCGGTGAACATAATACTGAGGCTGGGAGGGGAAAGGGAGAGCTTAAAGGATTGCTGTATGGAGTACAACAAAATGAAACTAAGGGATGCATTTTTCATAAAATCTTCAAATAATGACTTGGATAACTGTAGCTCCTCCGCATTGGATAATTCCTCCTCCTCAGCACTCAGGACTGCCTGCAAACAAATTTATTCCAGGCTGAAGTCACAAGCTGGCCATGCTAAGAAGTGTCTGAGGAAAAAAGGCTTAGGCAACCCTAAAGGTATCACAGCCTACCACGCTGTTACAGATGGATATATCTGTCCATTTTGGTTCCAGCTGATCTCTCCCAAAAAAGACTGTATAAGGAGTGAGGAAGATTAAGTTACCAATAGAAGACACTGGAGTGGCAAAGCAGGTTTATGATACCAGATACCAGAAGACTGACCTGAAATAAGTAGCTGTGTCAGCTGCAGCAGTGACACTACAGAAAAAGAACATGCTTTTGCTTTAACACCCCCTACACACAACATGACTAACCYATGAATATTTAAAGCTGATGTTCTGCTTACGATATGAAGGATAACTAGATAAATAATACACTCTTTTACTGTTTGTAAAAATTGTTAACGCACAATCACACTTATAGATTTGGAGCRAATGAATATGCAAAATAAAAGATAAAAAAAGTCATTTGCATTACATGGAAAGACCTGCACACATTTCTGAAAACTGAAAAGAATCTTGGGACTTAGAAATGGGTTGTCTAATTAACATCAAATTAAAAAAAGGAGTGTATACATCTTAGTCTGCATCTCTCACACTTTCTGTAACAATAAGATTTCAGCAAGTTACAGAGTAAGTGGGGTTAAAATGCATCAAACTAAAAAATACCAACATTGCATTGCCACCCACTGAGTCATAACTATGTTTAACGGGATGGGCCAAGGACCTGCAACCAGCTAACCCTGTTACTATCTGACCCAGCTGGGAAACGGCCAGGTATTCTCCTTCAAGGGCCAAGAAAGAAACCAAAAAATGTTTAGAAAGGCAGATGGGCTCCTGCATTAGACTCAAGATGGGTACTGAAAGAAGACTTAGGCAGCAGTGGTAGCTCTGGATAAGAGAACTAACTTTTTTTTTTATTTATTTCCCAAACTTTATGTAAAAGAAAACCAAAGCCAACAAGAAAACTGGGTATGATGAGGAATCTTTCCCAGGCTGGGGAAACAGGCCAGATGCCTTGTATCCAAACAAGGAAGCTTGTAATGCTGCGAATTTATGGACTCTTCCCAATACACTGAAGGCTTCATTGTGYGAAAACACCTTTGCATTAAAATAACATATTTATATCAATTAACTAAGCCACTAGTTGATGTTAAATCATCTCTGCAACTTATCTGTGAAATTAACATCAGTAGAACAAATAACGGTTTTATTTTTCAATAGTAAGATTGAGATTTAAATCTTTACCACTGATACAAATTCTAAGAACATGATATAGGAACATGAACTTATTATAAAATCCATGCTAAACTTTGGAAGACTTATGACAGTAAAGAAAACATGACTAACATTTTTCATTGTATAAAATTGTAAATATTTAATCATGTAATAAGATGCAAGAAAGTATTTTGGAAATTTTGAAAAGTAAGTAACTTTCTTACTGCCCTACGACAAACAAAAGCAGTATTTTTGATGCATTTCCTCTCATCAAACAATTACTTGGTTGACAATGGAATTAAGTACCCAGTTTGATGGGAATCTATATTAAAATCTGTTAACAGCATGATTTATAATAGAAATACAAATATTCTCTTCCATATTAGAACAAAATCAGTGCAACATAAGCTATCTAAAGAGATCACATTTACTCACGATAGCAAAAGTCAGGATGCAGTAAAATAATGTCCTCTTAAGTCATAACATGGATTCACATTAATAATGCTAACTGGTCTTAACTAGAGCACTGAAGCGAGGCAGTGCTGTAACACTTAAATCTTTCGAGAATTCCAACCAGCTAATGAGTCATGACTTTCCCTTTCCATGAAATCGTATCAGCTATCTTGAATCACAAAGTGTTTTCTTAATGCTAACGTTTTCACAACAACCCAAACTTAAGCTTATGTAATTTCCTGGTAGCATACCTGTCTCCACATACTAATAGAAATATAAGTGTTTAGTGCTTCCTGAATTTAAAGAAACTCCTTTGGCAAAGAATGCAACTTATGAAAAATAAAAAATTGTTTCAAAGTCTATGGTCCTTTTTGAGTAAATATTGATATCTGGTAGCATTCCTTGTATCTAACATTTTCAGACATTCAAGTCATCATATACAGTTTCGTTACTGAACTACTGCTACAATGTATCTTCTTCTTATTTATTTATTATTCCTGTAGTGATAAATTTGCTTCAGATATCTCTGTTCCACTTGATTACTCTTAAGAGTTACTGTCTATATGAATTATTATCTGCAGTTCATACAGCACGCAAACTTCCTGTGTTAAGTATTCTTGGTTCCCATTGAGTTAACTTCACAAGATACACTTTCAGAGAAAGCTGCTGCACTAAAACATCCCTTTCTTCCCCAAAACAACTGATTTCCAAGTAACACCTATTCCTATAAAATACATGAGCATTATCTACTAATCCTGTTGCTGCCAGCTGCTAGATGTCAATCCTGGGCAACAGCAATAACTTTAATGCTGAAATTGCATTTGTTGTGCTTCAAAATAAGCACATCCARTAGGACGGGGTCCTGAATGCAAACATTAGACCTGGAAGCACACATCCCCTTCCTCAACTTTTGGCAAACAATTTTTATCATTGTTTCACATGCTCTTGGTGAATATTATTCTCTTTTATTTAGTTTCATAGATTTCTTCAGATTGGCAGGCATCTAACATTCTGAACTTCTCACTGAGAGACAGATCCACTAAGAACATAAAAACCAAAGCGAGCGGAGCCACAGCATCTTGGCGGTGCTATCTGTACGGTCAGTCCTCAGAACCTGCGCAAAGCAAACCTCATGTTCTTTAGCCATTCACTAATTCATAAGATRTTTATTTTGGGTAAGCATCAACATTCACTACAGATTAAGCACACATACTTCTTATTAAACTCTCAGCAGAGAAAACAAAATATAAATCAAAGTCTATTAAGAACTTCAATATTAACAATAATATTATGGGGATAGCAATGAGCAGCAGTCTTGTCCTCAAAATAAAAAATACATGCATTTTCATGTGACAGTTAAAAATCCTAATGTCAAATTAAGAACCGTTAACAAATTACTCAAGGCCTGGATTGTTATGCCCAACTCCAGAGTATTTTTAGGACATTTTGTTTTTTTAGAATTCTGGAATTCTGCAGCTAGTCACATTGACTAAATCCAGAAAAAACATATGAGCTCTTGCACATGGTCCCTTTAACATACTGATGGCTGTACACCAGTATTTAGTTTCTTTAAATTACAAGACTATCATTCCAAGTTCTGAAATGACTTTGTGACGTGACAAATACTCAGCAGAGACAAGGCTGAGATGAACAAACTCTGCACGCTTACGATCAAAATCAATTTGAGGCCTAGGTCTCCAAGTAAAAAAAAAAGGGTTGTGTATAATGGATAT
>NW_028186590.1:1335024-1351789 GCF_003343005.1 Rhea americana | reverse complement strand
AAAAAAAAAAAAAAAAAAAAAAAAAAAAAGTGTGAAAGATACTGTTCATGCAAAATTAAAGCAGCATTTTTAAATGTTTGGCAATTTATCTCCTTCATCTATCAAAAATATTCCATGGTAGGATGATAAAAACTGCAAAGAGCTAACCACAGAGAAATGCTAGAGGCCAAAAATCTTTCACAAACAACTGTAAATAAATGAAAAATCAGCGTAATGAAAAAAGCGCCAGGGAGCTTCACTGTGAGAGAGCCCATGAACTATTTTTAGATAGAAAAACTAAAATTCAGATTTTTCTTTTCTTGCCACAGTACTACCAATTTGGGAGGCAAAATGGGAGGGGGCAGGGTGTGATATTTTATGACATCTTTAAACTATGAAGGCCTCAATGTAGTAACAGTTGTATCAGCACAAACATCTTTTTGCAGGTACATCTTGAGTCAACAAGAGGAATGCCTGACAATAGCTAATGCAAACAACATTTCATAAACTGTTAAATCACAGAGTACACAAAATAAATTCTGATTTACTTTTGCAGTCTGCTGATACATGGCACCACCACTTCAGCACGAGAAATTATATGCTTTTTACAAACACATATGAATCCTCTCAGTCCAGTCAGCAAAACTGATAAATTATTTTCCAACTTCTAATTCTACACAACATTACATGGGACTAAGCTCTATGATCAGATATATGCACTGCATCCAGCACATTTCACTGAAGTGTGTGTGGCTGCATACGGCATTACTGCATATACCCATACTTCTGGTTTCTAAGGAACTTCAAACTATGAATTTTGCAACTATATTTTTGTTCTAAGACTTTTATGACTAGCGGTCTTACTAAAACACATTTTATAGACTTACATCAGCATCCCCCTCATTGACTCACAGTGTTTTCTTTCACTCACTTTTTGGGGGATATTTCTTCAAAGAAGACGGACAAGAAAGAAGTAAGACAATTTTACAAAGGTTTTAAAATTTAGCAAGTTTAGGGGAGAGGAAGAAAGAGACATATAAACTCTTGTAGAAGTTCCCTACAGTCAGGTGTGACTTAAGGCTCTCTTCAACTAATGATTATTGTCGGATGAGAACAGAAGTGAGGGACTCCAAACAGCAGCACCTGGCAAAACTGGAATTGCTTAGATGTTGKTTTTTTTCCTCAGAGCAACAGAACTGTTTTCCATGGGAGCAGGTTAAATCATTAAACTGAAAGTGCAGTTTCAGGATTTGCTTAAAGCAGGCTGCAGAGAGCCGCAGCTCTGTGGTATCCCTCTGTCCCCGCTCAGCGGTGCGGCACTGCTCCCTCCCCAAGGTTGCTGTGGGAGGATCACGCAGCTGGGTGGGATCAGCTGCTGGCCTGGCTGACCACAGAGCCCCGGACTGACACGGAAGAAGTGAGATGAAGGCCGAGAACAGCAGAGAAGGGCTGTGAAGATCAATTCCTAATTTTACTCTCTGCCAAATAATGTTGGCTGGACATTTTTTTCCTTTAAAATACAGGCAATGGGGAAAAAAACCTGTCTGATTTAAAATATATGTTTTTCAAAATAAGTAAAACTGCCTTTATTACACGTTCATCCAGTAGTTCTGTTACTGGTTACTGCCTGTCTTAATTTTCAMCCTGACCTGAGAGGTGCATGGGGAATTGGGATCCACAGAAACATCCATGGTCTCCTGCACACTCTTCCTTATGGACCAACGCCCTTAGAGCACACATCTCACAGAAGACCCTTCTTTTAATTTGTCAGTGCTTTACGGCAAGAACAATATTGCTGGGAAAAAAAAAAAAAGGAAAGAAATAGTCTATGAATCCAACACTGGCTGGATCACCAACTCACCAACTGAACTGGTAAGAGGCTGCTACATTAAAGGCTCTACTGTCTTTGAGACACAGTAAAGATCAAAGAATTCAGATTTACTACAGTCAGTGGTATAAATAAAATAGCTTTTCTATTCTCTGTTGCCTCACAGTCTGCTTTCAATGTAAGAACTATACATTTTAATATACATACCCTTCCTCTCCCCCCAATACCTGCTATTAYCTTTGCTTTCCCAATTCTTTCTACAAAGCAAGCTGCACATTGAATCACAAAATGATAAATTCCATATTTAGCAAACAAACCCTAACAGAGCAATTAAAACTAATGCCTGATTTTTAGAACTTATAAAAGATCTTGGCACTTTTCATGTACAAACAACTAGTTTAGGTAGGAGCAAACAGTAATAATCCAAATATGCAGAAAAAGACATTCACATGTTTTAATTCTTTAAAAGAAGCCTCTTCCTATCATTTTTAATAATAGGATGCCTCAGTCTTCTCCTTAGTTATAACAAGAAATAATTGGTATTCACATGCTAGCTACAGCTCCAAGTTGTTATTTTAATAGTAATCCCTGTATTCTACTTCTTTTTAATTTTAAAATGCAGTATAATTTCAGATTTTTGGAAATATATACAAAGCACACAATTTCAGTACCTTTAACCAGGAGCAGAAAAAGAAAGAAATTTTATCACTGCAGCTTCTGATCCACTGCTTTGAGAGACCTGAGGAAAGCACCAGGATTTGCACTAAATTCAGGCTCCTAGACTCAGGAAGTAAATTCCAGAGACAAGGCCCCTTTCTTGAAAATACCCTGCAACCAAAATACCAGACATTTCAGTCTCAGCATTGTTGGCTCAAACACTTCAAATAACCTCAAAAGAATCTGGGATAGGAAGCAAGGGGTGGTTTCTTACGTAACTAATATTTAAGTAGACCAAGGACTACATGTAAAGACAGACAATAACTGTTTAACACATTCACCGTAACTACTGCCACCAAGCAGAGGCGCTGCTTCACTGCCATTTTGAGTAACAGTATTATCTTATAGCACAGTATTATTTTAAAGGTGCTGGATGTTCTTTGGAAACTGGTTTCACATCTACCCATTCAAAATCTCACATCTATCCATTCAAATAACATTTAAGAATTAGGCATACTAATTCTTATATATCTTAATAATATTTTTGAGGACAACTGCGGAACCTGGCTTTTCCGCCAAAAACACGTGCCTGGTACCTTTGGGGAGCACGGTGCTAGCTATAAGGCAGTGTCTAATGGTGAATATAGAAACTGCCTTTGCTTGATGCTGGCTGTGTCCCAGGAAACAGAAATCTGGGCTTTTTTTTTTTTTTTTTTTTTTTTTTATTGAAAAGGTTAGCAAAGAAAAAAAGACAAAATAACAAACCTAGAAAAGTTCTTTTATCACCACTTTCTCTTCTTAACAGAAAAAATCCTCAGAGCTGGAATATACTGTCAAAAATGGTAACAGTATTTCTACACCCCGTAACTAGACACCACAAGGGGGTGAAGCTTTCTCTGAAATACGGCCCRAGCCATAGTCCCAGCTCTTCTGTGAGCAGGGGATGACAGCACTGCTGATTGAGCTTCATAGTCCAAATACAGTCCAAATCCAAGATCTTTCTCAGGATCTTGAATCAAAAGTGGAAAAATTCCTAACACAGTCGTGAGAGTAATCCCAACTGCTGTATTTCTGAGATCATTTTAAGAGCCAGCCTATGATAAACTCTTTRGTAAATTAATATGATTTATTGAGCCAAACTATTAAACAAGAAAGCAATGACTGTACCATTAAGATTTCATAAACAYGGGCAACAGACCTCCAGGTCAAAAGCGTTCTGAATCTCAGTAAAAATCAACTTATTAGCTGCCTTAGTGGCTCTGCACATGTGTTACAGAGGAGATAAAACACCCCAGCAGCACCCCAGAGAAGACCAAACCAGAAAAGGGAACAACCGACATCTGAAGCATCTTTAGAAAAGGACGATAAAACTATTTTGGCATAATGCTATTCCCCCTCAGACAACCGAGGAGCGCAGATCAGCCTGAAAGGCCTCATGTCCAGTGGTACTGAACACCGCAGGCAGATCGCGTGCCCTTGCTAACGGCACCGAGCTCAGGGCTGCTGATGTCTGCGAGCTCTACGTTACCCTGCCAGACACTGCGTAGGCAGTACTTACTCAACCGCAGCTACCAAAAACGTGCCTCCGTAAGGTACTTTTTGAAACAGAGTGAAAACGTTATACAATGACTGTTATTACGACCGTATAGCTGTCAAAAGCTATCCAACCTCCTATCGCAAGGCAATATTTCTACAGAACTGCCCTCAAAAAAAAAAGAGGTAAAGTCAAGAGAAAAAACTAAAATTCAGCAGAGCCATAACCGACTTCCCACGCTAACACTATACTGTAAATTATTTACAACATATAAATAGGAGCAACACTACTCCATGTCCATTGAAAAAACCAAAATGGCATCACACAAAAAAAATGGCACAGCATAGCTTTCTATCACCCATACCGCAACTGAATGAATGAAATRTAAGAGGAGAGGCACCAAGTCACTCGATACTTGCTAGTCAGCTTAATCAGATACTCTCAGTTTCCTGCAGGAAGGATAACAAACACTGTACTGCTACTCACTGCACACCACGTCTACTTACATATTTTCTGAGGGAAGACGATCCTAAAAACCTTCGCGCACCTAGTAACACAAGGGGTCTACAACTACACAACCTGAACATAATAYAAGAAAAGGAGTTTTAAATACAAGGAATTTATTACACGATACTGTACMTGGGCAACTGAGATGAAATAAATTATAAAGCTTTGAAGATAGATGTTTGAGTTCCTGACCATCCTTCACAATAAACCTATCATCTCAAATACATAGCTCCTTACTGCCATCTTCCCTTATTTTTAAAACTGACTCAGAAGTTCAGAAGAGTATCTTTAACATTTTTTTTAAATCTTGTCTGAAGTCTTATTTCAATAACAGAAATTATTATACATTTAACACTTGGAATAATAAAATAAAATTCTGCTTTTACTTATGACTTATATTTCTCTGTGATGATAATTCAAAAAAAAAGCAAAAATAAGGCTATTTCCACTAAAAACTATGATTTAATGTAAATCTAGGATTTAATATGAATTCTGTAATCCTTAAATTTTATCGAAAATATATCCCTTTTTTATTCATGGAGATATATGGAGAGACACTTTTTACTTCCACACCAAGCTGACAGAGAAGTTCAGTTTGTCCCTTATCACCACCAATACAACACATCATTTTTTAGCCTAACTATATTTAAGYATTAGCAGTGTTACGTATTTCATTGATAATTATCCCAGCTGCTTCATCCAGTGGACATGCTCATCCACTGGATACAAATATTGCTAGGGGAGACTGGGAAGGCTTTCTTTTTAGTTCTCTCTCTCTCTCTCTCTATTTTTTTTTTTTTTTTAATGTGTATACATGCAGAAGGAAGCAATGGGGAGGCAGAGGAACGTGATAAGCAACAGACAGCAGCAAAACCAAACCTTCTGTCCTCTAGGTATACCCTTTACTCAAAGTCTTTATCCTCTGCCCAATCTACAGTGAAAATGAAGAAAAAAGGAGCCACATATGTTTGAATCAGTCTTCTTCCATTCAAAAAGCTGAGTGGATGCAAGAAAGAAAAGAAACAAATATTATATTTCTCTCCCACCTATAAATAAAGTGAAAAAAGAAGTGTTATTTCTTTCTATAACATTTTCTTTCCAGCTGCTAAGAGTTAAGGCCTTGCTAAGCAGCAGYCATCAGCCATGACACAAATTCCTCCATTTTTGCTGCTTTTATTAATAATTGTTTTTAAAAGCTGATAGTAAAGCACAGACACTAATATTCAGATCAACTAGTAAAAAAATGGAAAAAACTTAGCATTTTTCAACCTCACCATCATGAATTAGCCCCTTCCATCACAGTCTCAGAAATAATGCCTTAAAATCACGAATTTTCCCCTTTATTCTTCTTATAATTTCTAGCCCTCTTCACTCTCTTTTTTGGCTGTCGATTTCCTAACAATTTCAGGAAATTAATCATCTTGCATATATGTATTTCTCTTCCTGACTGCACATGGTTAAACTCTACTGAACTACTTACTCCTAAAAAAGGAAAATTGCCATGTGTTTTCTGTTACTGCCTTTACTTTCTACTCTACTATATTCTCATATTCCCCTTCTATTCATACTGACAACATAAAAATTTTGAAAATGAATAATAAATAAATGTTTCTTACTTTCAAAATATTTTTAGCAAAGGTTGGTAYGAGTTGTACCTAATTTCACCTGCTACTCTCGTAAAGACAGTCTTGGTAATACTGGGAAGATGCTAAAGAGAGCAGAGCTCTTTCTGTGACAGTCAGTTTTATCTAGAATCTTCATTTCTCTCTATATATAGCAAAAATTCGAGGTTTTTATAAAAGTGATTATTTTATGCAATTTTAATGAATTACACAACTGTATTAATCTAACATGTGAAGTATCTAATATCTCAGGATAACTTAAAATCTATTCTATTAGCATAGAATATCCAGAGTCATATTTTTAATCACTCTTCTGTCCCCRGGATCATTTTGTTTTGTGTCTGGGTTTCTGTGGACCTTCCTTCCTCCTTCTCCACGGGTCCCTGGCGTCATGCCGCCCCACAATTCCTCCTTGCTCTGCCCCACAACTCCTCTTTGCTCCCGCCGGGATCCAAGCGGAGGGGAACTTAGAGGGCACGGCTGCATTTCTTTGTGCACAACCCAGAGCCAGAGCTCTTGCAATGAAGAACACCCAACCTGAAAACATGAGAATACAGCTGCTTCCCASGTCATCGCAGGAACACGTTGTACAGACACCACAACCCCATGACTGAGAGTGTATCGCAACCAAGAAGCTCTGCAAGGATTCTTTTTCTCTCCACTGTCTAAGCGTGGGGAACTTGAACTGCTTCTCACCATTTCCTTGCCCCAGTGCAAACATAAATCCACCCAATTCCATTTCACCCTGCTCTCTTTCACCTTGCTTTTAATTTTCCATGGGGTGTCTGCCTTTCTTTTCATTCTCTGTTATAATAGGATGTTGCCTAGTCTCCTCTGAACACTGAGTACTAACCATGTTGTTGGTGCTTGGAGGCAAGGTGTCAATCTCACTGAAAACAAAAATCTACGTGAAARTACAGCTTTTAAGGAAATGCTGACCATCCGTCTGTCTTTATCTCTGAAAGCAGCAATGAGAGACAGGGCAGATGATTTCATTAAGAAAAAAATAGCAAGGTAAACACTTCCTATTTTATTATGAAACAAAATGCTCTTCCTTTTCTTTGTTTTATAATCTTTCTGTATAAAAAGGAGAATTTTCAATATCAGAATTTAAGAATTGTTTAAGAATGAACAAGATACATGCTTTTAACTTTCTACCTAGCTGTTTCTAGATTCCAGAAGAACGAACACCTGGATCAGACTGCTTCCCCCACAGAAAAATCTGTTACAGATGAAAATACCTAAAACCTATAATCCTTATAAGATTTTAATCTTAAGTAGTAACTTACTTTGTGTCTCTGATGAGAGGTGCACTTCCCAGTTTAAAACAGATTTTTTCCCCTCCACAAGATGTTTGTCTCAGCGAAAAACTTTCTGCTAGATCAAATCCTGCAAAATATGAGAACTGATTTAGTTTATTTAATGCCATTTTAAAAACCAAGGGGAGATACTTGGTGACTTTCCAGAGTATAGATTGATATGCTATTTTGAAATCCAATACTTTCGTATTTTAGGTCACAGAAACTTCCAACATTAATTTTCCCAATGGAGAAGATTTCAGTGCAGAATTCCAGCAGGAGCTGACTCTGATAAACGCATTGTTTATTTCCTTTWATCATCCAAATAAGAACATCCGTAGTTCAGAGCTGCAGCATGCTTGAGAAGAGAACGGACATGACTGCACACAGAGAACGCAAAACAGTACCTTTCAAAAACATCAGATTCTGGTTTTGACCAACTTCGCTTTTCTAAAACCAACAGCAGTTTTTGGAGCATGGGGGTGGCAGATTGTACTATCCTTCTACAGCTTTACAGCCAGCTTCTGTGGGACTACAGTCATATCCACTACAGGCAAATTAATTTAGATACTCTACTCCTCCTAAGTCATTTACCTGAAACACCAAGATCATCTCTGTTGGCTTGTCTGAGCTGATGGACAACTGTTCTCATCACAGGACACATGGAACCTTCAAAAGAATAGTTAAATATATACCATAAAACTTTATCAAATAAAAATGAATCAGTTAGTGATTATAATATCTGCATAAAATAAAACAAATTGTAGTTAGTAATATTAACAGGAAAGTTGGTTTTGTTTATCTTTAGGATACAAAAAACAAAAAAAACAACCTACCCAATCTAAATAACAGCAATGATATTTTTCATTGTGTGGTATTCATACCACACTTCTAGTATTCATACTACAATTCACATACTACAATATACTTCAAATATTCATACTACACTTTTAATATAAACAAACAAAATTTTTATCTTACTTTAATTCAACTGCTTATGATTAAAGCTCACATGAATGATACACCAGCAGAAAAAATAAATTCTTACAAAGTTCCTTCCATGTTCATTCTGTATAAAGCAGTAACATCTGCTGTAAATTTTTCATTTCTGAGTAGATTAAATATTAGGAAATCTGTATTAGGATTCTACTTACTTATTAATTAAGTATTAGGAAATTTTTTTCTCAGTAAGTAAATATTACAATGAAAATGCAGCAGAAAAGCATAAATGCTCGATTATCATGGCAGTAATCCATTATTACTTCAGGGAACACTATTTTCAAAATATGGATTAACAGGGATGCTATCATACAATAAGCAATGCAAGAAAAATTTATGTTTTGAAAAAGCTGTTAAAAATAAGCAGCTTTTCTGGATATTAAGTCTGAATCAATATGTTTAAGYAAACAAGCAGAATATGCTAATACTTGGAACATGGAAAATTCAAAGGTTAATTCTAACAAACAGATGTAACGATGTGCTTGCTGAAGCAAGCTGTGTAGCACCCTTCTATCATAAAGTTATTTTTTTTGTGTGTGTGTGTGTGTGTATATATATATATATATATATATACACACGCACGCGCACACACACACACACAGATATACAGAGTAAAAAAACACTTTTAAGATGCAGCTACAGAAAAACATTACTTTTGTGCACAGGTCTGAAATAGGGCTTTTTCTTTAACCAACTTTGCGAATAACCCTGCTAAACCATGTTGAAACTATCAAAAGGAAGAAGACAAGCAGGATTTGGCCCACGTACTTATTAAGCACAGAGCGCTGTGTCAAGCTGAAGTGACTCAAAAGACTGCCAAGCTGTCTAAAGTTATTAAAGAGCGAAGGACGAGGGGCTTTCCAAAGTGTCAGTTCAGTGAAAAAAGCAAGGAGGAATGGCCTAGCATTAACCTGGAAATCATCTATATTTTAAAATTTCCAAGAGTATGCAGACTGCAAGTTGGCCTTTAAAATAGCTATATTTATAACTTGAAAGCACATTAAATTTGTCATTCATTATGCAGTAATGTAGAAAGTATATTATCCTTTACAAGTCTTAAATTCTATTAAATGCATTACAGCGCTCAATCTGGAATGCAAATGGCTAGTTGCAGATAACAAGGGAAAAAAGTAACTGAATTATATAGAAAAATAAAGAAGTTTTCCAACAACATGGTTAATGAAACCCATGTGAATTGTTTAAGACAAGATTGAGTGGAGGTAGTTTTTTGCAACACGCATCAAGTTGCACTCAATACCACGTCCTTTATGTTGCAATTACCAATCAGGAATAGCATAACTTGTAAGTGGATTTATTTCAAAGGCACAAAGATACTGTATTTCTTTCCTTCATATGTACACTAAACATATCTGTATGTGAAATTTCTTGAGGGAGTGAAATAAGAAGAAACATACGCATTAAAAACTATAACTCACACTGTAAATTCCATTTCCTCACAACAGATGCAGAACTGTTAGAGTACTCATGCTGAAATCTCAAAAACCAAAATTAAATCTTTCACTACACTTGGTTTACAGGGAGTTTTATGTCGTGTGAAATGCATTCACTGGAATCACATACTAACGTATACAGCAATTTGGATATTTTATTTGATGTACACACCCCAAGAGACAGAGATAGGCTCACCTTAGATACTCTTTAATCTACAAATCTAGTCTTAAACCATTTATACAGATAATTAAACTAAACACCATATATTTTTATCTGTAGCAACTGTACAGAAGCAAATGTAGTAGTAATTTTACACAAGCGCAACTACAAGAAATATTTTGGTGCAAAAGAAGCCTGTTATGGCTGAAGTCACAACTTCATTTCACATATACACCAACAAATATTCTTTTAATTCCAAGTTTCTATTCAAGTTTTTATATATAAAAACTTTGGACCATGGGACCAAACTGCTTTTTCTTTATATTTTTCTTATAGTATGTATRATAAGAGCAGCCAGATACAACCTGTTGAGGATTTCACCTGAAACAGCTAAAGTCTACATGTCTACAGGAATTTGGGGGGAGAAAAAAAAAAGACTGTACTCTCTGCAGCATTAATTTATATAAAGGCTGAGTGGCTAAAGACCAGGGAGTTGCAGCTTATTCTCTCCAGCCCCTTTCTTCCATATCCAAATAAAGAATCAAGCCTTAATTTCTGTGCTATCCAGATGATAGCAATGATTCCTCACATGCCACAAACCAGACTGTGGACCTATTTTTATCAGTGGCATAACACTCAGAGCATACACAGCCATGTAAGTGTTACTTACTTGGTTGTATCCCACATCCCCAGAAAAACCGAAAGGGTTACTACAATTCTCCTTCCATCTTATGTTGCTGTTGGACTCCTCTAGCTCGATCCTATTCTACTAGAGTGCTAAGGCAACGCTCTCCAGACCCAGATTGACAACTTTTAGCATCATAAATTGTGACAAATCTTTCTATAGTTATAAAGACAAAAAGTCTCTTCCAAGATTTTAAGTAACGCCAGAAGGTCTTTATGTATAATTCCTTTTGGCCCGAGACAAAATAGACAGTTTACCCATTCAGCGCATGGGTAGCTGAATTAGAAGATCTACATGAAGGCAGTCAGGAAAGAACAAGACAAATCCTTATTGCTAATCCAGGCATGGAAACCATGCAGCTACCTGTCCTGTTACAATATACCAATGCACCATGTAGCAGCATGAAGAACAAGCTTACATTTACACAGTAGATTATTCTACACATGGTAAAAATGCCTTTGTCTGTTTTGAGATCCACAGTTCTTATTAAAATGGTGACTCCAGACCTGAAGTGTAATCTACTTATAAATTAATGAAATTTCCTACCCACAGAACAGATTATAGATCTTAATCTTCAGGAATCAATGTGCTCTACTATAGGAGCTTACTATTATAAAATCAATGTAATTGTTATCAACATATTATAAACATAAACATGTACATATATCAATCAAGCAGGCATACCACAGATTATTATGATCTATGTCTCTACAGTAAGACATTAATAACAAATTTTCTTAATATTAACATTTTGCAGAAAAATAAATTCCAAGTAATGGGGCTACATCTAGACTTATCTGGTGGGACACGCCATGGCAAGTCCTGAATTCCTGGAATGAGCAGGGCACTTGTTGAAGTACACCGCAGCTTCCATCCACCTAGGCCCCATGCCCAGTTCTCCCTTCCATGAAAACTAGGAGGCAGGAGACACTGGTGCATGCTTCTGTCTCGCTCTTACCTGTGTCTCTTGTGTGCGCTTGCTAACTGGGAACTGTAGCTTCCAATAAGCACTCTTGGTCTCTCTAGTCTAAACGTAAYGTATGATGGCTAGATTCACTGCACAAGTACCTATCTGCTATGTTGTAAGTGAAGTTTATATTCATTTGAAGTTCTCAGGGCCATCTAACATTGCCGTCATGCACATTCTGCGTGCAGCGAGGTTTCTGTCAGCAAACATAACCAGCCATATGAATGCAGCCCAACAGCAATGTCCCACTTAACATGTTCCCACATTACACACCAGGAAGAATCCCAGATTAGATGAGGATCCATTTGCCTTGCACTTTAACTGGATCAGACTTCATATAAAGATAGACRGAATTAAACTCTCTGGAGTGTGTGGCATACCTGAATGTGTCAGCAACAATATCTAACAAGTCCACCTTTAAGGCGTCCACACCGGAGTTGAGAAACCAGAAAATCAGGTGTGATTTTTTTTTCTTCCTTCACACTGGAAGCTGCTTCATATTGCATTAACAATAAATATGTTAATTAAACCAAAGTAGGGAAGTAGAAGGGCAGAGAGTACATGTTGTTGATACAGAGAGGACTAGTCCAAGTCCAAGGAATATTTAGATTTAGTAAACAACATAACAACTTTGGCAGGAGACATTAAGAAATCCACACCAATAGAGTTCTAGCGTTAGGATACTCACACTAGACATTGGAGGCTTGGATTTTCCCATGCAGAAGAGGGATTTTTGAAAAAAAACAGGATTTCATCCTGGATGAATATCTTGGCCATAGGAGTTAATGTTTTTTCTTTCTCTAGCTTTCCATGAAAAAAAAAAAAAAAAAAAAAGCTGATCTAATTTATAGGCCTCACTCCGAAAGAGTATGTGTAGCTGAGAATATTTTGCTCTGTGGCATGGGGTCTCTTTACAGTACTGCTTAAGTGGCTTTCCCACAATATACAAGCTTTGGTGAACCACATTCTTAGTTACCTTCTCACTGCCCGAGAAGCCTTGGTATTTAACTACAAGCTAAGGAATCCAGCGGTGGCCGGGTAGCTTAAACACTGCACTACTAACAASAGTTTATGGATCCAGCCTTAAATACTCAGTTTGAGAGTTTAAACTCTTTAAATGTAATGAATATGTTTTATACGAGARGAACTACAGGAGCAGTGTCTTTGAGGATTGTCTATGTACTAGAACAAGAAAACTGAAAAGAAAAGCTGAACTGATCTGCATACTTGAAACYATTCACTGTATTTGGGTTAAAGTGCCTATCTAAAATTATGATCTAGAGCCAATATTTTTCACAACACATTCCACGTCAAAAGGCAATGGAAATTCACTGTGGCTGACAGTCTCAGGACTTTGTTTATGCTACATTTGTCATGGGTTAGCAAGTGATTTTGAAGAAAAGTAATTGCAAAAGAAAGTTGAACAAAGCAACAATAATCTGGGAATGAGACAGAACTATTAATATTCTTAATATTAAAAAAATAGAAATGATCACACTGAAACTTTGTGTGTCACTACATGATACACTACAAGACCTCATGTTCATGCTCTAAAACCAAATGTTCCCAACAATAAACAATTAATTGACAACAAAGAAAATTAAGACAGACTTTATTTTTGAAGTCAAGTCAAAAGCATGATTCTGGAGAATTCCTAAACTTCAGATTTATAACCCAAACCTCTCCCTTTGATCTGCTATATTTTAATCTTTAGAAGTAATTGCTTCCTTCTGATAAACAATTAGCCTGGGCATATCGCGAAGGACCAAAGCAGAAATGATACACAGGGGATAATAAAGGGCCAAAAGAGAGTCAGTGAATGAAAAAAAACACAAAAGCTGAGGTTAAATATTTCTCTCCTTTTTTACATGTTAATTTTACATGCTTACTTTACATCAAGTAAATCAATTTTACTTTCCAAAACAGGATTTTAATTCAAGCAAAACACAGACAGACTTGGCCCTCTTTTTCTGGAATGAGCACACTTCTGATTTTTAACAGTTTCATTTGCATATAATTTATCAAACTAGAACAAGACAATTTTGAAACAGAATACTCAGCTCAGCCAAGTGATATAGATTAAATAAAAATGCTTGCAAGCACACCTATTCCCCTGACTACAGCACACTTGCAAGGTAGGTTCTTTCTGAGCTCCTGCTTTCTGGTTGATAACATGCATTTCTTTTCTGAGTAGCAACCACTTCTTCAGTCTCTAGAAATATCTTTCTTTCCTCCTATTGCCTTGAAGCTACATCCCGAGTCTTATTCCCTGCTGTAGGCAGGGCTTCTCATGCTGCCAGCTATCTACATGTTGTTCCTCACCATCTGCCCCTGCCACCTCATCCTGCTGAAGCTTCGCTCAATCGCACACCCTCAGTTATTTTCAGATGTTCGACCTCTCCTCTACCTCCCTGTGGTTCCCTTTGAGCCATTTGTAGCAACCACGTTAAGGAGAACAGCAGCCTCTCTCCCTGCTGCCCAACCACAACCTTCTAACAGAGCCCAACGTCCAGTTCAGACACATTGTTTACTCACAGTTCACTGCGTCTGTCACATTTTCTATCACTGGTTTACCTTTTACTAAGGTATCTTTTCATTAGACAACAAGAGGAGAACGAGATTACTTCCTGGCATTTTAAGACTATTCAGATTATACATTTATGTTATTAGGGAACCGTGCGCAGCTGCGCTCTTCCAGCCTTCAAAGCTTCCCTTTAGCAATCCTCCAGCGAGAAACGCCAGGTAAGGCAACCCAGTCCCTCAGACAGCTAGTGAGGAGGGTGGCAGAGCTGTTACGGGAGGCTCACGCTCTCCCAGGGGTCAAGAATAATTCATGTCTGGAGCACTTAGCTTTGCTGCCCAAAAACTATAATGCAAAAAAGGCTTTGACTTAAACTCAGATTCTCCACTGTGCATTACTACTACCCCGGAGCTCACATTACAATTAGTATTTATTAAATATTACCATTTTTATTTTTTGCAGGAGCAGTGAAAGGACTGTTACGCTAGTCACTGAGTTTTCAGATTTCTTGGCTTTCAGAGGTGTTGCCGAGTTTCAAAGGTATTGTGTACCTACAGCTTCCRTTATCGCCCATCAGGCTTCTCAGAAACGAGTGTTACTAAAAATAATTTTTGGTTTTTTAAAAAAGGAAAAACAAGTATTTCCTATGTCTGCTTACATAGCAATAAACACGCTCTCCCTGTTAGCAGCTGTAGGAAATTTCTAGAAAGCCGAGGTACACACTGAGGTGGAGCAACTCCAGAAAACTGACGATTTCTTCTTCTACAAACATACAAGTGACACATGTTTAATGGAGGTTTACTGCTGTCAGCATAGTCAAAGTAAAGGACACTAAATGGATAACAGAAGAGGAGCTGGAGAAGGAGCGTTGTTCTGAGTGACAGAATGAGTTAACACGTTGACAATAAGAAGAAGTCAGGGTAAATTGGCAAAAGATGCGTAACTAAGCTTTTTCTTTAAACAATTCTATTACATTCCTTTCCCCTGTCTTCTTAGATACAAAGTTCTGCCTTATTTTACATCAGTGAAACATTTGACTGGCTTTGAGGATTGAGGTTAGGTGAGGTTAACTTGAGCACTAGGTTGCTTATGTCAACATGAGCATTAATCTCCTATAATTAAGCCACAAGATCTTATTCATAAAGGTTTTGCAAGCCCTGATATAGAATTTTCTCTTTTTTATGGTAATTTTAGAAAGTATAAAATAAAACTCCCAGAAACTACAACAGCTTCCAAACATTCACCACCCAAGTACAGGAAACAGATTGCTCTGGAATTGCTTCAAACTTAAGACTTCTTCAAAGACAGAGATAAAGCCACTGGTGTCTGCAATTGCACCTACTTGCATTCATTTGTTTTCCATGTACTTTTTTTTTTTTTAATTCTTTCACTACTGAGATTTGTGCCTTTGGTTTGTGATGGGCAAAAAAGATTAGAAGTACCTGTGTGGTCAGTGACAGCCACAGAAGTAGAGAGAGGAAGGAGGAGCCAGACTGCCATACAAAGCCAAAGTATGCAGGATCCAAGGTACTTCATCTCCTCCTGGACTCATGTGAACAATCAGCCAGAAATCTGRAACAGAGAATACTTGTACTGAGAACACGTCATCTTATTTTTTCTTCTTCACCCCATCAGAAAACCATATCAAGAATTCAACTGTAAAGAAAAGAGTAAATCATCAGTCATACACAATACACACCATTTATCTGCTTTAAAGAGCTATTAAAAAATGGACTCATATGAACTTGGAAATGAATGACAAATATATTCTCTTAGTATGTTATTAAGGTCATGAGTAACACTTACAGAAATATTAACTCAAAGATAGTAGTTATAAAGCCAAACAAATGAATTTTTCATTTCATTAGTAAAGACTATTTTCTTTTTATTTTTCTCCTAGATTTCCTGTTTTAAATATGATAGCTTAACTGTTTGGTGTCACAACGCTGTGAACGACTGCTGAAGTAGTCATTGAATACAAGGACAACATGTAATTTTTTTGGGTGTAAATGCAAAACAAGGAAAAATACGGTATTTCTCTTCCTTGTAAAAYATACAAGGGCCTAGAGCAGCTTGTACTGAGTTTACAGTTTAAATCTTAAAATAAATACAAGCTGGCTTCATCAATGTATCTTTGTCCTCTAAACACAATACCAGCTTTCTTCTAAGCCAACTACAATATATAGAAATATATGAATTTAGTGAAACACAGAAAATGACAAGTCATTTGTTTTTTTTTTTTTTTTTACACAAAATGTGATAAGAAAAATGTATCTACATGATGCAGAGATTACATTTTTGTAGTTATTTTGGTAAGGCACCATATTCCTCAGGAGAGCTGCTCTGTCAGTCACTTGCACGGACACAGCAACTTCTCCACGACGAACTTTCCCAGCCTCTCCAACGGCAGCACAGCGAATACCCGTCCAAAGAGCATTACCGTTTAATTTCCTGCACCTGCTTTACAAGCGGGCACCCGCAATTCGCTCGAGCGGCCGGGCCAAGGGCTCTCATCTTCCGCGGGGCTCCGCAGCCGACGCCACCATCCTCCTCCCTG
>NW_028186590.1:1296695-1334843 GCF_003343005.1 Rhea americana | reverse complement strand
GCCCGGCCGCCCCCGCGCAGCGCCCGCCGTGCTTTGAGCGCCGCTGCAGCTAGGTGCATGCGGGCCACCCCGACGCGCCCCGGCTAGACAGACACTAACGGACACGTTATTAACCGTAAACGTGTGAGTGCGTTAATAAACATGCTGCTAAGTGCTGTGCCAGTTTGCAGCGCTGCCTGATCCTTTTTGTAAATTACTGCGGATTTACTGGGGCTGTTTTGATCAGCGTATTTTAACACATATCTATATTCACACGCAAACACATCAGCATGCTCCTACAGCATAGACTGATAACTGTACATTAAAAGGTGACTGTGGACATTTTACAGGATATGCTTAAAATTGGCAAAAACAGTAATAAACATAGCTGGCAGCTGTAAAATAGAAAAGAACACACAGATACAGGAGTGTGTGTGATGTTCAAACAATTGCCTACAAATAGGAGCGGCTTACCTTTAATTTGTGCTCTAGTATCTCCCCCCGAAGCACAGTAAATGCCCGTACAACGCTGCCGTAGCRCCGAGGAGTTGCTGGAGTGAGTCTCCAAAGAGTGGTAGAGGGGGATGCAGCTCTGTCCTTATTAGTCTCACACAGTGTGACCCTCCCACTCCGCGAGCACAGAACACGCAGCGAGAAAGGACAAGCAGCAATCCAGACACAGATTTTACACAATCGCACTAATATATCCCAAGTCCGGTAACAATGTAAGAAATGTGGTTTCTTCCCTCCCCCCCCCGCCCTGAACAGTTCCACGAATAAAATTGCCAGAGTATGAATGCATGAATGAAAAGCGTCTGGTTTCTAGTTGTAAGGAACTGGCTATGCACATTAGCACACTAGCAGGAACTGGCTTTTAACACTTAAGTGTTAGCACACATAATTAATTTTATATACTTTTTCATAAATTTAGAATCAACCATCCAAGYAACCAAGAGAGTGCACCTATTTATGGCACTGGTGCTGCAAGGCACAGCAGATGATTGACATTTATTATGCCTTTTTAAATCTATCATTTACAAACCAGAATGTTCTTGCACTGCATTATCATCGCTCTGCTAAAATGCTGACACTTAGCATTGCCACTAACTCTCATTTGAATATGTTAAACTGCACTTTTCACAGGTCCTCTAAGTGTGCTTGTGGCAGTTTTCTGTAATGCRTTTTACCCATGTAAGCCAGAGGAGAGCAGGATGGAGAAAAATAAAATGACCAGAAATATATACACAGCAGGTAGAGAGAATAAGGTTATAATTAAGCGTATCTCATATATATACTAGAGACACATTCTATTTCTTTCCTAGTAGAACCTTTCTGACAGGAAAAAGAAAGAAGTTATGGTGACTCATGATGGCTGATCATGTGAAAGTTTACTAGCCTAACACGAATTTAGCTCAACTGCTCTTAAGACCAGAAAACTGATAAGGTTACCTTTTAGCTTTGTCCTCCAATAGATTCTGAACAGTGTTTTCTCATTCCAACCAAGACAAGTTAGCAGGATAACAAATGCATCACATGGACAGACATGCTTATCTTGTTGGTTTAAAATTTCAGTATTATTGCTGTCCTTCCTAATTTAGAATCACAAGAGAAAGATGAAATTGCAGCTTAGGTATGTGTCTATTAGGGTGTTGGTTTAATTCACAGCTTGGCCACAGGCTTGCAATATCATTTTGGGAAAGTCACACTTCTCTTAGACTTCAGTCTCCCATTCGGTAAAATAGGAAAAGTAAAGCTTCCCTACCTCACAGGGTGAGGCTCAAGAGCCCCGTCCTCCCGCTGACAAATCATCCGAGCACTTCCTTTGCCTTGAGACTGTTCATTTGATAAAGGCTTCTGTGTTGAGCCCTATTTCAATGTTTCAGAAAGAGTTTTGAGATCCTCAGTTGAAAGACCCTTTGTAAAAGCTCTGCTCCTAGTGAAAGGCGTTATCATTATTGATTTGGAAAAAATGGAGTTTCTCATTGCTCTTTCAAATTATAAGTTCTTAAATTCTTTCTGCTTTGCTTCATTTCACATACCCCAAATATCTGGGTTCAGCTCTACTAAACTGGACCAAGCACAATCTGATTAATTTGCATGAATTTAAGCTCTCAGTTAGCTAAACATTCTCAGTTGCATAACACTTTGCACACACAATCAGTTCATCCTTTAAAGAAATTTTTCTGTGTCTCAGAGTTTCAGGATTGTTTAAATGTCCATATCCAAATTTTCTGTCTTCATTTCCTATGAAGTCACAATGAAACATAGCCCTAAACCAAGGATGCTTTTCTACCTATTGTGAGAGCTACACTCCAAATAGAAAATTAAAAATACCTTATTTGGACCATGCCAATTTCACAGCCAATTTCACAACACTCCACATCATCATGAGAGCAATAAATAGAAGAATTAGAAATTACTGCAATATTTGCCAGCTAATATAGACACTTCCTATACTTTAGCCCAGATTTTCAACTAAATGGGATCATGCCAGTTCACATAAATCAATGGAGTAACACCGATTTGTAATCTTTGAAGGACTTGGGCAATAGAGACTATCCTTCTATGTATTTATGGACCAATATTGTTCATATTGGAGAATACAATCTTGAATGACTAGTGACAGAAACACTAGGAACAAGGAAAGCCTAAGTGTTTACAGACTTCTCTCAAGAGCCAAAAAAAGCTTCTCTCTCTCTCTCCCRCAATTTAAGAGAAATAGAAAGTCTCAAAGTCACATCTGGCAAAATTTCTCTGCATCATGAACAGCTTAAAAAATCAGATCATCTGCAGTCAAGTCTACCTGGAAAGAATTATTAGTGTACTCCACAAAAAGCATCATCTATACTCAGTGCTCTTCTGCTCTGTATTCAGGAGGCAGAGGAAATGCTGATGATACAATGTGAGCTGAAACACCAGCAGCAAATAGATGTTTATATTACCTGTGTAGTAACAGTTTTCCAGCTATCCCACAACTTAGCTGAAACTCTCACTTGTATACAGAAGACCAGATTAGACCTGAATCCAAGCAGGGGCCAAAGCGAATATGTCAAGAAACAGAAGAGAGAGAAATTAAGAAGTTTGAAACCACACTTTAGCACAAACACGGGGAACACAGGTTCTGTCTCCTGTGCCAAAGGGGAGCTGCTCTGCTGAGTAGCCTTTATTACAACTGCATTTGCAGGCAAGATGCAGGGGAAAAAGGAGATAGAATTTAGGGGGAAGAAAACTCTTATTTTGTCTAGAAAAGTTGCTATTTTTTCATACGAGAAAGAACTTAGAGAAAGTTGTTTTTTCTCGGTGGTATGAGATGTCCAAAAAAGCCAAGTAGCACAATCCACCCTTGCCTGTTTGGTACTAACAGATTAGTCTTCATCTTATTACTCTCACATTTTTAATTTTAGTGTTGCTCATGACAACATACATACAGGAATGAAGCTGTGAGCTCAGATAAATCTCTTCAGAAGTAGCAGTATTCTACCTCAAAAAAAGCTTACTAGAAAGGCATTAATTTGAAACTCTCCTTACCACGCTATTTCTCATTGAATGTAGAGTCTAGTATTTCTATTCTTTAAGTAAACTCTAAGTTTAAGCCCTTATGTGGTATTGTTTTTGCCAGATGGTTCTTTCTGCCCTTTGCAACATTTGCTTCTCATGACAACTGCATACCACTGAAAGAATTAAAATATAAATGCTACTAAATACGCTAGACTGAACTATGATGTAACGGACAAAATAGGTGGAATCCTATCCTTGTTGAAAGTTAACAGAAAAATTCACTAATGTAAATGGTGTAAAGATGTCACTCAAATGAGGAAACTTTGGCAGACAGTATGTGAAAAAGGAATTATTTACATGCATGTGAGCACACACACACATGAAGCACCCAAAATATCCTAAGTCACAAAGCAAACAGAAAAGCTGGATGTATCATGTTATTTCTTCTATAGGAGAGGAAGAAAAGAACAATAAAAAGCCCACCCCTGCTACTTCCTTTTTTCTGCTTAGAAAGTACTCAGATTTTCAGTGAAGGGGCCAAAATAACTGTCAGAAAGATATAGAGAGAATACTTACTGCTATGCTTTTGCAATACTCATTGTGTTGGCTCAACAAATCACACTCATTATTTCCTCTGCTTTTTCTTTGACACTTTATAGCGTATCTTAAAGTAACAATTTACAAATAATAATACCATAGTAACAAAAAAATGATTCTGTGCTTTTCCTCTAATTTAATGGTGCTGATAACCTTGATCTCCAAAAAATAATGTGGAGTTGAATCATGTGAAATGTTAAGCGCTATGAGATTCTAACATGGAAGATGTTTCTTATTTTTTAAAATGAACATATATTTCAAAGTAAATCAATTACTAAGTATATACATGGCWTTCTTGATATAGTGTTTATATCTACTAGTTGCAAACATGTCAGCAGCTGAGTCATGTAATTGGTAAAGTACTCGGGATTACTTGGAAACAAATATATTTTGTGCACACACTACTATTTAAAACATTAGTACAAAAATTCAGTGGAATTACTCAAACTTGTGCAAATGCTGAAATTGTAGAATGTCATATGATATCAGTACTGTCTAAATATGCTTATGGAAACAATGCTAAGAATAATACTGCCAAAACGTGTATGTCCTTAATCTATTAAAGAAACACTTCATATTCTTACAGATAGATACAGACATGTATATACCTATACTGTCATTATACAAACAGCTTTCCCTGTGGTCTACAGCTTCATGAACCATGCAAAGAAACTGAAAAATTGGGGGGAAAAAATCTGTACGTATTCCACTGTTTTCCTTGCCTTACGGAAATAAAGCAGGAAGTGTGTGCCTTTCGGTGGCTTTTCTATTGTGCCAGACTAAAGTGCGTAGTGAAACAGCTGCTCACAGAGCAGAAGGGCTGAAAGGTAGTTTCCCAAAACATATCACATCATCTGGCTTGTTTTTGAAGTACCTATATGTCTTTAAAAGTCATTGCATATAATGAAAAGATGAAAGCCAAGTTTTAGGCAGCTGTGCTGCAAATTACAGGGTTTTGCTCAGTATTTCTGTATGGATATTCTAAAATCCTGTGCATAGGCTGAACAAATCTGTAAAGCACTGAGATACATTAATCTAAAATTGCTGCAATGCAAATTATTATGAAAAGGCAGGTGAAGAGCAAAAGAAAGGTATTACCTACATTTAAGATTCCACAAATGTTCTGGGCTATTTAAGCCTTTTAGACTTAAAGCGTAACCTTTAGATAAAGACAAGACTAGAAGGCTCTAGTGTCTGCACTTGCTTTTTAAAATTTATGGAGACAAAACATAGGTAGCCCACAAATATCAATTAAAAGTCCATTTTAAATTGCAACAGATATGTCTTAAATTAAGGTCTCACTGTTAGCCACTGTCTCTTATTGTTGTGTCCTTCCTATCCAGGTAGTTTGCTCAAAGTTTTATTTAAATACATAATGCTATAATGGTAAGTACAATGATTTTAGGTCCAATTATGAATGGTATTTTCAACTTTTTTAGAAAATAACTTCTGTAAATTTGCCTGAGCAAGACTACAATTGGTAAATGCAATCATCAATTTTATCAATATAGTAGGTACAATCATATTAACACATCCAAGACCTTGATTATATGCAGAGCTACTTACCATTGTTATTTTAATGTTCAATTTCAATAGTGTAAAGCAACATAAAAATGAAATAATAAAATTGCAAATATTTTATTTAYATTTATTGCTAAATAAATGGGCACAATAAATTCAAAAGTCAAAGTAAGTGCTTATTTAATCCATATCTCTGCATTTATATACTTTCTTTATTTGCCTTTCATCTAGGAGTAAATATTCCTCAGGATTTAACTGATGTTATACTTTTAAGTCAACAGTTACACAGATTTATGYCAGGCTGATGTCTGGCTAGAATTACCTACTCACAATCTGAGATGTAAAAGAACTCTGAATTCAATAGCATCTAAAGGCTGTAGCTAAAAGTGAGACAGAAGTACCTACAGAAAAAGTCTATCTATCTGTTTTGTGCCCTCTAAAATGACGTACTTGCCTATACACATTGCAAATCAACATCCTAAGTCATCCTGTGCATATGTCAACTTTTGAGAGCTGGAGAATGTGTGCRCTAATAGAAAATAACATTCGAAAGGAAAAAGAATTTATCACAGCCTGTCTACAGTGTTTGCAAGACTATTTGGATCCCCAGGCAGTGCAATTCAAATAAATTTTACTATTTATTAGGAATGCAAAATGAAACATTAGCTGCTACAAAAGACAGCATTATGAATAAATAGAAGATTCTTCAAGAAAACAGATCTAACTGTGTACTGTATTCAGCCTAACATTGGCATTAACCTTTGAATTGTTTATTTTTGGCACTTCAAATGTGGTTTGGACACAATGGATTAATTTAATTTTGGAGCAAGGTCAAGCAATTTAACATGAATGTACCACTTGGATGAAGCTTGGAAAAGCTAGGATCAGTTCTGATTCTTCTCTTCCTGGAAGCCATGTAAGTGGAATCCATACACAACTTGTTAATAGTTTTAACTGAGTACCTAACTTAATGTGGCCAATTAGTCATTGAGTCAGCATTAGTGCTGGAACTATCTATGGATCCTGTAACCATTTAGGGAGTGAGTATTTTCATATGCAAAATTGTTCACGTGCATTTAGAGCCTATATCCAAACCAGCAGATAAAAATATATAATTATTTATATAAAAATATATAATTTTATAATTATAAAAATATAATTATTAGAGTAGTAATATATGATATAGTGTGTAGTAAAGAAAGTATTTAATTTTACAAAATTATGCTGGGAAGATGAACCGTCACCTCAGCTCAAAGGCTCAAGMTTTCATTATTTTATTATTTTTAATATTATATATCTTAGTACATTTTTATACAAATTATTTTTATACATTTTATTATTTCCAGTCTCCTGAAGGGGAGAACATTAATGAGATGCTAACAGGCTGTCTTCTAAGAAGAATTATACTTAGGTCCTGCTTTTGTTTGTTACTCTTCAGTAAGATCAAATTTTGTGTAATGAAATTGTGTTCACTCAAATCTTTTCAGTATGAATAAATACAGCTTGATATGTCTTCAAACTTATTTGGGAACCGATTTTGGCTTGCATATCAAAATTACAAGGTCAGGTCTAAGAACAAATGGAATGACCTGTTTTAAGACTGACTGCTTAGATATTCATCAGCAACACTGAGCTCATCTCTCCTAGTGCAATATTGTTCCATTTCCCAGAACTTAGAATATAAAAGTTACTTATTTAAGGAATAGTTTTCATGTTATAGATGCTTCATTGATTTAAAAGAAACTTTAAAATTTATTTCTACAGATTTAACTTCTGGAGAATAAATTTAGAAGGAAGGCTGATGCTGAATAAGATAAGCCTGTTGAKAGGAATAAAAAACAGACAGACAAACCTATTCTAACCATAGAATGTAACAATATATAGTTTTATAACTAGCCGTAACAGGAAACAGAACGTTGTATCAGGCACACACACAGCACAGTAACATTCAGCATTTGTCTTTACAGAGGGTGTATCTTCACCACGGAAGTATTTCTGGCCCAGAAATACCAATCTAATACCAAATTAGACTAGTCTAGTTATGAATGACCCAACTTGCAAGCTTTCCTCGGAGTTCTCTCTAGCTTTGAACTTTCCTTCCTAAATCCACAGGACTTCTGAGTACATCTCATGGTTCTTTATGGTACTGTGTGGCAAACTGCTGTAGGTATGTTTCCAGGGCATCGAGGGAGATGCTGTCTGAACAGAGCCCACATCTGGAACTGTGGGAAGACAAAGGACTATGAGTACTCGATTTGGCATGTTTCTTTACTGTAAAGACCACAGAGTTAATAAGCCAAAATCAATTTAAACATCAGTTTAAAACCAACTAGAAGCAGTGTCAGTTAATTTAGACCAAGGGAATGGTGCAACTTTGATTACATCTGTAAACAGGAACTTAAATAGCAGATGTGGTAAAGCCTAGGTGTTAAGTCAAGTTACTTGAGGCACCTGAGATATCTAAAGTAAGAATATAATCTCCACAGCTCTAGAGTTAGGATTAACTGCCTTCTAGAAGYGCCTCTCTTCCTTGATTTTAGGGTGACAGCATTCATAACTTCAACCCGACAACTAAGTTTCTGAAGTCAGGTGAGATGAATCTGCACTTAAGATCCTTAGTTAAAGGTTTTACAGACTCTGAAGGCATCCAGCATTTATATAGTTATTTAAATAGATATTTATTTATACTTGTTTAGTAAGACCAGTGCAGCTTTTGTATGTAGTCTTATATACTTAGAAATATTTACATTCTACATCTGCCTGAAAATTGGCTATAAAAATGACCTAAACCACTATAACACAGTTTTACGATTGTGTAAATTGTTCATAAAATAAACTTAACTGACTTAAATCAACGTAGTTCATATTTTTAATTAAATCAAAGTCTGTGTACAGAGGACTTAGGGAAGACTCCATAAGCACTGGAAACAGAAATGATTAATTAAGAATCTTCAATTATATCCATCTAAAACTCTCCCATTTATATTCAGAGCAGCTGCTTTCAACAGCTTTATTAACAAAAACTGATGTTGTACTACCATAAAGATGTATACATCCTTTTTTAATGTAACCCTCAACTAAGCACTTCTGTATAGTAGAATTTTAGGTGGCATTTTTGGTGGATGTTTTCTACTCCTGCAATTTTCTCAGGGTGTTAAAAGATGAATTTTCAAATTAGTAGAGAGTTCTCCTCTTACATGCTAGACAGCCTCAGGAAATACAGGCATCTAGTGGTAACTCTGGATTTTCACTATCTTGGATTTACCTTCATGTCAGAAGTTTGTTCAGAGATTTTAAATACTTCTCTTACTAACCTGTGGTCACTGTGTTGGATTCAAACATGCTGTCTCACTAAACTCTGTAGTTCAGTCTTTGCATTGAATGCATGATGACGGTTTGTCTTCAGCCTGGATCAAACCAGCAGGTTATTAAGACAAGGAAACCTAAGACAATGAAAAGGAGCATGAGAAGGGAAAGATTTTTTTAATATTTAGCCTATTGGAGGCTGATAGCACTCACCTATGTGCACTTTTCTTCCTTTTTCTTCTTTTTTTATTTTTTTATTACCCTCATAGCAGGTTTTTTTGCTAACAGCTAATAAAAATCTACATTATTTAAATATTTGGAATACATATTAATATCTAATATTTAAATATTCAATAACTAAYAGTAATATGCAATATAGTGCTAATATATCTAAAACAGTAAAACATCTAATTTATTTAACGATTTAGTAATAAATAATTCAAAGAAAGACTATAAGTATGATTATAAGTCAGGAGCTCAGGCAATAAAATATATAAAAAAAAGAAGTTTTAGGATAGGAATATGTTTAGTTTTAGGAAGAGTTAGGAGATTAGAATGTTATTTGACAGAGGGTAGCTACATTGTTTTGGAYTCCGTTGTGTCTCTCTGATTGTTAGCTAATGTTGATTAAATCGAGTGCATTTAATCTCTTTGGATATAGACTGTCATATGACACAAACCTGTTTTAGATCTCATCAATTTTAGAGCCCTGTAAGCATTTTATTGTAACAATACAATGAGATAAAGTGATATATCACTATGTGGCTAATTACACTTATGGACATTTAACAAAGACTATGCATCATAGTGAATTTAAATACTTGATRTTACTTTATCATGCAGCTAAGGGGTATGCTTTTGATATCTCAGAATTACACAGGCAAGCAAGAATTTTTCCCATATTTCAGTAGTAATTAACTTCACTTCTATTTATTAAACATATTTATTAAAAAAAAAGTTTGACATAGTTGAGAAGGACCTTTAATAGTAATTAAAAAGCTATCAACATTGAGAAGAACAAGAAAATCACAATGTAAAAAGAAACAAAATCCAAAGAACACCTCACTACCAAAACAGTATCACCAAAAAAACTTCCAAAATAACTTCATTACCTTAATGTCTAATTCAGTGGCCCTGAAGTTGAAAGAATTCTTATCTAGAAATGAAATTTTGTCATTCCTTTTCTTACCATTTCTCCCCAAATAAGCTTTGTCCTACATGATCAATACTAGTTCTATCACCTTGTCTCCTGTTTTCAAATTTGCTTTATTAACATATACCTATACTGCCTTCTGTAATCCATGGGAGACTGCTGGTATACAAGTCCACTCTAGTCTCCCACTGGAATGAAAGAGCAAAAGAGAATTAGAAAGTTAGTATGAGTAAAATGTTTTGCCTTTCTGCAGATCACAGGAAGTGCTCTTAAGATCTTTTATTTAGAGTGAAATTCTGGCCTTGCTGTCACTGTATGCTTTGCTATAAACTTTAGCTGGGCCTAAATTTCACACCTGGTTTCTATGATCCTTATTAAGCTGCTGTTGCTTTTGCTATAAGTATTGGAACTTCAGTGAAGCCAGGTTTTCACTCTAAATAGAAAGTATTACCAACACTTCCTGTGATCCTCAGAGAGGAGATATTAAGAAATAAACATGCTAGAATGTTAGTGTTTGCCAGAAAGGCTTTTGTGACTCCCAGGCTATGCTGTGTTTAGTGGTAATAACATGACTTGAACAATAATAAAGAAGAGACAAACCYTTGTAACCCAGAAAATGAAGAAATATAATATAGAAGCTGAGCTTTTGTGAGCTTTTTGTCTGGATTATGATTGAGCCAGTAACAGTATGCTGAAGTTAATACAGTATTTTTTGATTTTGGTATACTTGAAGTTCTTTCCTCTGTTTTGCTTTTTCATCCCTTTCTCGCCTTTACTATGTRTAGATTTCTTATTTTCTTCTCTTCTAGTGATTGCTGGTGTTCCTGATCCGGAACCTCCAGTCAGACCAGTGGTGATGTATCTAGCTATATACAAATTAACCAATGCTCTGTTTAGTTGTTACTGAAAAACAGCTAAATACTATGAAAAACCAAATGCATGGTAGGAAACCCCTGACCTTTTTTTCAGCAGGCTTTGAACGGGGTTATGTTATTTATGCATTTATAAGGCCATAATCTCTGTAACTGACCCTGAGTTGCCCAGAGTATTGTAGTGAAGCTGCCTTCAYGTTATTCTGGAATTGATCAAATGCAAAGATTCCTCATATCAAAAAGTAGGCATTRCAGAACTTGTAACAAAGTGACTCCTTAAATAGAAAAAAATCATCTCTATTACAGTTTAAATAAAAATGTTTGAAAACATTTTTCTACTCACAGCCCTCTGTATCTTTGAAGAATAGATCTCTTTCCTCCCATTCTCYTGGTAGTTTAGCAGCATTCAGTCATTACTTACATTTCACAGAACCCTCTGGGTCTCCCCAAAAGTCTTGTCTTAGCTGTCCTCACAGAGATGACAGCACCTCTGCTGCAAAAATTCTCCCTTGACTCTAACTTCATGCTTGTTGGTTCCTCTCTCCCTGTCCCAGTGTTTCCCTGATGAAGGTTCTCCAGCTGGGCATGCTAAGCTACTTCCAAAGGATCTCCATCCACAGGGTTCTGTCTTAGAGCCTCACTCCCTCCTGGTATTTTACTACCCATCACAATTATTTTTCCTGATTTTTTTTCATAATCTAGATCACAAAATTTAATTTCTGACAAATTAATAATTTCTAAGTGAGCTGTATCTCCTCTTCAACAAGGATATCTGACCTAGTTTAAATATATAAAATTATAGAGATTATACCACATTCCTAAGCTAAGAGTTGCAGTGGTTAACCATATTTATGGAACTTTTTGCTATATGTTTCATTTCTCTCTTAATTTGTCTAGCTTTAGACTCCAAGCATTGGATTATGATATGCCTTTATCTGTTAAATTAAATATCCTTACAGTATTAAAGTCTGTATGGAGGGCTTTTGTATTGAGATGAATTGAGGGCTTTTGTTTTGTTTGTTTTTCACTACAAAACAGATTTTTTCTGGAATTATTCCTGCTCACTGACATCAATTAGAATTCCGAGTGCCTGGATGCCAGAAGTAGACATAATGGCTTCATCAATACCATATAAACTAGAAATCCAGATTCATTACTGCTATTTAGTATTTCTTTCTTTTAAGCTCTTATCTTTAATATGAGCCATCACGGTACACAAACAGCTATCACCATTACCTAACTCTCTTGAGTTAGGTTCCAAAATACTGTACTCCATACAGTAAGTGTAGACCTGTGTCATTTATTCCTATTAATCTGACCTTACATGTGGTTTTGCTACATCACTTGTTTACTGGGCAATCTAGATAACTCTATGAAAATGGGCATGTAAATGTTTACTACTCAATCATTTTCCTGTCAACTGCAAACTATCCACAATGATTTCTAGCCGAGTGAAGCAAGGCCCTGTGCTCAGTTTAATGATGTTTATCTGAAGGTAATGTGATAGTTTTGCAGAAAGCCAGCTGAGCAATTTCCAAATTTCAGGGAATGTTCTAAGTACTTGTAAGAACATTTTTTTTTTTTTTTTGAAAACTAGAAAAATGGAATTGGAAAAGTCTGAATGAAAAGAGTTTTGAATCTCTTAGCAAAGCCTTCATTTCCAACCTAACTTTTAATGGCTTATATTTCAAAAAAATAGGTGATCAGTCAATAACATCATTCAGACTTGCTCCTCTCATACCATAAAGTGTAACAGAGCCATGCTTGCTGACCTACTTTATGGACAGAATCAATCTGGTCCTAAAGGTAGTCATATGGAGTCAAAAGACAACACGGAGCCCTAGTCRTGAAGAAAAGTCAGCAAAACTGAAACCCAAACAGAACAAAATACAAACTATTTACCATCTATGAAGCCTAAGGCTTCAAAGGTGGTCCAAATGCTGTCAGTGTAAAAAGTAATATATCTATCAAATGTAGAAAATATCACACATCTGAATATGCTATTTAGAAGTGTATGGAAATAAAACTGAACTAATTAGCATATGTAAGTTGAAAATAAGATAAAACATACATTCTTGCTAGATGACCAGTAATATACAGTGTCTGCATAGCGGAGATTGTGCCCAAACATGATAATGATGAACCGACGTATAGTGTAACGCACAAACTGAAAATAAACAATTGATAAAACTAGGAAAGGAAGGGAACAGTTTAAGCAATGTCAACACTAGAATTACTTCACCAGTGTAGGAATATCCGTATGTTATACTAGCAAAATATGCCTATTGTAGCTGCAGCAAGTATCCCCTATTTCTTCCTGGGATTTCTGATAATGATATGTGAATAACCTGTATATTGTTATACATCCAGTATAACATCCAGTCCAACCTCCTGCTCAAAGCAGGGCCAGCTATCAAGTCTAAACAGRTCACTCAGGGCTTTATCCAGTCAGCTCCTCAAAACCTCCAAGGATGGAGACTGCAAAACCTCTCAGGGCAACCAGCTCCAATGCCTGACTGTTCTCATGGTGAAAAGGTTTATCCTTATATCCAGTTGGAATGTCTCTCATTTCAGCTTTTGCCTGTCATCTCTCATCCTCCCAACAAGTACTGCTGAGAACAGCCTACCTTCATCTTCTTGATGTCCTCCTTGTATGTGTTGGAAGGCAGCTATTAGGTCCCCTAAAGACTTCTCTTCTGCATGCTGAACTAGCCCAGTTCCTGGCCGTAAAATATCCTCTTCTAATAATAAGCATCCTGATACCCCATGAAATCAAACTCTTTACAGATTGCATTTTCTTTACATCTTTTAYGTAGCCTACGCTGAACATAGCCTACACTGATAACTTGGCTATCAACTCTTTCAGTACATATAGTCAATATTTCACACCAGATTCCCACCAGAGAGTGCTATTTGAAGTGGCTGAAAATGTGCTTTGTGGAAGATCTTGTTGTTCTTAGTCTCTACCAAGAGGTATGATCTGTGTGCCACATTGTTTTGTGCACTGCTTCTTTCCTCTGATTAAATTTTCAGAGATAGTGAGTGCATTATAGCAAAGAGTTACCTTGATTAGAGCAGAATTTCTCACAGTTATCTTCTCAATGGTGATTGTAAAATGTCTGCCTCATTTATTTGTTACTAGCTTTTATGGCCTATCACTGTAACAAGGCAAATAATAATGCTGTGAAGAAACACGGCTGGAAAATAGGAAGGTTTTTATACAAAAGCAAGTATACAAATAAAATAAATATATATAAAAATTAATTTAAGTGAACACTTGCTGTGCACCATTATGCTATTTCATAGAAAAACTCAACATTTCTAGTGTATCTGTATCACTTTCTACTACTAGAAAAGATTTCAAGATTTAATCATCTATATCAACAGAATCTGTTTTTCATTTGTTTGTTAGACAAAATATTAAATTACTAGCATGCATTGTATTAGTGTATTGAAGACCTTGTGTAGTGGGAAGAATAAAGCTCCCTACAAGAGATTTTATAATCTAATTGAAACACAATGCAAAAATTATGAAATAAATAATGAGAGAAGATAAATGAGAACTATATTAATACAAATATGTATATGTTTGTATAAAAGAGAGATACAAATAAGATATAAAATAAATTTCAGAAATTATCAATTTCATAGCCATTATCTGTTGTCACAGTATTTCAGGTATTTAAATCAGAAATGAGTGGTAAGGGGTATTTTGAAGGAAGACATGAATAAAGGCTCAGTGTACTGGTTTATGAAGGATATTCCGTATTCTAATAGGCTGTGTAAAGAAAGGGGGGAGGATTCTGGTGAACAAACTGAACATTTCAGCAATAGAAAACAATATGGTTCTTGGAATGAAGGAATGAGAAGAGACATTGAGGTCTTTCAATACATAAAAGGGAGAGACAGGATTGCACAAATCCACGCTTTTATGAAAAAAATCTCTGTATTTCATGCAACAAATAGAGACAAATTGAAACACTAGTAGAGACTGAGAGAAGAAGGTGAGAAGATCAACATGACCAGATGTAATATGATTTTCCATCTCTTTTTGATTTAAACTTTATCAAAGGAGCTAAGAATGTAAATGCTATAGTTGTAGTGACAGAGTTTGACAGATAGAGTGTAAGATTTGGAATAGCCCATTTTGGTTATGTAAAATCAGATTTATTTTAAAGTCTATACTTACATAGCTACAAAATCACTTATATTTTACAAACCAACCTGTGAAATTTGCTGTACTAAAAAATCTGAGGAAATTAAAGAAGTTTTTCAAAGYGAAGACTTTAAGATTTGGCTTCTACTGAAATCCTTGGCAAACTTCCTATTTACTGCATAAGCCTGGGAACAATTCTGGAGAACTACAATATGGGAGCCCTCTGGTGGGTAAAATACGAAAATGCCCCTAAAATTCAAATTACTGTAAATAAAAATTCTCCTGCCAGTTAAACTGTATTTTGACACCTAAGATGAAGGCATTCTCTTCTTCTTAAGTAATGTAAATTTATTTATTAAAAATCACTTATTATAAAATGMTGAATTTCTTCATCACTCCTCCTCTGTAATCATCTTTCAGGTTATTTTTCTCCTACTCAAATGCCCAGCTGCAACCCACAGAGACAGGGAGTTCACTCACAAGGAAAATAAATGAAATAGGTTAAACTAAATTCTTGTCCATATCATAGAAAAAGAGTTACYTCATCTATCCTTCTCTGCTGTTTCTATTACCAGAGACAGGGAACATTAAGTTTTAGCAGAATCTTGAAGCCCTAGCATTCCTTTGGGTCTTGTAAAATAAATATTATACACACCAAAACCTTCAGCACTGAATAAAACCCTGAGATTGTTCCTCCGTATTTACACATGCATGCCTGGCTCTGCCAAGACAATTTGCATACACTCAGAGAGCGCCATTTGACTATGTATGCTTGAACTTTTTCCTCTCAGGATTCCGTTCCTTTCCACTCCCAGTAGAGAAATCAGTACTTCATTGTATCAGTATYCATTCACAACCAAGTGATACATGATACAAGCAGTTAAAGAACATATATTTGAAAAAGGATAGAAAYAGTAGAAAGAAAATTGCTGCCCTGTCTAGCCAAAACTACAGAYGTTAACTGCTGCTACAGGCTACACATCAAAAGGCCTAAATGATAATGGCTAAAGCTAGCAGCTATAATCTCATGTCATTCTTCCTCTTTGYGATGTTCCTTCATTCTACTGCCCTGTATTATTCATTTCTTGGGGCAGTTCTTGAAAATACCAATTTACTTTGTGCTCTCCTGAAAACTGTCTTCTACCTAGATGCTCTGTGAGTGGCATTAATCACTGGCTCATTCAGGTTGGAAGGAACCCTTGATACCTTTCCTGTCCCATATCCTGCCCAAAGAAGAGTTATACAGAATTGGGACCAGGTTGCTCAATTTTTTAATCCAGTTTAGCCTTGTAAATCTCTAAGGATGGAGTGTGTACAATCTTGCTGRGCAACCTGTTCCACTGCTTAATTATCCTTACATTGTTTTCTTTTCCCCATATAGCCAGYTGGATCCTATTTCAGTTGTTGCCTGCTGTCTTTCCTCCTCCCACCATGCACCACTGCAAAGAGCCTAGCTCTTTTCTCAGCGACCTCCCTGCAGGCACTAGCAGGCTACTCTTTGGTCCCCCCAAGCTCCTCTTCTCCAGGCTCAAATGGCCCTGCTCCCTCAGTCTCTCCTCATGGGGCAGGTGCTCCTCAGCCATCCTGGTAGCCATCTGCTCAACTCACTCCAGTTKATTCACACCTTTCCTGCACTGGGAGCCCAAAACTGGACATGGCATTCTAATGTGGTCTAACCAGGGCTAAGTAGAGGCAGGTAATCCCTTCTGTTGATTCCGTTACTGGATGGGCTCTTGTCAACACAGCCTAGGGTGCTGTTGGTCTGCTGGGTTGTGGTCATCTCAGCAGAGTTGCTCCTGAGCCAGTCAGTCCTGGTCTTTATTACTGCAAAAGACACCTGCTTCCCAAGTGCTGGACTTTGCATTTGTTCTTGCTGAATTTCATAAGGTTCATGTTAGCCCATCCYTCCTGTCTCTCTGGGCTCATTTGGATGGGAGCCCTGCTCTCGTGCCTATCAACCACACCCCAGAGTACAGTGTCATCTGCAAACTTGTTAAGGGTGTCTTCTGTCTCCTCCTGCAGGAACCGGACAGATTCCAGGAGGGACCTGAAGCACTCCACTTGTAATGGGCCTCCAGGTAGAACATGAACAAGTAGCATCCACTGCTCTCCCCTCATCCACAGATTTGGTAATTTCATCACAGAAGGCAACTACATTGATCAAATACTGACTTCACTATAAAGAAATTGGTATATTCAGGTTTGAGTAAATATAGCATGGAGTATTTTAGTAAGAGTCATGAAATCTTTTTTTACACAGGGCAGCATTAAGCCTATCATTTTTGTTATTCTGGAACAAAATASAAGTGAACTTCTGTGTCCCTAGGCAGAAGTCTAAGGCCTATTTTATTAGCCATAGCTGAGGCTCATTCCTCACAATAACATGAGAAGACCTCTCTTATGCTATAAAGGTAGCTGCTAGACAGTCCTTGTTGTTCAGGAACCTTTGTATAATCCATATCCTTGGTTTAAACATTTGCATTGGCTCTCTCATCCTGAATTTCTTTAACTGATTTTTAACATATTTATACTTTTAGCATTGCACTCATCCTAAGGTAAAGATACCTAGTTTTTAAATTTTATGAAGTTCTTTTCTAAGTCTGCTGCCTGATTTTGTGCCCCTGCTTTTCTTTTTATGAGAATGACTATTTATTCTTTACTTGCTGTTTCTCATGCCATTTAGAAGTTTTAAAATTTCTATAATTTCTCCTTCAATAACATCTTTTCCAAGATAGGGATTCCAAATGATTCGATTTTTCTGTGCACAGAACCTATCCCTCACTTTGTTCATGCTCATCCTCCTTCTCTAAACTATTCTGAATTCTGTGGTACCTTTTCTGAGAAAGGCAAAACAGCTCACAATGTTCATGAAGTGTGAAAAACATGSATTTAAGTGAAGAGTGTAATGACAGTTTTTAGTTACTCATTCATGTCTCATTACTATCATTATTTGCCTTTTTACCTTTTTACCACATTTTTGAAAATCAAACTCACTGGCAGTTTTGCCATTAAATTCAGGAGCTCAAAATTTGACTTACTGTTTTGCTCCTTCCTCTCAGTCCAGTTTCCTCTGTTAATCCCAGAAAAATCTCCAAACATGCTTCTTCCAAGTTTACACCTTGGTTAYAGTTCTCCCATGTATGGAAGAATAGAAATATCTCTAATAATTTAGAACAAACATGCAGAAGATAGTAGTTTAGATGATGTGCCAGTCAACCTCAGTTCATGATTTAACTAATACTAAAAAAAAAATACTGTGAAAAAATTTCATTTTACTTTGACTGAAAACATCAGGCAGAAAGTTTCAGTGGAATACCTATCTTATTACATTTATTTTCGTTCAAAAATCTCATTTCTATTGTAGAAGTTCACACTTTTCATTCTTAATAGTTCATATAGAACTATCATTTGCATACAGAAAAGGCATCACAAGCTTTAAAAAAATGTTTTGAACATTTTAAAGGTGAATTGACCTTGAAGACTCCAAATAATTTTTAGAGCCCTCATTAGAAAGAAATATTACTGACCTACAATCTGGAAAATCAGTCACCTTTTCTGCTCTCAGACTCTTGTTTTCTATACTGTTTTTGTTAAAGCAGTCAAAGTAAGGAACAGAGCAGAAAAAAAACTCCATATACATTATTATGTAGCAGATGGCAATATAATAAAGTAAGAATAATTACTCTAAATTGTTCCATAAATTACAAATTTGTAACTCAAATAATAATTGATATTTTCATTTAGCATTTCCAGTCTTTTAAAAGATAATCCCTTCCCCAATTAAAAGAAAGAAAAGAAACAAAAATACTCCCCAAAGAACTATCACTTTTTCTCCTACTTCAGTATTACCACAGCAATTAAAGACACATACATCTTCATGTACAGATTAGCTATACTTCATGGAGGTACAATGGTTTGATATATAGCATATTAATCACAGACTATGTCAGGGTTTTATTTTCATGTTACAACACTCATGTTCTTATGACTTAGCTTTGTCTAGGTCAATGATACATTGTATTCATGTATAGCAATTATTTTGTGGTATATATTGTCAAAGGATATCATTAAGACTTACATTATAAAGACATAAAAAGGGATTTGAAAAATTGATCTAATGGCAAGTCTATTGTTAGCCTCCAAAAATTGATACAACCTTTGACCTGGGCTCCCTGAACCACAGGCTGTCAGTGCTGAAGTGTATGGTGGAAGGCACCACTGTACGCATACAATGCATGCATTTTGATACAGTAACAGTTTGAAAGTATTAATATTAAATAAGGTCTAAAGGGCAAATGAGGTTTCTCCCAGTGGAAAAAAAATGACGGACTGGAGTAAAGCCAAGTGTGTGATTAGCATGTCTGAAGATCTTAAAAACAGGTAATATGTTAATTATCACAGCATATGTTAATTATCATGCAGACTGGTAGATCCCAATTTTGTCCTTTTTTTTTTTTGCTGTGCACGATACAGTGGATAGCTCTGGTTCATAGGATGAAAAATTATCTCTTAATAGTGTCTTAGGAAGAAAAAAGAAAGTTGTGAGACTGGATTAATAAATTTATGTAGGCATCAAAGTACAATGATGGAAGCAAAGATGTGTGTGTTCACATGACGCAGTACGACAAACCAAGCTCRGAAATCTAGGTCAGTCTATAGTAATGGCAAATGAGCTACAGCACAAATGAAACAGTAGCAACTTCCACAGTAAATTTTCTTCACATGACTTTAAATGGTTAAAAAAAAGTCTAATTACAGATAATATTACCAATGGTTAATTTTATGTACTTGCAGYGTCAGGCCCAAAGTATCTTGTTCCAGGTGGCTCATAGGTTTTCCTTGATTCTAAGCTATATAACACAAATAATAATTATACCTTAAAGTATAAGGCCGCAACTTGTTTGTCATATAGTGCCCACCCAGTTTCATTCTCTTCTTTTGCCTCTAACATTAGAAAAAATATACATTGAAAAAGAGCTACTCAGTGAGACAATTTTAAAATATGGGATTCCCATTAACCCACACACTTTCAGCCTCCCTTAAACTTGCGGGATTATCAAGTGGGGAAGGGAGTGATTTAGTCAAGTGAGAAGGCACACCTGCTCTCTCATAGTATGCACACTATCCAGTTCAAGTATGATACTAATCCCTTGTCCAAGTCAGAATGAAGATTGTATCATGTTCTGGATACTTTAATTTATAYAATAACTCTCCTGTACTTTCTGTCTTTTTACTACATGAAAACTTTCGTAATAAATAAACTTGTAAAATTTAATTTCATTGAGTAGCACATAGTAGTGCATAAGACATTTTGCAGTTTGTGATTATTTCACCCAATATATAAGATTTTTAGTATAATGGTTCTTTTTAGATTAAATTATACTTTTTAGTAAGACAAAAATTTTTCAGTCTTTATCTTTCTTCAAAACTGTCTTTCCTGGGAAATGAATATAGTATTTAGGGAAGGCCACTTGTATATATTTATTTTCTTTTTCTACACTGGTATTGCTGCTACCATAATACATACTAGCTTTTTTGAGGAATATGACATCATCCCACGGATTCATTCTATTGTTTATTCACACATTTATTTTCTCATTGATCTGTGAAATTCCTCTTTTTTTTTTTTAATACATGCACTGGGAATTTTCAGGAGTCTGTTAATTACTAGCTTGTAGTTAGGATAGGAAGCCCACACAGGCTTATCAACTCCACAAAACCTTTTTTAAAATCATCCAGACCCACTTCTTGTACTGTACCCACCCTGTGACCCCATACACTATGCTCTACACAAGTAGTCCTATCCACTGCTGTTCTTTAGCACAGTCACTGATCTCATTGCACGCTGTGGCATCTTGATGACAAGCCTTGACTCGCAAGAGCAAGGCAGAGTGAAGAAGGAAGGGAAGAATTTCTTGGTGTAGRTAGGAGAGTAGAGGAAAGTAGTGCCTTATGGACAGTGGCTGGCTCACCTCGGAAGCCATGCTAGCAGGGCACTAGTGTGGACCGCTGCAGCCAAAGCTAGTTCTAGCGGTCATGAGGATTCCAAGCACGCACTAGCACTCCTGCAGCACTGCGTTGTCTTTCAGAGGTGAGAYGGTCAGTTATTTTGTATGTATGAGGCTACTACACTTGCTGGCCCATATGACACCTCACCTTCTCTCAAACAATAACACTCTTTATAGAAAATACACTTGTTCTTCTGGCTTCCTCTTCCATTTATGCAGAGTGGTGATGTTTCCTYCACACCAGGAACCAGCTGCCTCCTTTCTAATTTCCTGACTCATGGGCTCTTGTTAGTAAGTCTTAATGACCAATGCACCTATGGAGTTTTGTTCTGTGGTTGTTTGTTTTCACCCCATGATATAAATTGTAACAACATAATTGGTTTTCTGAGTCTGTGCTGATGCCACTCAGAGCACAGGCCTAGGATTAGCTGTCTGCACAATAGAATGAGCAAACTGGGGACAGAAATCAGAACTGGGGAAGCTGATGTTCTTTCATAGATGATCTAACATTAGTTCAGTCAGAATAAATGAACATTTGTGTCCTCTCCTAGCAGGGATCTTCAAACCTGTACTGAAAGAAAAAAGTACAAAAAAAAATATATAAGGTAACATTCTGTTTTGGTCTTCCAAATTATCTAAGAAGCAGTAACTTCCTTAATGAACTGAGTCCATAGAAATACAATAAACAAAAATTATAGTTGTCTGTGTTTACTCAATACCTTTACATCAGGTTTTGAGTCCTGTGGATTACCTGAGAGGCTGCAACTCTAGTTAGGCCTGTAACAGTCCATGTGATATAAGGCTATAAATGAAAGTGCTGTGTATACAGACACATACCATCAGCAGTGCAGTAGCAGGATATGGTGGTACAGACTGATGTGCAGCCTCACATGAGCAAGTGCAGGTAGACTCTGGGCACTCCAGGCAGCAGCTGTCCTGGAAGTTGTCTACAGTGACTATGAAAGATACGCACAGCCCTAGTATGCAAAGAAACATGTAGCTCAGGTATCCTCAACAGTAGCTTGTAGGTAGACTATGTGAAGAGTCAGGAAATCCAGCCCTAAATAGATCATTAGTACCCTCATACAGAACAGTGTAGATGTAGCCAAGAATGTGAGTCTCAAGTTTCCAAGGAATACAAAACAAGGGATGAAATTCATCTTTCCAGAAGAMAGCATCAAAGTTCACACATCATTTGGACACCATTGTTAGGCCTGAAGTTTATAGTTTCACTGAAAAAAGGCACAGGTGAATGATCACTATATAAGAAAGAATACTAGCCTTGCTATCAAACTGGATGGGTTTTTTTTTACATTTTTGCATATACTTGACACCTGCAATGTCCCAGTAACAGGAAGAAAAAAAAAAAAAGAAAAAAAAAGAGTAGCTAGTCCTCTGAATTCTATTTGTAGAGTGTTCTCCGGAGAAAGATCTATTGATTATATGTTATTAGAATATACGATAAAATGTTTTTAAGCTTATAAACTCTGTATAGTTTATAGGAATATGGAAAAAAACCCCACAAGGACAGCTATTAGAGATTACATGGTATTAAGTCTCCATTCTCTGTCTATACAGTGTGTAAAACCATAAAATCAATTTAGACAAAAATCAAAGTTCTTCTTTTAAACTATGAATTACAGTAATCGATTACATGTGAGGACATGGAATAATTCTCACTGAAACCTTGAAAAGGTTGCCTTTTACCTAAATATAATTAGGTTAGCAACAATATTTACCAAATAGGAATGCATCCGACAGTGATGCTTATTTCCTTAAAATTATAATTTACTGCAAAATATATGAAGATTTTAACAAAAGACTCAAAGATAAATAGTATTTTTTTCTTTGAGAAAACTGTTTATATAATTTTGAATTTTTTTATGATTTGTTAATAGACTCCGCATAAACTCTTAACGGTTTATTTTAGTCATATTAGAGAGGAAAATTTTTTTTTCATGCCAAAGTTACTCTTATGGATTATTTACTAAAGCAAGCTAAATATTTGGACAACTATTTCAGACAGAGGAAAAAGATTTGCAGTCAGGATATAGCTATAGCATTTCTTTTATACAATAGCCTTAATTCTTAACTAGTTATGCATCTCTGATATTCACTATTTCAGTATTTTATTGATAAAGGTATGCAATGTTGTCAAATTCATAAAATCTTTATATACTCGAAAGGTAGATCACTTCAAATTTGGGAAAAKAAATACTTCTAGCACTGTTCTTTAAGTTTTTAATTCTTCACAGGATCTAGGATAATTTTGAACCGTAACTTATATATTTAATAGTAATGATACCCAGGGAAATATTTTCTGTGATGAACACATTAATAGCTACACATTCTTTGAGAAAAACTGTGCATGTGCATATCATCCTGCAGTTATAAATGTCAGGACTCATACAAGAGATTTTTAGCTTGTTAGTACCTGCAGGGCTGTTTCATGTTCTGCTTCTGCCACACACAGAGAGATGCCATAAACACAGAGATTTGATAAATGCCCTCTTGCCTTTAATTCCTTTCAAACATAACAAAACCACCCATAAATGGTAAATTTACTCAGTAAAACTGTCCAAAAAGAGAAGTTTCTCTCTCTTAATTTTCACTATAGGAATCTCCTTGTTTCCGAACTGCTTTTCAAGGACTATCTCATTGGATCATGCAATTTAGGCTGGAAAGGATCCCAAGAAATCATCCAGCCCAACATCCTCCTGCTCAAAGAAGGGTTGACTATCAAGTCAAACCAGGTTGCTCAGCGCATTATGTCATCAGGTAAGAAACTCTTCAAGACTGCCCAACTTCCCCGGACAACGTGCTCTATCAACACTATCCGCGTGGTGAAACGCTCTGTCCTGTAACAGGCCTGATGCACTTGGCTCGTTTTTCGCCTGCTGTCTTTCCTCCTCCCACCACGCACCACAGCCAAGAGCCTGGCTCCCTCTTCTCAGCGACCTCCCCGCAGGCACTGGCGGGCTGCTCTTTGGTTGCCCCAAACCCCTCTCCTCTCCCGGCCCAACCAGCGCTGCTCCCTCAGCCTCTCCTCACGGGGCAGCCGCTCCCGGCCCCACCCACCCCGGTGGCCGAGAGCGCATGCGCCGCCCTCCGCGCAGCCCCGCCCTCCCCTCGCGCCCGCCGCCGCCTCCGTGCTCGGGGTGGGGAGGGGGAGATCGCGCATGCGCGCGCCGCCCGCCTGCAGCTGGCTCGCGTCGCGAGCGGGGAGCCGCGCGATCGGCGTGGCGGCGGGTCAGCACCCGGCTCGGGAGCCGCCCTGGTTGCCCCGACGCCACATGAAAGCCCGGCGGAGGCGCGGCCGCCGCGCGCACCAGCCTCCCGACCCCGGGGTTTCTTTCCCTTGGGGACCACGGGCCCCGCGGCGCGGCCCGCACGGGGCCGCCGCGCTGCCCTGCCCTGCCCTGCCCTGCCCTCACAGCGGCGCGGCAAGAGCGGCCTCTCGGCTCGCTGCGCCCCGCCGATCTGCGCGTCTGGCGGCGTGCCCGCGTCTGTAAGCCTACCCGGCATGCCGAGGAAGCCAAGTAGCGGGCAGGACTTTATTTTTGAAAACTGTATGAAACTTAAGGTTTTAAGTACTTTAATGGAGAAAAACATTGGGGGTCCAAACAACTAAGATCGTTGTAGGCCTCTTGGTGTATCTTTTCTTTCACACACGCCCTTTTCTYCTTGCGGGCTGTGCCTGGCGTGGCTCTCCCTCCGCCCACCGCTCGCTGCGTTTGCCATCGCTGCTGCGACGGAAAGCGAAACCAACCGCCGCCGGCGGCCCCGCCCCGTGACGTCACAGGCGGTTGTTAGCACCGTCGCCATAGCGACGGAGCTGCCCGCCCCTTTAAAGGTTCCGCCCCCGGGGGCTGCCCGGCCGCAGTGGCTGACGGGAGCGAAGATGGCGGCGGCAGCGTCCGAGCTGCTGACGGGCTGGTGTCTCTTCGGCCTCGCGTTGCTGGTAAGAAGTGGCTCTCTGCGGTCCTGCTTTCCTCTCAGGCGGGCTGGCCAGCCCTGCCAGTGCCTCCCTGCGGCCGTTCTGGTGCGGGCTTCCCGGGCGGCCGGCCGCTTGCCGAGGGAGAAGGGGSGAAAGGCCATAGAGGGCCGATTGGAGGCTGACACAGGTCTTCACTCGTTCTTTGCTGCTTCTCCACAGACTGCGGACAGGTCGGCACTGCCCTGGCTTTTCCCACCTCCATGCCTGCAGTTCCCCTGCCCAAGGCCAGCCAGGGGAGCTTGCTCACCTTTTCCCTTTGCCCCACATAACCCTGGCCTGGAGTGCTTCCCTGCTTCCCTTCCCAGCTGGGCCCAGGGTGCTTCCTTGGCCCTTTTCTTTCTTGTACTGAGCCTGGCCTGGAGAGCTTCTCTTGGCCCTCTGTTGCCTTCCTGGCCCCCTCTGGGCTGGGGAGCTTCCCTTGGCCCTTGGGAAAAGACTCAAAAGGTGTGTTGATGCTCTCCTGGTAATCAGTGCCAATAATAGGGTCCAACTTAAGTAGCTGACTTCTATCATCCTATTCATGCAGCTTTATCTTTTTCTGTTTATTTCAGGCTATTCTCATTTTCTGCTGGGTTTATGTGCGCAAGTATCAGAGTCGACGGGAAAGCGAAGTAATTTCTACCATAACGGCTATTTTTGCACTAGCAGTTGCTCTTATCTCATCAGCACTATTACCAGTGGACATCTTCTTGGTTTCGTATATGAAAAACCAAAATGGTACATTTAAGGTACTGGCCTGTTTTAAAATATAACTACTTGAGGAAAAGTGATTCTTATTATGTTGAAAGAGGGTGTATCTTGCTTTACCTTAGGTCATACAAATGTTTAAAACTGTTAATACCTGTTCTGTTGCTTGACGTTCTTAGGAGGCATGGTACTAGCACTGCAAATACAAGAGTATATCTAGTTTGAGTTAGATTTCAGTGCTCACTTATATTTTCTGTCAGACTTCCCAAATTCTAGCTCTTTTTGAGCATTATATTCTCTGCTTTTGTGCTAAAATGAGTGCTTATTATCATCCTTAGGCTTCAAATCCAACTTCTAGGTATTATTCTATGTCATAACACAGTGATTTAGAACAGAATTTGGTGCTATTGAAGAGCAGACTGGATTGCCTATCTGCATCAGAACGTTACTTCAGTTCTTTTTGCTAGCTTTCCTTCTGGTTCTGAGGCACTGACATGGTAAATCTGTATTGGTCTAAATCTATCTAAATGTGGACACTGAGGTAACCTATTGGGTGTGTACTTAAGCAGGAAGAGCCAGAGAACTCTGAAGGAATGGAAAATACAGTAACCTCTTGGTTGATAGTGCCTTAACTGAACTACTGTCTTTATAAGCTGTGGGGGTTTGCTCTGCAAACTGATATGTAATGTTTCAAGATTGTCATGAACAATTACAATGATGATGCATCATCACAACACAGTAGTGATTCTTCAGGAAAGTTTTCTAATGCAGAAGCTTTAAACAAATCCCAAATGCACATGCAGGTCTTCCAGCATCTGTTCTAGGGAGTGATTCCAAGCATTTTTTAGTTTTATTGGAAGTAGTTTTCTTTGTCTTTAGGCATATGTTCATAGTTCTAAGCAACTTCTGCAGGGAGATGGCAAGAAAGAACTTATATTCATTCTTCCTTTTTGTGAAAACCTATTTTTGATTCTGAGGCTACTAATTTCATGTAGGGAAAGACATGAAAGTGGTGAGGGATTGACTATGAAATAAATGAGTGGGCAGGACACTAGACTTAATCTTGAGTACCAGTATGTCTTGTTTTATAGCAGTGCACTTAGTGTCTGGTACCTGTAATAGTTCTACATTCCAGTTTTAGGTAACTTTGCCACTTAGAGAAGGTGGTTGAAGTCTCGCTCTCAATTTTGAGGTTTAGATGGAGATTCCTGACTCCTCTCYTTACCTAGCTTCTTTCTAGTGCTTTACAATCTTGAACTAATATAGCCTGAAAAGAGTATTCTTATGATGGATTTGTATGTCAAGGAATACTTGTGATAAACTCATTCTTAAGTGATATGCTGTTCAGTACATCCAGCTAAAGGCAAAATTTTTTTGGTTACACTCAGAGCACCCTTACATTGTATCAGAGAAGCTGTTTAAACAAGATGTGAGGAGTAAATTGATAGTCTTACTAATTTCCTTTACCTATTTAGATTCTTTAGCACAGCAGTAGTCAAGACAAAGTCATTATCTAGTAGTAGAATAAATGCAGATGTAATTAAAAAGCATAGGTTTGCTTACTATATGTCTACAGCTGAACTGGTACCTGTACCTTGAACTTAACAATATTGTTACTTTTCTCAAGTCCTGTGTTTAAAGTTGAAGTAGACATTGAATTGCTGCATATTCCTCAGAAATTTTGATTCACTAACTGGTCAGTGGTAAGTGTTTCATTGACTAAATGAATCTGATTCTGTGCTCATTTCAAACAAGTACTATTTGTGTTCCCTGCCTACTCTACCTACTCCCAAAAGTGAAACCAGGTCCTGGAACCTTGCTAGTGTCTAGAAACTAGCCTGCAGCCAGCATAATGCTTTTTGATTGGAGTTTTTGCAAATTTAAGTCATAAGAGGCTTTCAGAATTGAACTATGGCATGTTTTTGTAATGTTATTGCTAAGTATTAACAGAGTAAAGCTATTCAATGCTTTGGTTAAACTTTATCTTCAAACATTATTTGTTCATAACAAATGCATGTGGAACTTGGAAGACACTTCATATTTTCAGTAGGATGCTTGCAGATCACTGGGAATGATAATCTAACTAGCCACCAAAATGATTTGAATTGGCCAAGCTGAAAAATGCCTGAGTAAGTCCTAGACATGAAGTGGAATTTTGCATCAAAAGGAGAGAATTGGAGACCTAACTTGCTAACATATGCRTTCTTTGATTTGAGAAATCTTGGAGGGAAATAGGCCAAATGTGGTAGTAAAGTCACTACTGTCTTATTTAAGGAAATAAGATTAACAGAATGAATGCTGTGTACTTTACTGATTTTTTTTTTTCTAAACTATGTTTCTGTTTTAATGGGTACATGCTGTGATATGAATAATAACCTGAAAGCAGCAGGCTTCCATGCTACTTGTAAAATCAGTCTCATTACAGTACTGTTGTGTATGTTTTTGAGACTTCACAGCTGCCCTAGTCACTTCCTGATGCGTGGGTGGTATGGTTCTGATGTCCTGTCTCTAAATATTGAACTGAAAGTTCCATGCAACCTTGAAGAAATTCATTCTCATTTCTGTGGTTCAGCTCAATGAGTTTCTATTTTTTTTTTGTAGTAGTAATGAGGTCTTCCTGACTACTAATACACTTTATACCAACAGGAGTCCTGAAATCTGACCTTCTGGGTAAAGAGTGATCTGAAGTCAGAACCACAGGGACCTACATGTTAAACATAGCTTTGATTTGGTAACTCTTGACATGAGTTCTGAAGATCTTGGCCATGTCCTGGGTAGTGTTTACTTCCTTTCTCCTTTTGCTTTACAGGTAGAATGGCCTAGTTTGGGCTCAATATTTCCAAGAGATTGCCCCTTTCTATTCACTTCCTCTAAGGTGCTCTCTGGGACCTACTGAAGGCCCATGAATTTGGCAAGAATAAATTGTTTTGGAAAGCCAGAGCTGAATAAGTCTTCACTAGGTTATTTACCTTGTTCTTTGGATCTGCTTCAAATACTTCCTGATAGCAGGTGTAGCTAGTGTTCTTACTRGATAAAGTTAGTTCTTCAAGCTTCCAAAACATCCAGTTGAAAGATTCTTATTCAAAAAGAGTAGTGGTAGGTATCCAGATACTGGGTAAACAATTCTTTGCTGTACATACTCTACTCTTCCATCCCCCCATTAATTTCCAGTGTCAGTGCTGAATCCTGTCAGAATGAAAAAGAAACAAGGATTCTCAACTTGTATTCAAAGATACTCTATGTGGACTTTTGTTTCAGGCTTATTAGTCTGATCCTACTGTCAACCTGTAGAGAGTTTCGAGAGCTTTTCTTGAACAAACTTGTACCTAACTCACAGAAAATCTTTTTGTACTAATGGCGGAAGTTAGATTGAAGTCAAGGCTTGTCAGACTACTGCAGGTGCTTGTTGAGTGCTCATTGATTTTTATGCACCTTCATTAAATAGCAGGATGTGTCCTGGATTTAAGGTTTGGCATTCCTGATTATCCTAAGTGTAGTAGCCAGACGGATGACTGTTCTTGATGCTGCTTTCTGGATGCATGTACTTAAAGCTGCTTGTTCTGCATCCTTTTTCCACTGAGTGTTCTGAAGTCTGCTTTGGTGTGGGCCATAACTTGGCCAGACTTGGTTCACTTTGTGGTTCTGTCCATTTTGATGATAATGTCTTCTGTCTTAGTTGAATGCCCAATTAGTGTATGAAGTCTATCTTTCACTATGAACAGTGGCTCCTGGCATCTGGTACCTGTTGGTTTCTRTCACTGTACTTCTTTTAAGGATTGGTGCTACAGTGCTTTTATGGCAAGAGATTTGAGCAGATCTGAGGTTAGAAAGTTTTGTACACTAGTTGTGTAGTCCTTAGGAAAGGAGTAATCCAGGGATCTGGCAGACTTGCTTGTTCATGTGTGATGGAATTTACTGTAACACTATCTGTTCTAGAAGCTGAGGTTGCTTTGATTTGTGTGTGCTTGTAGAGTTGTTAAGCAAAACAAGTTGTTAGTGCTAGTACTAGTCAAAAGATTTCTTAGTCTTTTTCACAAGCTTGAAAGTCTTGATGGTATTCAGCAACATTTCATCCTGAAAGATTCTGCGGTYTTCGTTTGATAGTGTTTTGCTTGTGCAATAGACTTTAGTTGGAGGTGATCTGCTGCTTGATCTAAAAGCTTGTTTGATTTGATAACACTCCATGAACAGAAAMTCCCACTCTCATTTAAAGACTTGAGATTGCTTTAGTAACACAAGACTTAATGATGTCTGACCTATGAACCTCAAATAATTAAAAATTGATCCTGCTTTGCAGCAAAAAGACAAATTTGAAATAAGGAAGCTTTCATAGATATGTTCTGCTCTTACTGCATTGTTGAGACTGCAGAAGGCAGGGGAGATGGGCACAACTCTTYTGAAATGTGTGGGTTTTGAAATGTATGGATTTTGCTATTATGAAATTAAAAGCCAGTGATACTACTTTTGGTCTGGCTTAGATTGAACACCCCACAAAAATGGATTTATGCTTGATCAGTGTTCCTCCTTTAAACAGAAGCTGTCAGAATCCATAGTCTCCTTAAATAGATACTACTTACAGAATGTTTGGGAGATGACTTTTGTGAACAGTTCTACTAAGATAGTACAATATAGACTAGGTAATACAGTACAATATGTACAGATAGTATAATTCTACTAAGCCTTTTGGAAGCTTATTGTATAGCTGCTAAAAGACTACAGGAAATGTTAAATTTTCTAGAAAGAAGCCTAGAAACACTTAGACTGGAACTATGCTTCCTATTCTGACTAGAAATTACATATGATATGACAACACTTGTCCARAATGTTCCTAGTGACTTCTGTTRTATTCTGTTCATGTTATTGGGGAAAACAAGTGTTTCTCAATGTTCCACAAACATAACTAAAAGCTTCTTGTCAGAACTGAGTSCTTATTAACTGATAACAGTGAAGTCTTTCGAAAGATTTAAAGGTATGTTTGTCTTAAGTTTCTAGAGTTGTAGTAATTGTGCTGACTAAATATACCAGAGCATGGRTAAAATAAGAGTTTCTGCATCTGTGTGTAGAAGAAGCTTTTATTTTTTAGCTTTTTGGGTGAACTAAAGCTGTCTTAACTTTGTTTACATCAGTGTTGTAGCAACACTGTACTAATATGCTTTTAACACTTGTAACTRTTTGAATTTTGTGAATGTTATAACTTGTTTTGTGTTAAGGAATGGCTACAGTAATAGTTCAGGACATTGGTCTCRTTACACATCCTTGAAATATATTGTTGATCACATACCTGTCAATGCAATACACTTTCAAGTATTCTAAAGCTAATATGATGCATGTTCAGTAAACTAGAACAGGTTAAACAGGTAAAATTTGAAAGTAATGGTTTCAGTGACCAACGTTATTCAAAGAAGTTGTTAGAACAAAATGCAGCAGAACAGTGCAGTACTAAAATTCTGCTGGTCTTAGAGAATTTCGAGTCATCTTTTCATATCTTAAACTTCAATTGAAGACTGAAATTTCACCTTAATCTATTGTGCATTGAAGCTTTTTCCTGTGTRTCTTGCAAGTTTAATGTGCCCATATTCATGGAAGTTAAAACACTTGGGACTTTATCACCTCTTGGCTTTAACAAGTGAAGAGGAAAACAGACTCAGTTTAGAACTCATTTGAAGAGCTTCTAGATTAGTCTGTTTTACAAGTACAGTTCTACTTAATGTGCTAGTAACATGTTACATGTGTAAGCTGATCTGTTGTTGGAATTCTAAGTGCTACTTTTGTTTCCTGTTCTAAATCTTATTAATGTTTTTCTGGTGTGTTAGTTAAACTCATAAGTTCCAGTTATCAGGTACTTCTTTCTCAAAGTGCCTGTACCACTTTAACCTTAAACTGTGGATTTTACTGTTACTTTTCTTACTCTCTTCTGGCATGGATTTTGAATGTTACTGTTCATCATAGGAAAGATGCAAAGATTTATGAAAGTAACTTCTGTATTTTCTGCTAAAATATTTTTCATCCTTTAAGTCTGGAAGCTCATCCTTTCTTGGTTTTTGAACACCAAAAAGTGCATGTATTTCTTCAAAAAATACCAACTGGGTTATGCCACCCAGCTTACTTCAGACAGTAAACTTTAAAAGTTTCACTTGAAGTGACTTACTGGAAACCTTATTGTATAACGTGAAGGAAGATGGTACTAAACTTAAGATGATAGCATTTTTGTTTTCTCAGGAGAACTGTTACGTATCATCCAGSTCCTATTCCATAGGAGATAACGTCATATAAGAACTTCCAGTTCAGTTCTCTGAGAGCTATCCTGTGCAATCTTAGATCTTGCTCACTTATGTATTTTATGTAACAGTGCATGCCTTATGCCTCTCTACACCCCAGTTGATGGGGTTTGAACTTGTCCTTTCTCACCTCCCCCCTCCCCCCCAGAAAAAGACATGACACATGGAAATAGAAAGCAGCTTTGGATCCCCCCACTCAAACTAATTCTGCTGTGTTGGCATGTGCAATGTTGCTTCTGGACAATTACTTTGACTGCAAGTAGCCAGAGTCCCTCAAAAGACTTATGTATGTTGTAGAATTGATCAGAACTGATTACATATGTACAAGCAGTCTTAGACCTCCAGATGCAGTCCTTGAGCTTGGCTGACAATGATCATGCTATGAACTGTCAAGCTTCCCTGAATCAGTAAGTCCTGGTGGGCAGTAAGTGGGAGCAAGAATCTCAGCCTTCTTGATGGGTTCGATACAACTAGAATTATTTCCCYTGTTCTGCTGTACAGTGCTAGAATTCAGCAGAGCTGGGATAGCTTAGTTTTAGTCTGTATTGGGATTCTTGCTGAAGAGGTAAAAATAGGGCTATTCCTGCAATTTAAGCTGAAGGTAGTGGCTGARGTTGCTTATCCTTAATGGTGAAAACAATTCCCCAGAACTGCTATGTAACTCAGTTTTGGAAAAAAGATGACTTCATCAAATAATATTGGTACAGTTAAGTTTGAAGAACTCTAAAAATCAAAGTCCTAAATGCCTTTATAGGTCACTTGCATTCTGTACTGTGTCAAAAGTTTTCAAAAGGATTATCTGCTAATTTCTAAAAATGAACTCTAGCATTTTAATCAGCATGTTACACTGGATAGRAGCTGCAGGAAAGCAGTTTGTCCTTTGCTAGTCTGTATAGAGCTTCAGTACTTGGACCTGGAAATTCTGTTGAAGTKCAGTTAATGTCTGAGCTTTTTAGTGTCCAAGAGTAATCAAATAACTCTTATGCTTATGATGCAAGCCTTTGTCAAACTAGTTTAGACTAATAGTTCTACTGAAGAGATGATGATGGCTTAGGTTAGCTTTGTATTATGCTCTGTAGCTTACAGTCTTTGTATTTAGTCTGCTATCTGCTATTCTTGTATTTCTGCTGCTACATCCCTGCAAATTTTAGTGTCTATTAATCTGTGGATAAACTGTTTGTGGTTAGTTACCTTAGGCACAAATATCAATGTACTGTGGGAATTAGTACAACATGCTTGGTAGCTTCCAAAGCTACTTCCTCTTCTGGTCTGTAATATCTTTAAAATCTTTCCTTTATAAAACTATCCTATACTTATTCATGTATGCTYCACTCACATTTATTTGTACTACTGCTAACAGTTCACCGGTAACTTTTTAGAAGTAGTCTTTTTATCTATTTTGGTTTTGAGTGATCCTTTTGTAACATTGTAACAAATAAAATACTGTTAGTTTTTTTTTTCAGTCCTGTTGAACAGGAATTAAATACTGGAAACATGGAGAGTTTATATAGGATCAGTATCTAGACTTCTGTAGAAACAGATGTTTTTCAAATATGCATGGCTATTTTTAAACTGTCAATTTTTTCAATGTAAARTCCTAGCAAAGCAGTCTCTACTCGTAAAATAGATTCTGGCTCTTTCTAGTCACAGCTAGCCAAACACTTGTCTTGATTTTCTGACTTCTGGCKCAAGTTCACAAACCAGCTTGTGACCCTGTTTCTACAGCTGAGATAGTTAAGCAGATACCAAACTCGGTGTTTTGGAGCTGCAATCTTATCAATTTCCAGTATCAGCCTTACTTGCATAAAACTACCTATGTTTGTGGGGTTTTGACCTAAAACAAGTTGGTCACTTCATTGGGTARTTCCATTGATGCTTTACATGCATATCCTAAAGAGCTGCAAAACAGGCCTTTAACTTCTTCATTTTTTATCTTAAGAGATGTTTTCCAGTCAAAACTAGTTTTGTTGGTGAGAATGCTAATGCTTGAAGCAACTGTATCAGATCATGGTATCTAGGGAGAAAGTGGGCCACTTATGACTCCAGGGTTTAAGATGAACAAACTTAGTGCCCACCACTTAAGCAATTCATAAAAGCAAATTTTCCAGTTCTTTAAGGATGCTGTTGAAGTGTTCTTTTTTTAAAATGCTTTTATCCTTTATTGCTAGGACTGGGCTGATGCTAATGTTTCAAGACAAATTGAAGACACTGTACTTTATGGATATTACAGTAAGTATTTATAGTTTCTATTAATTGAAAGATTAGAAGTYAMTTCTTTCAAGTGAAGGCATTAAGTCATGAAGCTTTTGGGTATCATACTGGATTATTCCTTTTCTTGGCCAAATGTTAGTTTTACACTTGGACCCCTTCGATGAAGTTCTTACATTCAAGATCCCTGTTTAAAGTCAAATATACTGAAGACAATMCAGGAAAAGGCTAATGGCTTTTGTCGTATAATCAGCTGAACACTTGCTCTGTGTATGTGTATTTATAGATCCATTAGGGAAAACTCTTGGTTTTCATATTTCTATGGCACTAARCATATAGCACTGTCGCAGCTTTTTACATTGGAGGCAATCAAAAGTTGCCTACTGTATGTAAAGTCAGTGCAACTATTACTGCATCACTTTTTCTGAGAGTATTCAGCTTCAGCAACTATATTCAAACTAAGAGCGACTGTAAATGAGTATAAAGGAGCTGATTCTAGGATAAGGTAAGTCAAATCTAGTAAGATTCACCAAACTTCTTGTAAACTTGTAAACTTTTAAAGTTGTCTTATAAACATATCTATTATTAATGAAGGTATTTAAGAGGTAGCTTTGTAAAATACAGTTTAAATATACTGTCTCAGCCAATGCTACCAACATCAAAACAATAGTTACCTATTAAGTTTCCTAACAATTGAAATTTTTCTCCTTAAAGAAAGATTATTAGCTCTTCTGAATATTTTTCAGATCAAAAAATACTTAATTTCAAATAGTAGGATTTTTTTGYACTAAAATGTGAAATGCATATTGCCAGAGTGATATTCAGGCAAATAGACTGAGAATGTGTGGTTTTATGCTGAGTGAAGTCTAAAGCCAAAAGTGATAAGCACACCTACCTTCAGAAAAYGTGAACTTTAAATATTAGCTTATCTTTCATGAAGACTTCAGTACAGAATAGCTATATAACTTTAATTTTAATTTTTACTTAAGTTGTTAATGGCTTGTCTAACAGCTGCAGATTTTCAGATCCTTATGTAAACAGCATTTGAACTCTTCTGTGAACATTTTTTTATAGATCTGAAACTGATAGGGTAAACTTCTATAAAAATACAGCTTAAACTGACTGTTATTCCTCACCTAGAAGGCTGGGAGTAGTTGTCAGACTACAAATGTCTTTTCTCAAATTAGAACAAGTGTATAATTGATTCAGACTCAAGCTTCAAGATTTGGGTGATATGTCAAAAGACTCTGTAACACACAAGTCAATCTGTGTAAGTTGAACTTTATTTTCACTACTCTAACATGGAAAACTCTACTTCTGCCTTCCATTTAAAGTACCATTAAGACTCAAASCTAATTTAGAGCATTTGGGATTTTAATAAATGAATCATGTGACTCAGGTCTCATGGTTATTGGGGAAAAGCAAAACATAATTTGAGATACAACAATACCCAAAGARCTGCCTGTACTTTTAAGAGTTTGGGGGAATACTTTAGCTCTTAAACTAATACAAGGTAAGATCTACAGAACCTGCTTTGTAGATGGCGGTTCTAGTTCAAATATGAGATTATTTGTTAGTTTACAGAAGGCTAGGTTTCTCATTTGGTTCTATCCAAAATATCAGATTGTTTTAAAGTAGAATGCCTGTTGGTAAATTTTGAACTTGCATACACTTCCAGCTTAAACCTAAAGAACTTAAAGGATTTTTTTAGATCTATTTGGACAAGTCTACTCGCAGTTTTGTAGGACTAATATTTCACAGTATATCCTCCAGATGGTGGTAGAGATTTAGAGATGCTTTTGAAAAGTCCTCTCTTTTGTCATCTTTGTATGAGGAAATAGTAAGTCTTTTGTAACTACTTTGATTTTTGAAGTGAACGGTAACTAATGCAAGCTTTTGAAAATAAGTTACCTTTCTTATGGTCAAAAACCTGAGCCCTTCTTCATTAGGTCTTGTTCCCTGCCACAGTTGTGGTGTAGGAAAATAAACAGAATAGGTTCAACAAATTGCTATTCTAGTCTTCTGTAGCACAATTCCATTTTTCTACTAATCCACTTATAACAGTGCCCTATCTTGGCATTTGCTAATATCTTTGGAGGAGATGATCCACTCTGAAATTTCCTGTTGTACTCAATCCTAGTATTGAGAATGTGAATACCACTACTTTCCCATCTCTCCATAAAATGCACCAACTATATAGCATCTTAATTGACTCTTATAGCTGTATTGTACTTGGAGCTTACTCTATGGCCCATTAATGTTTAGGCCACTACCCTTGAATCTAAGTCACTAATTGTAGAAAGCTTGGAGATTGTAGATTAACCTGATGCTTTAGAATATTAAGGATTAGTACCTGTATCACAATTGGGAGATGCTGTCATTAAATCTAGCAATTTTGAGAAATCTTTTAGCCTCCTCACAGTATTCTATTGATATCATGCACCCAGTTGAGATTGCTTGGCTAGACTCCTATGGAAAAAAAAAAAGGCAGCTTTCAGAATGAAGCTTGGAATACCTGTACTCCAAAGTAAGTAAAGCTTTCTAGAGTACTGAGGTCTTAAATGAATCTACTGATAACTTTAGTGGAATATATGTCAGTATTCTAGTAAATGAAAAATGATCAGTGGTTGACAGATGCTCTAAAATGGTCTGCCAGCCTCATTTGGAAGATATTCTTTCTACTTACTGGATCTTGCTGTTCCTAGGGTCCTTTGWCCTTACATAGGGGAAATATGATCAGAATGTGCAGCCATACAACTACTCCAGGGTTCTCTGGAGTTTAACTGAAACTTGATGAGTTAGCATCTAACATGGGATTACTGAAGTTTATATTAGATTCAGAATGCATTAGAACAGTCTTTCTAACACACTTTTATCTGAAATTTAATAGATAACAGCTGTGCTCACATACTTTTGAAAGTTAAAACAAGACTGTTGCTTTAAGAGCTGGTAATAGTCTTCAAGTAGCCTTCCTCATAGTTAGGGTGTCTTTGTACTTGAGTAAGGTGCAGTGCAAAACAGCAGAAAATTTATTTTGGTCACTGAGATTGGAATGTGAGACTTGTTTAAAATAAGCAGTACCGAGGAATTCTTGCTGAAGTTTGTATAGACTTAAACTGTCTTGCAGGGGTTGCTGTTGTGCTGTGCTGCCTAGACTGTGGAGTCAATTTCCAGTGTTAAATTGTCTCAGTTCATTATCTAATTTCCATGCACTTTAACAAAGTTGAGTTGGTAGGAAGGTTAAACCAGGGGAGTTGGAGTGGGGGGTGCCTTTTCTTGTTTGAATATTTGCTGCTACTAGASTTTTGATTAGTTTTGAAGGGTAGCTTTCCAGGGTAGATTTTTTACAGTCTTTAAGTAGGGAAAACAATTGGCAATTAAATACCTGCCCGTAGGTGATCAACTTATGAGCTGATTAAAGGTGCTGATCTCTTTTCTTGGARAAAAACATTCTGAAAAATAAAATCAAATGCTCAGATAAATCATCTTTGTTTTGRCAGGGGAACTTTAAGATTTGGCAAGGTTTCTATATGACAAAGCAGTAAGAAAAATGTTACTGTTTAACTACGTAAACTGCAAGTTCCACTTTCAGTTCTAATTGAAATTTCTTATGAGAAATTTTAACACTATCTTGCTCGATGTGTGTGTTTTTCCCAAGCAAAAAAAAAAAAAAAAAACACACACAAAGACATGAAAATTTGTCTTTGAAATTTATCCAGTGTATGATCCTGTAAAGTTACCATGGTAACAGTATTCAACTGAGCAAGCAACAGAGCTGTTGCAGCAGTAAGCTTATGTTGGAATTTTTTACTGCATGTAAAAAAAGTAGTACTAAATTCTCTTAAAATGCATTAAAAGGCAATCTAGCTTCATCCTAGAAAACATTTA